>NC_090197.1:45850555-46450555 GCF_033026475.1 Channa argus
AAACGTGCATGATATTTCTGTGCAGCGGAGGGGTGTCAGTCCATTTGATCTTTGTTTTTACTTTTTGGGATATGTCAGTATGCCATCTTCATTCGAGTACACAAACATTTATTTATAATTTTTTGCAAATTACATTTTTATTTGCTTTTTAGATTAGACATTATTTTACTCATAATTCAGTTTAATTTTGCAGGCTGACACAATGCAGCAAGTATATCTATCGAGAAACCACAAATAAATACATCGGTCATGCCACCATAAGATGATTAGGAATGGAAGTTGGTATGTCAGTGTTTGTGTACATATTGCTGTAAAGGAAAGCTCTGGGGTTTGTACCTATCTGTAATGGAACTGTCAGGTCTCACACAGATAGCAGCTTTATAGGCAGGAGACCAGACAGCAAAAATTCTGGGTAGAGAGTAGCTAGGTTGGCTACACATCTTCTGTAACCTTCCCTTTGATGGCAAGGAGCAAAGATTGACAGAAGGGTAAAGTGGGAGAAAGACATTAAAAAAAAGGGTGTTTCCACCTTCATCTAATTGTAAATAATAATAATAATAATAATAATAATAATAATAATATATAATAATTCAACTCCAGTTTCAACATCAGTAGTGAGCCCATCCTCTGCATCATTTGCACCAAGTGGAAGGAGTCCCTTTGCCTTTTCTGTTTCTCTGACTGACATTAAATCAGTGAGTCCCCATTTTATCTCAACTGCACATTAGGGAGCAACCTAATGCAGACAGGAACAGAGGCAAAGAAGGAGACTGCCAAGGACTCATCCATGGATCACTATGGATTTACGGATTAAGTATATTCTCTGGGGCTAGGTAAACAAAAGAGGTAAGAGATGCCAACACCTGCCACAACACCTGACACAGTACCAACCCCGGCATCATTACTGAGGAGGTGTAATAGTAACACAGAACTGTTTTAATCTTCTAAACCATGACAGCAAGGCCTAGTACAAGACTTCAAGACATATGTGTCCAAATACGTAAAAATATTGTTACTCCTACCTAATTGTTGTATTATTTCCAACTGTAATAAAGGCAATTAGTTATTTAAAAAATGCACTAGCCTCAAGATACCAATTTAATTAATAACAACTCAGCATTTAAATTGCCTGGACATTTCCTCGACAATTCACAGGCCAGCTCACAGATAGTAAAACAAAAGTCACATTTCAAAATGCAACTAGAGACTGTTTAACTACTTGACTCTGCAAGATGACTACAGGGAGTTGACAAATGACGCGCACAGAAAACTCAATCACACTGTTCTAGTTTTACATTCAGAACACCACCAGGACCCAGCTGTGCCGAGTCAACCCCACACCATCTGTGGCGTGATGGGCTCCAACTGCACCCGCTCCAGTGTCACACACTGATTGTGGAAAGGTCTCTAACTACAAAGTGATTTGAAATTGCTGCTTTTGAGGGATGGGTAGGGTTTGTTTCTTTTTTAAAAAGGTACAGATGCTCTTTCAATTTTAACAAAAGACATCTGAGATAAGCCTGTAAATAACACATAGTAAACAGCACTGGGTATTCCCAGCGGCTTTTACGCTGTCACAGTCCCCATCCCCAGGGATGCACAACCAGTCTTAAGCCTGGTAGAAATTGGGGAGAGTTGCATTAGGAAGGGCATTTGGACTAAAAACTGTGCCAAATCAACATGCGAACAAACGATACCCTGTGGCGACCCTGAACACACAGGATAAGCCGAAAGGACCAAAAAAAAAAACCCAAAAAACCAAAACAAAACACATTCATTCAAAACAGTCACTGAGCAATAATGTGTAGTGAACTTAAGGGGTCTTGGTTTCCCTGTATTGTGGATGTGATTCACATATCAAAGAGACCCAGGGAAAACGGTTGAGATATGTGTGGGTTGAAGGTGTTATTCAGCTGCTTGTGTGTGGGTCTAAGGAAGGCAATCTATCTTTAAGGAATGATTAATTTATGTGGGCTATGTCAGGGGACTGAGTAGCCTATTTTTCAGCTTGACAACTAAACTGAAAGTTTGCTGCACTAGGGAGAGAACACCAAAACACCTGGGCCCTAAACAAAGTGGTACAGTGGGTTCCAGTATGTGCACACAAACACAAACAGAAACAGACTCTTAAGACGACAGACAAAAACAAATGATGAATGGACAGACAGACAGATAGACGATTCTGCTCTTAATTTGCCAGTTAAATTGAGACTTTTATAATTTCATGCATCCCTGCTGTGGGAAGGATAAGGTAACAGCTTTTGAAGAAATTTCTTTTGCTCTTCTAAAAGAAATAAATCCAAACTTTTACTGGCTCTCTTTTGCCTAGCAGCTGTCTCGAGGGAGTAAAAACAAAGGTGAATATTTCAGATAAAGTCTATGCTTTCAATATCATTTGCAGAGAATGCACAGTTAGACTGAATGGACTGCAACTTACTCATTTTCTCTCAAACCATCGAATTCAATGCAATGATTTGTATATTGCAAACAAAGTGGTGTGCATTTCATTAGAGGAATTTTTAGGATGAGAATTTGAAATATGGGAATGCAGTTGAACAAAATGTCACCAAGTTTGGGAAACTCTGGAAAGCTTTTTTCTGCAGCCTAAATTGTTTGATTTAACTGTAAAAGGCATAATAAATTGCAGCACTTAAAGCCAAATCTAAATTGCTAGTTATTTTGTGTAAAACTGAGAATTGTTCACTTTAAGATTCTGAAACGATAAGTCCCTTAGGAAAAATTGTGAATAAATGTAGGCCTGTCAGCCACAAACACCTAGTGAACAGGGATCAGCTCTTTGAGCAGTTTGTTTCTACACAGCCTCTTAACACAGAGTGTAGGTTCTGACATGTGTTGATCAGGGGTCTGGTGCCTCAGTGGTAGATCATTGGGTTGGGATACAGAAGGCTACGGGTTAGATTCCCACCACACCAGGTGTGGATCCGCCCAGCCATCGAAGGTGACCTTGGTGTCGGTCCCATGCCTGGACTAAATGGGAGGGTTGCAGCAGGAAGAGTTTCCGGTGTAAAAACTCATGCCAAATCAACGAGTGGAGCATCTTCTGCTGTTGCAAACCCGGAAGGGACAAGCTGAAAGCCTTGATCTTTGATATTGTTAATGCGGAGCCTGATCAATGTATCTGATATTGTGCTATAACACCCTGCTTAACTAAATGGTTGTCTTCATGTGAGCCGTTGTTGATTTCCTGCTGTTTTTTTTTTTTTTTTTTTAATAAAATTATGTTTGGGGCCTTGCTATGCATTTCAATTACAGTGCTTATTATGTGTTTTTCTTCAAACTCAAATCACTGATACGTTTTGCAAAGGACCTGTATGTACAACTGATTAAAGCTGCAGCTGCATAATCATTGCGCCCTGTGCCCTCCAAACCACTCCTCAATCTTTGAATGTTTTTCCACTCATCACTTGCGGAACATTTTATAAATCAAACAAGACAAGCTTTATCTTAAATGGACAAATGTGTGGTTGTTACAGAGGATAGCATGGTGAACAAAAACCAGTGAGAGAGTACATTTTGACTACAGTGACAACAGTAACATACAGTGTTAAAAAAACAACAAATTTTTCTATTATGAAGTGTATTTAGCAAAGTGCTGGATTGAAATTCAGTTTTGAAAGATAATTTAGTTATTGCTACATTATGCTTTTTACTCCACTTTTTTACTCCACTGTACTTGCAACATTACTGCAGTGTAATTTTATCTATTCCAATGGTGGCTATAGACTACTTTGGTTTTGTTGTGACAATAGAGTGAAAAGGTTTTCATTGGGCAGCTTACAGCCCAATGACATGGTTGGTAAGTCCACCACTATGCTATAGAATTAAATATTTTAATAAAATGGCAAATGAACTGGCAGACATGCTTTTATGTCATTTTTAATTTAGTACCACCCTCAGGTCAAATTTCAATTCGTCCAGCACTTTGGTTTAGAACAAGATACCTGAAAAGTAATGAAATTTCTAATGGCCCCAGCTGTGTTAAGTTCTAAACAGAGATGGAGAATATGGTTAAGAATCTCTGTTAAACATTAGTATGGTAACTGTAGTTGTGAGCATTATAACAAATAATCAAAAATCATGACAAATCATTTTAATTCAGGAGCATTATTTAATTCAGCATAAATACATACCTGCAGCCAGGAGCGGTTGGTATTGGTTGATGTTTTTGGTTGTAAGAGGTGGGCACATGCGAATGGCAAAGGGTGACTGTGGAAGGCCAGACAACAGCCCGGTCAGCAGGAACTTCAACTGGACCTCCTGTTGGTTAGATGATGGAAGAGGATTCTCGCCAGCTATTAAGGTCTGACCTAAGAAACAAACATGAAATGGCTTAACATGGGTATTACCAAAGTTGTAGCATGTTTAATAAATTAATAAAAAATATTAAACATACTAAAAGTGAGGACTGCTACATCTTAATCTAATAAATACCATGCTCTGCAATTAATCATTATTTTCACTTCTATACTACTACTACTACTACTACTACTATGTCTGTTTACTAAATTACACAAAATCAGTTTAGCTGGTAGAAGCTCCAAGAAGCTGTGAACAATTAGGTCCTCATCTCTAGCTTTATTGATATAGATATGTCTGTTATAATAGTTAAGATGCATTAATTTTAGTCAAGCTGATCCTATTTAGATTATGTGTGGCATCTGAAAAATTCTATATTAAGAATATACAGCCTGCATCACAACTTTAAAGGTTTCCCTTAAGTTTGTACAGTGCTCTACAGTATTTTATATGAGTAGTTTCAGTCTATAAAATGGGGGAGAGGGTTTGAACAGGATTTAACCTCCTATATAGATATATCAGTAAAACAGTTGGCTGCAGTTTCTTTGTTAATGCTTGTACCTGGTTCACTTGTTTACAAAAATGTACATAATAAATAGCTTATAATATTTTAGCAGAGCCAAATCTGGCTTTTGAGAGCTAGGATACTGTACACAAGGCAATTGAAATATTAGGACAATTACAAATTATCAACTGAAGCTAAAGGACATAATGTACCATCGTCTACTTAACAGTATCATGAAGTAGCTCCTGCTCAAATTCCAGATGACGCAGCATATACATGAGATAAACATGGTGTCCTAATTCCGTGCAGGTGTGAGTCATGCAACTCTGCGCCCTGTGGTACAGTGTCATTTAAATCCTGTCAAAGGCATAAGCCAAAAAGGGTTGGAATAAACCTAATCCTTTTTTAGCATGGAGAGAACTGAGCAGTTACCTCTCTTTGCCTCTTTTTCAGGATTCTAGATAGATTGTACACATTTGTAATAGAGCTCATAAGCTCTCAAACTAATACAAATTTCAACTTGGCTTCACCAACCTAATCCGAAGCTGTTCTTTAGCTGAAGTGGAAAAGCGCATGCTGGCCTTGCTTCCTTGTAAGTCTGAGAATTAACATTAGCTGATGACAGTTGACCAGACCTGATGGTATTCATTTAATTAAACCCTCAACAGGAACAATCAATGCAAGCTAAAAACAGAAACAGTTTTAGCCTAAACTCAGCACTGCCAACATGAGACAAAGCAACACCCAAATAATCTGTCATACTGACACACTCAAGTCCATAACAGTTGTTGAAATAGATGATCTGTTTAGGAGCGAGGCTGTGACAACCAGCTCTGATGTAAAGTTTTTAATTTTAATTGCGCATTAATACAACCATCAACACAGGTGAAATGATGTACGTCAATATAGAGACTGACAGCTTCCACACTGACACCCTCTTCTCATCTTTGGATGGGAGGGGGACAGATTCCTTGATATAATTCTCATGAGAAGAAGTGGTAGAGAAGGCAGTACTTTATTGAAAGTAAACATTTTGCCCAGAATACATAAAAGCATGACTAAATTTTGAAAGTAGCAGCAACTTATAATAAAGACCCAAATAGCCAATCAGGAAATTTTGGCCCTCTTAAAATTATATTTAGGACTTATAGAAGGTTTTAAGATGACTTACAACTGTTTATGCTTAAAATTAAGATTTAGATTGATTATTGGAATATTATTTGGAAACTTTGTTAAGAAGCAGAATGGTGGTGGAGTGGTTAGCTCGCGTGAGTTTCCTTTGGGTACACCTGTTTCCTCCAATAGTTCAATCCCCCCCCCCCCCCCCCGCGACCCAAATAAGATAATCGATGATAGATAATGGATGGATGGATTGATGGAAAACTCGCTTAAGGATCTAGAAGAACCCTGTGAGAAGACTTTACATGTGGATTATAATCACATAAGTACATAAAAGCATTTTTCATGTGTAGGTAAGAGGTAAATATCTGATTAATAGCCTACACAGCCTCCCAAAGAAACAACACTGCAGTTATAAATGGTACTGGTTGAAAAATCCATTTGGTTTCTATTTAATTTCACACACCATAATAGCCTTCTTTACACTGGCAAATTTATTGTCTATCTAAATGAGCATCATTGCAGCTTGAAGATATAATTAAATGAGATAAGCACATAATTCTGAACAAGCCAACACAAACAAATCATGGATAAAATAGATTTGCATGTGCTAAAAAATCGGCAATGATGGCAAATATTGTTTTGTAGGCGGTAGCTCTTGCTTATCAATTTGTATTTGCCAGTCTGATGCCCTTCTTGTGTCAGACAATCAGCATCATATTATAACAACAATTTTAGGAACAGGCAGACCAGTGACATTCCCTCATAACAAGGAGCTTTAGTCAGAACCTGTCAGACAGAGCTATTGCTCCAGGCAGTAGCTGGTTTCAATGTTAGTGTGTGATGGGAGAGACAGTAAATTCCCCCCTTCTTATGCAAGCATAACAACTACTGCTGCTCCACCTTCTCAAAGCCCTCTGCTCACTAGTAGTTTGACTTTTAGTGAATAAAAGTGATACACTGATAAACCAGAAATAGAACAAAATAATTCCTCCATCAGAAATTCAACTTTTGATAGGCAGCTCTTTTCTAAATAAACATAGAAAGAGACACATAGATAGAGAGAAAGAGAGCGAAAGAGAGATGGAAAAATGATGAGATGGTAGAGAGACTAAAGAAAGAGGAATGGCCAAGCTCTCATGGGAATCTCTGCAGAGCTGCTCAGCTCTGGGAATAACTCTGTCCTGTATAATGGCCCGCCTAAATGAGAAACCGGCAGTCACACATCAAAGCAGAAAGTGAAGGAGTGCCTCGAGGCCCACACAATTCACAGTGGTACAATAAAAGACATACAGGGAGAAACCCTGATGCACATAAACAATAACACACATATGCACACATCTCTCATGCTACAGAAAGATGGCTTGCATTTTTAAAGAAAATGAAAACCATCCTTTTGTAGCATGAAAAAAAGCATTAGAGCAAGAAGAAGGCATTATATGTGACATTTTTTGTGATATCGATGCTAGTGAAGAGCCGTACCGATCATACTGTTGAGAGAGAGGTCCTGAATCCTTTTCTGGTTTGGACCCAGTGGAGCTCCACAAAATGAAACAGGGGAGTAGAGCGGCGACAGGCCCGAACTGACAGGAGGGGCAGACGGAATATTAATTAAATTCATTGTAAAAGCATTGGCACATCCGTTTTTGAAACCAAGTGAATGGGAAGTGATAAATGAATATTGCTTGTGCAAAATGATGAATGTGATCCGCTTTGTAATGAGTTACTGACCCAGAGGGAACAGTAGCATTTGAAAACAATGACACGAGAAATTATTCTCTGTATTGATAAGATACTGTTCAATAAAAACAGAGATGATTCCTAGAAATATTATTTTCACGATTGTGATAAAGCTGGATACACTTGGGGTGTGACCTATATTTGAACAGGTACAACAGTTTCTCACCCTACATAAGTCATCTTAATTTATCCACAGTACACGATGAAAACACCAGCACACAAAGACTGAATCAAGAATAATTCATGTCAGTAATTCCAACTTTGTTTTGACTTACAGACCTACCTGTCTGAAACAAGACTATAATAAAACAATTAAAGGGTGGCAAAAAATGCTGTAACATATCTGTTGTTTGCCCAGATTTGCTCACAAGGCAGACAAACCTCACTCCATTTCTGACGGGAAGCCAACTTAAGAGAGAAAAACTCCTGTCCTCCTTGCTGCTGTCTCCTCGACAGCAGCAAGGGAGTGCTTCCTCGAAGGGAGGCAGAGCTCATCAACGATAGCTAAACTCAGTGCACCCCTACCTACACAAGTCACTAACAGGACTAAATTTAGGTCAGAGGATTAGGAGGTTTAGAGTCAGTTTGAGGCGCAATATAAAGTATTCCAACTTTTAACAGTTACCTGTCCCTGCCATTTCAGCTGTCATCTGCAGAATTAGAATACAGATTTGCTGATTTTTGCTATGTATGTGTGTGTTTGTATGTACCTAGGATTGGCAGTAGCCTTGCCAGTTTGGGCTTTGAGCTCCCACAGCATGACTCTGCCATCGCTAACCGTGAGTGCAGCACTGTTTTCGTTGACAGGGCAGATAACCATGCGATATGGCCTGACCGTCTTGGTGACTCGGATGGCATCACACTGGGAGCGCAGGTCGTACACAAGCTCCTGCACACTCTGTTCTGGGTCTGAGGAAGAGAAAGAAACTGAGAATATAAAGAATATAAGAGATGTAGAAAGATGGGGAGAGATGGTGTGACAGGGAGCAAGAGTGAAAATGAAAAATGATGGGAGATAAAAAAATAAAAATGTACATAATCAGAGCCAATCACACGAATTGGAAGGAACACATGACAAAGAGACAATTATTAAGGACTGAATGTACAGCCTTATTTACTGCATCCAATTTAAATGCTATCAATATGTATTGTTTTTAAGTTATTTTAACCTACACATAGATTCATTTAGTAAAATAGGCACCCTAGACTGAAAAAACAAAAACTACAAACCCCCATAATGAAGTGTGGCTTAGCATTACATACTGTCACTTCATCTATTGTCATTGGGTGTCACCACTGAGATTTGCTGCTGAATGGATTAAAGATTGTCAGTTTTCTTTTGGAAGGTATTGGTTTAAAAAATGTTTAATGTTACATGTTCTTGTGTTTGAGAAACATACAAGAATGAATTAAAGATCACTTTAAAGTTAGTAATAAATTAAATCCTTTAAAAAGTTTTTGCAAATATTTTGTTATTTTAGCACCTATTGGCAATAATCCTGACTTTGAGTGCATGTGTAGATGTAGGGCTTTCAGACTGGAAGATGGCCAGCATTTTAAAATGATAAGACTGCAATCCTTTAAGCTGTTTCATATTTCTCTTATACATTTTTATTAGTATTTACAAATAAGGAGTTATTTAAGATTAATTCCATATCATAAGAATTGAAAAAAAAAAGTTCTTATAATCTTACAAATGCTGCTGCACTTTTGTACTTATGAACTGCTGCAAATGCATAGCCAGACCCCAATTCTGGCAGGTTTTCTTGAATGTCTTGGAGTTCTGGCAAAGAAACCTTTTGTGATTAGTATGCGCCTTACAGTGCAAACTGAAACCTGAGTGCTTGCTGCCACAATGTCTTGCCGCAGGTCTTTCTTTCCACCTGCCTCCTCAGAAATCTTGTTGCAGCCCTTGATAGCTTTTTTCTGCCACATCCAGATTAGTGTAGCCAAGTTCAAAGTTCATTTAACTTTGAACTTGTAAACTATGCTTCATACAGTGTCTCTAGGAACATTCAGTGCCTTTGCCATCTTTCTGTATCCATTTGTTTTAGAAAGGCAATGATGCCTTCTCTTAAGTTTTTAAGTCAAAAGACTTAGCCATTTTTCTAAAATGCAGTCAAATATCACACTCCACAAATCCCTTGCCAGTTCAGGTATTTGAAGTATATCTCAAGCACACCAGGTGCAACTAAGCCACTAATTAATTTCCATCAAGTGTTCTCGAGACAAATCCGGATTTGCAAATTTTTGCTCTTATGATGAGCAGCATGGTGGTGAAGTGCTGCTGGCCCACAGCTAGAAACTCCCCAGCCAACAGCCAGCTAAAGCCCTTCTGTGTGGAATTTGCATGTTCTCACCATGCTTTTGTGGGTTTCCTCTGGGTACTCTGGTTTCCTCCCACAGTCCAAAGACATACATGTGAGGTTAACTGGTGACTCTAAACTCCCTGTCGGTGTGAATGGCTGTCTATGTGTCTTTATAATTGCCCTGGGACAGGCTCCTGCTCCCTGCGACCCTGAACAGGATAACCTTTGTCAATACTCTTAATTAGCAGTGGGGGTTAAATAATTTTGAGTCCAACTGTACAACTTCAAGTCCACATAGTCAGATTGCATATGAAGGATGATATTACATTTTTTCTTTTTTAAGTGACATTAAATAATTTACAAGACTTTGAACACATTTGCTTAATAATTTGTCTTGAGCTACATTCCTGTTTAGAAGGTGGTGGTAATTCACTCTCCGTTGCTTGCCAACCACCAATAAGAGAGAAGCAGAAGAGGACAAAACATGCTGAGTCAGATTTATGCAGAGATGACTTAACAAATTCAGTGAATGGAGGACAGGATGCCTGCTACTGTAGAGGAAACAAAAAGGATCAAAACAGAAAGGAAACAAAAACAACAAAGAAAATTAAGAAACAGAAAAAAAGACGTAACAGGTAGAGTTGGTGGACGAGGTTAGAAAATATACGTAACTTACCAATTTGTTCTTATTTTCTCCTTTCAACAATTTATTGCAGTAATTTGTATTTGGTGGGGTAACTTCCTCCACTTCCTGTTCAATTCTATTTCTTCTGTAGATACTTGTTTTCTAAGTGCGATAGAAACACGGCCCCCTTGTGGATTTGGACTTCTGTTGCAACAGAAGTACATAGGCAAACATCTTTGAACATAACCTCCACAGCTTAGTACACATGCAGAATGCAGAAGTATAATTTGGGCTTTATAAGGAAAAGAGGCAGAGAAAAAGCAGGAATAGCAGGCACCTATTCCTACAGGAATAGACAGCACCTATTCCTGTAGGAATAGGTTCTGTCTTCACAACTCTGAAGTATAAGATTTTTTTTTTTTTTAAATGCTTCATTCTGTTGTATAAAATGAAAAAGTCACTCTTTGATTTTATACCTTTTGCTTTTAGAGACTGAGCCTGAGGCAGATAATGAGGCCATTCTATGCAAGTAATGTTTACTGTGTTTTTCTATTTCTATTTATTTGTATCGGACCTTTGATGCGTGCACTGTTACATTGTGTCATGTTCATCTTGCTTGTTTCGCAGTTAAGTAGTCGGGAGCGTGATCTGAATGTAGTCCAGTCACTTGTTAAAGGGGTCCCTAGTTCATGTGTCACCAAACTAGGAATCATCTAGGTAATCATTGTCTTCTTAAACAAATATGCAATCACTGGTCCAGCGTGAACAGTAGAATTTAAATAAAACTGATTCTAGCACAATTTGTCTTCCACAGTTGTTTTATACAAGTGAAGTGAATCGGGCTGTACTGAACATCTGTGCTTATTGTGTTAACAGCTGCTGACAGTGAGGTAGCATGTAGTAGCAGCAAATATGTTGACTTCTGGGGAGGCATCAAGATTAATAAGATGTCCAATGAGAAGGACAGCTCTGTTGGAGGGGTGTTTGAGTGGATTGGAGTCTGGAGCTCATAGTCCTGCACACCTGGTAACTAAAAGCAGATTCAAAGTAAACATCTGCAAAAGGAACAAAACAGGCTGGATGGCAGGAGACTAAGAGATACGGGCTTGGTTGCATTTTCACAATTTCTGCAATGTATCAATAAAGTACATACTTTTAAATCATCATGCTCCTTGCAAAAGATTTTCTTTCCTATTAAATGATTGTTTAATAGGGAAATTGATCACAGTGTAAGCCAGGGTAACAACACAAATATAAAGTCAATCCCTGTAGTATTATTAAATAGGCTTACTAATAATACACAATAAAATAATTATTATGAATAGTAATAATTGTAAGAGAGGGGTTCACCCAGGCTTGTATTATAATGCTACAGCGTGAACATTAGCAGCAGCAGATCTACCAACAAATCATAATTGAAAAAGAAAAAAAAAAAAAAAAAGGACCAATAGGTACTGATAAACCAACCACCAGTCAACTGCCACTTTCTTTCAAAATTGGCAGTTTAATCAAAGGCTGGAGTGAGTCCAGATGATTGAACTGCGTTTCAGATAATAATTATTCTTTTACACCTCCACCAGTCTGCCCTCCCTCTAGCTGCTTACTAGCTAGCTCTATTTGTTTGTGACATTTTACACCGCAGGTGAACAGGAACGTCACAGGTTGTAAACAACTGTTAACTGCCTAAAATTAATGAGCTGCTTTTTATGTGTTGACAGAGCCGAAAATGTTTTTTATGCAGTGAAAACTTCATACAGTATTTGTATATATGTATATTTGGCGTTACCTCCTTGGTTGGAAATTAAAAGTCAAATATCATTTTTGACTTCTAATATATTGCTAGGTTCATTAGAAGCTAGCAATATATAGTACTCAGGTCACTGTTTGTTTCTCAATGACCAACAATACCATGTATTGAAGTAGACTTTTATTGGTTCTGTTTTGAATATATCTGTATTTAATTGGTTACTGTGAGAATTTATTATACTGAAAATAATTGTATATTTCCACAATAACCTGTTCGGTTTTAATATACTGTATTAGAATTAAAAGACTCCACAAAAGAAGATATGGAGAAGATATTAATAATAAAAGGGAACGGAGAAAGAAAGACACTGAGAATCCAATAAAGACATTGTTTTAGTAAAAGTTAGAAGGAGGAGAGTCAAGAGACAGAAAACAAGACATGAAGACAAGATATACAAGAATAAATGGCTGTAATGGAGACTTACAAAGCAGAGGGCGGGGGGGGGGGAGGGGGGTAATCAAGATAAGCAGGCAGAGGTAAGTGTGGAAGAGATGGCCAAAAAAAAAGTCAGTGAAGGAGAGCGAGATTCAGTGAGACAGTGGACTCCCATTGGCCTATAACACTAAGCCAAAGATAAACGAGACAGTAAGAAGCTAAGAAGCCCACTGGAGCACAGAGAAAGGCTACAGGCTCTGACTGCTGTGCCATTTAGTTGAATGGATGATCACTGCGCAACAGCGTAGGATTGAGAGTGATTTGGGAGTGAGTACAGTCTTTCACATGTTGTGCGTGGCTTTGTGTGTATACACATGAGGACGTGAGGATGTTTTATACCTGTTGCTTCCTCTGGAGCGGTAGTAGTGCGACAAACCCGAAGGGTGATACACCCGTTCTCATGGAGACAGTAGAGAGCATCCCGCTGAGCACAAGGAATCACCTAAACACAGAAATGAGTTACAATGTGTTCATGACTGAGCGTTCAAACTTTCTTTTTTAAGACTTTTGAAAAGCTATAGTTCAACAAATCAAGCTATAAACCAGTCCATACACACCCAAGTAAAATTTGAAGATTTTGTACCCTACTGGAATATTTACATTTTGTTAAATTTACTTGACAACAATTCAGAGATTTTCGGTTACTAGTTCCTTTTTGTAATAATAGATTTACTGTAAAAAAATATAATAATCGCTCAGGTTGCATTATTATGTATTAACCATATTAGAGGCTAAAACCTGCTTGCCATTTACCAATTTCTGGTTTTGTTTCACACACACTCACTCTCTCTCTACGGTGACAGATTTTTAAAAGTTATTTTTATTATTTATTATAACTTTTGAAAGTAAAGCAATGTCAAACAAATCTGGATGGGACTTGCAGATTTGTGTTATTAACATACAGTATAAAAAATCTTAAGGAATACTACTATTTGTAGAAAAAGTATTTTTAACATCACAGTCTACACCCTTTGATACTGTGTTTTTCAAGAAGAAAACTTTGAAGTGATTTATGAAACTCCACTAGACTGTATTTGGTACATATGTAAGGTGCACGTGTATGTTCCAAATCTGACAGTGTAAGGTACACATGTGTCTGTGTCTATATTTCTGTGTCTTTTCTTTGGCTCTTTGAACTTCTACACTACACCCTAGGCTTTTGTTGAAGCTGAGTCATCAGTCATGCAAACTGGCTGTGTGACAAGTACTTTATAACACTTAGGCAAGGGAGGCGTTCACTGGACAGAGCCTGGGTGGCTGAATAATTCAGTTCTTATCCTGCATGTGAGTTTAGGACTTACACCTTGACTACAAAGGCTTTCCCCAACCTTTTTACTTCTTTACCATGAATACATTTATTTAAAAAGGGAAAAAATGACAAACGAAGGTAGCAACCATTTAAAGAAAAATAAAATCAAGGAGCAGGAAATTGGTTCATGCATGTTCATACAAACATGATCTTCAAGGTTATTCTTCTAAAATGACATGTAATCACATTGTTTAAACAGACCAGGAGAACAACAATTAAAAACATGACAATTAGTCAATCCAAAGACACACTGTTGTCAAAAGTTTTAATGTGCTTTCATCTGATTGAAATAATGATCCATTCACTTAATGCTAAAAAAACAACATAAAAAAAGATAGAAACTGACTTCCAGGGTAAAAGCACAATAATGTTCAACTGTACAAGGTTTTGTTAAAAAAACAAAAACAAAAAAAAACAGCTTTATGGAAGAAAGCTTGGGAAGAATTTTCTTTAAATGTTATGTTTTTGGGAGAAGGTCCCCTAAATCTTTTTGGTGGGTCACATACAGCTCTATATTCAGAAAAGCAAAACATCAGGCTTTGAACGAGATGAATGGCATCCAATGTGTTACATGAATGAGGTTTAACACTGTGACCCGAATCTGTGTGGGGAACAATGAAATCAGAAGATTATCAAAATGTTCTGGAGAATACCATACTGACCAGTATTGAAAGGCTCTATCTCGGTCACAGGTCACGGCTCCTCCAACAGGATAATGACTAAAAGACTGGCCTGTAATGATCTTTATCAAAATGAACATCCATAGAAAGAGCTGAAACTCACAGTTTGGAGCAGGCAGAAACCAAACCATAGAGAACTGGAGCACTTTGGTTGAGAAGAGTGGGCCAAACTGCCTGTTTAGAAATCTAGCAGTCTCGTTGAGAGGTCTACAAGTGCTTGATTGCAGTAATTAACTCAAAAGGGTGTGCTGCAAAACTGGGTTAAACGTCTTAATATTTTTGCCTGCTTTATTTTGTTGTGACATACCCATTTGAATAATATATAAAAAATTAAATACAATATGTTCTATTCAATATGGAAAAAAATTAGTGGATGTTGATTACTTTTGTGAGAGAAAACAGTGTTTCTTTTTTAAGTGGAAGTACCAGCACTGTCAGCTATGTAATAGCAAGCCACCAGAATGGTCATTCCCAGAAAGAGGCAGAGAGTTAGAAGTGAAAGCAGAGTGAAAAGAGAGACATTATGTGAGAGCTTCTGTCCCATTAGTAGCTCTGCAGCCGTGACAAATCCTCCATCTACTACCCTCACAGCATTCATCAATTTCCAATTAGAAATTCAGACTCCAAAAAGAGGAAATCTGCACCAAAAGGTCACTGGTGCAGCTGAATGTGACTATAGAAAAAGACAAGAATTTAGATGATGTGTAAGATGGTGGAATTTTTTTCTGTAGCAAAGAAATGTGTGGCCCTTTATCAGACATGGATGAGATGAGCACTGAGAGGGAGGAAGGAAGGTGAAGGATGTATAGACAGATTTTGGTAAATCTCTTCGAAAAATGGAATAAAAATAAAAACTATACACTGGATTCTTTCAAGGGATGATCACTGTGTGGATCACTGTCTTGGCATGCATGTTGCACATGCACAGCAGGGATGTCTTTCTATCACATCCCAATCCACTAGAACAGAGGCTGAGAGATGAGACAATTCTGACCTTCAAACATTCAAGCAATTGTCAAATTAAAGAGGACATTCCCACGAAAAACTAGGTCAACTCTTTAAAGCTTTAATAGGCGGTCGTCTATGGAGCACAGGGTGAGTGATTCAAGATACTGAAGGCCAAGTTGCTCCTGGGGGTGACTGTGTGTGTGAATGGGTGAATGAGAAGCAACACTGTAAAGGGTAAAAGCGCTATATAAGCGGCCACTTACCATTGATTTGTTTTAATTATGCTGCAAGTAAATGAAGTGCCTCACCTGAATGAAGGGCACCCCAGAGCGCTCGATGGCCACCACACCCACTGTCTGGCTGAGCTCTAGGTCGAGGATGAGTATCTCTCTGGGATAAAGTAGCAGCATGTGGTTCCTCTTGGATGGCAGGTACGACAGCTGGAGACAGTCATTCAAGGTAACAGCTTCTGCACTATGGTGTCATAAATTTAGAAAAGGAAATATATCTCAGTGTTGGGTTGTTTTCGTAACGGGAAAATGTGGAATGCATTCTGAAAAGGGGGCTAAGAGCTTAAAACGGATAAATGTATGTAATCTTAGAGACAATTATTCGCCCATTTTGTCGTAAGGTACCACATTTGCCACATTTGGCCACAGCTATGGTTTTCCATCTTTTGCTTTAAACTCAATATAATGTGCACAAACGCATGTGTGGGGAGGGGAAAAGCATGCAAGAATTCCAAAAAAACAAATGAATGTACAGATAGTGCCAATTTTATTCAGCAAACACATCAGCAAGAATACAATGGAACTCACAAGATGACACATGCATATGAACTATGAAAATTTTATGCATATACACCAATGTGATGCTGGATTAGGAAAGTCTTAAACAAGTTTAATAAATGCCTTCAGATTCAGAAGTCTGAATGAATTAGTTATTACTGTTGTGGTCTCAGTAAGTCGCAGGAAAACGAGGGAAAACTTAAAAGTGAATTAGGTCTAATGATGGGAGGCTGATTAAGTGGGTATTGGCAGCATCAGACAAAATTCTCTTGTATCATTTTGAGTGTCATAAATGTTATTCTACTAAGTATTTTTGCTGCAGGTTCTTCTACGTATATTTAAAGGAAATACAAGTACAAATATTCATAACAGCAACCAGGTTTGCTCTCATGGCCATTCCACAAACACCTGCCAGTTCAGTCAAGGAGAAACAAAGGCCAACTTTAACAGTATCTACAAGCAGGTCCATGAACATAACTCATTCCAGCAGCTCCATCCCTCTACGTCACAGGGAGATCGAATAAAGGAGAGACAAACTTTATAACACAATGGAGATCATTATCGTCTTTAGGAAAGCGTAACAGATTAAATAGAGTGAATAGGGGAACCTTTAGGAGTTGGTGAGCTAAAGCACACTGTTGCCAGCCCACTGAAATCAGAAGGGACAAAGATAGAGATTGACATGACTAAGCCACCAAAAGCAAAACATCAGAAAGAGACTTCTGTGTGTTAGAAGCAAAAAAAAAAGCTATAGATCTTAAAAAAAAAATGTTCCTCTTTCTTCCTAAAGTCCTGTGAACCCCAATCCTCCCAAAAGACACAGCTGCCCAATTTCCACAGTACAATACTCACATCTCTCCGTCTTTGCTGTGAATATGACATAAAGACTACATCGGTCAGTGGATGATACATAGTTACTATCTGCACATTATGCAAGGTGTTGTTTACATCACATATATAGTAAATAGTTTGAGTTTTAAAGAAGCTTCCAGTTTCTATTATGGCTACATTCAAATTACTGTACATGCTGAGGTTTCCCAAATCCAATTCTTTTGCCTTTAAGTGACTCCAATCTGATATTTTCAAGGTATTGTGAACAAACTAAATCATATTTTTTCAAATCAGATCTGATAATGTCACTGTGAACAGTCAGATTTCAGAATCTCACCATTTATTTACCTCTTGGAATTTATTGTATGTTTTCTCTGTAGCATCTGACAGGTATAAATATATATAAAGGAGGTTGCAGACAACATGACAGTCAGAAGAGATTAATAGAGAGATAAGAAAGTGCAAGATTTGTTGGACATTTATGTCTGTAGCAGCTAGCCACAAACCACAGGGGCAGTGGTTTGACTCCTGGCCCCATGCTGAACAGTAGTTGGGCAGAACACTGAATCGAAAGTTGCTCCCAGTTGCTTTAAGCAAGCCCCTTTGTTCAGAAGTCACTACCATCAGTGTGTGTGAATGTGAACCAACTTTCCTCCCCTCTGCTTTTAAAGACAAACTGGCAAACACAACTCCTGTTGTTGTTACATGCTTGTACATGGCTTAAATTTCACTTAAGCCATGGCCGTTGTGGCAGTTTAGGGCTGCAGCAATTTTCACACTAAAGATGGATGCATGTTGATTACAAACATCAAGGTAAATGATCAACATAAAAAAAAAAAAAAAAAGGATCTGACTAGAAAAAACTGGAAAGCCTGTAATGTGAACAGAACTGATTGACTGTAGTGTAAACTCCTAATGTGTAGACGATACAGAATAAACGTACACAATATAAGCAGGCAGTGAATATAAATCATGACGTTGGCTTGAAATTGAATGAGAGATTCAATACAAATCCTCATTTTAAACAACAGACAAAATGTTTCTCCAAAGTAAAGTTTAGTAAAGGTTGTCAACTTCTGGTCAGCAAGTCATTTCTCATTTCTATAAAATATCTAGGTGGATTTCAAAGTTTGACAAGTTCATATCCTATAAGGGGGACAGAAATAATTATGACAAATGCTACATAAGACTTATAATACTGTAGGCCCTCTCTTGTCTTTGCACTTAAATAATTATTTAAGGTGAATGTAGGTTAACTTTTAATATTCATAACTATATTTTTATACTCTTTGTTTTCAAAACCCAGATTTGATACCATCTATGGTCAGAGTTTTGTTCTGCATTAGCCATTCAATGTGTTCATATTCAGTAATCAATTATAGTCCTGTAGTTTTCTATGTTAGAGCAGCATTTCACACACATATACAGACACACACACACACACACACACACACACACACACACACACACACACACACACACACACACACACACACAACAGGGATTCAAAGAAGACATAAGTGCTGTATTACGTTGCTGCTGCTTTGCATCAAAATAATTTAAGTTCTTGAAACTTTTCTCATCAAAGTAAACTCAGCATGATTTGTTTGAGCATTGTAAAAATCTTAATCTTCTGCTGTAAAAATCGATGTGCTCAACGACTGTTACTACTGTTAGAAATATGGGACCACTAATATTAAACCTCACATGATGTTTCCTTTATAACAATAGGTCACTGAAATCTTTGGGGTTACTTATATGTTATAAGTGTTATGAATTAGAATAAATTAATGTTTAATAATAGTTTTACATATAAAGAGTGTGTGTGTGTGTGTGTGTGTGTGTGTGTGTGTGTGTGTGTGTGTGTGTGTGTGTGTGTGTGTGTGTGTGTGTGTGTGTGTGTGTGTGTGTGTGTGTGTGTGTGTGTTTGTAAATAAAATGCATGAGCGTGAAAACGATATCTGTCATTTTTGGCTAACAAAAAGACTGATGCCTGCTTGATGAGACACTAATGTCCATTATATAATAGTGTTCAACGTGTTTCTGATAACACTATCAGAGAACAAGGTGTTTACTGTAACTCTCCATCTATCAAGCAGAGGTAGACAGAGCCAGGGAGGAGTGACACTTACATTGAACATGATAAACACCCAAACAGATACACAAACAAACGCAGGCTGAAGGACTACAGCATTTTCAAGAGCAATTACACACTGCCTGAAAGGTGAGGAAAGAAGCTGTCGCATTCTGACAGAAGACGCAAAGACTAAAAATGGACACAACAAGGGGGGCTAGAGAGACAATAAAGAAAAGTAAGATTAATGGAGTGTTTGTTATTAGAACTGTTGGGCGGTTGGACACAGTGGCCAGTGTTGCTGCTATAAATAAGCCAGTTTGACAGTCACAACCGCTCAAAAGCACAAAGCTGCCAGCACATCAAACAAGGCTTTGAAACCATATCCTAATCAACTCAGTATAAGCAAGGCCTTTTAGAGCTGCTTAGTTTTGGCAAAAATTATAATCATGATTATCTGACTCTTAAATTAATAATTACTTATTACAGCCTAAGAGAGGCGGTGCAGCAATCTTTCATGTTTTTGTTGTTTTTTTGTGATGCTACAGTTTCAAGGTCGAACCCAGACCAGAGTCTGACACTGACCACTGACCTAAAGAATCGCTGTAATTGCCGTTTGTTCGCTCTTATGCCATCAGTTCGTTCATTTGTTCTTCTTCTTGGACAGGATGCTAACAGCTTTTGCTAGCAGGGTAACCATTTTTTATTTTTTTTTAATCTTTGGCTAAACTAAACATGCTTCAGCTTAGAAGAAAGAAATTAAGTTTTTAATGAGTGGGGAACATGCGGCACTAAAAGGTAAAGGTGTGCTGGATTTCTAACGCAAGACAAAACAACAGCATGATATCGACATGGAAACACTAACAATACATTTTACCTCGAACGCTTTGTTTTGATAATCGTAGTAAGCCATTATTAAAATCTGATCAATCGCACAGCTCTATCTTATATCATTTCACAATATTGTCTCTTAATGGAATAAAAATAAGTACTGCTACTATTAAATCTGCCGGGTGATTAAATCTTTTTTTTTAATATACTTTAATTAATGTAGTAGGCCTTTTCATTTCTGATGCTTGCCTTGTTTTCTCTAAACCTAATTGATTTGACCACGAATGAAGCATACATATGAAGTGGATCATCTTGATGAGTCAGAGTCAATTAGCCAGTTGTAAATCAGTACTAAACTAAAATCCATTATTAGTCTCATATACTAAAGGCAGTTATTTAAGGATTGCTAAATAAATTCCCACAAAACCCTCAAATAGGGTTGAGACCATTAGGTTTGTCTCACATATCATTCCTCTCAAACACTGACAGGTTCATAGATTCACTATAGGTTGGGGGGGCATACATATATTGTGTAGCTTAAAAACTAAACTCTATCTGACAAAATAACCTCTTGCAAAGTTGTGTAAATAAAACTCACCTGCTGGAGTGGAACTGGAATAAAGCCTACATATTTAAAATGCAGAGGATGTGGCACTTTTCTAACACTGATATGATGATCTGAGACAGATAGTAAAAGTGGTTTAAAACATCTAATAAATGTACTGCAATAGGAGCCAACCTCAGTGAATTGATGGGGAACTGATGGTGTTATAAAAATGTTATACACTTGCTTAATTAATGTAAAAGCTTAATATGCTTGATATTTCAGCCCATCGTGCAGTGAATCCACTTCAAAAGGTATGATTGCTGCTAATATCAGAGACTGGTTGGTCCAGTTTGCCTAATGTAGATGTCATGGAAAAAAAACAGACACAATGCTCAGTATCATCTTCTAATGCTGTGTCCACTTTTGGTATGCTTGTTCATGATTTGGATACAACACAGTCTGTTTGTGTTTTAGAGCCATGTATTCCCCTCGACAACTTAAGTCACTATTTGAAGCTGAGAACGCCACTCTTTGCTTTGAATAACAATTTCGAATTTTCTAAAAACTTATTTATATGCCTAAACTAAATTTTATAAATTTGGTCTATATCTGCATTTTCACAACATGTTATGCACTGTGATTGTTGTTGACCTGTTAATGATGGGTGCTTTATAATTGTTAAATTTTGCATAAAATTGGCTTAGTTTAAATGGTAAGTTTCCCACTGTAAAAGTACTATTCAATAAGAAGCACAGTCATTTTATAACTAGCGTAAATTCTGTTCATATGCTTTTTTGGAAGGGATAAAAGTTAACGATATCTGACCTTTTGTCTCAAAATAATTTTCACGATTACATAATTTTCAATGTATTCCAGGATGCTGTAAAAACACTGCTAGTATTCCAAAAAAACAGTAATATCCAGGAAAAGTAATATATAGAAGCTCTTACGTGGGTTTTTCATTGGTGATGAGAACCTTGACTTTGTTGAGGGCCTTCTTGGCACCAGTAGGTGCTGGGGCAGCAGTGGGTGCAGGTTTGGTGTGAGCGGGGCTTGCATGTGGGCTGGCAATGTAGACCTTTTTGCCAGCACTGCCTGGTGGCTTGGAGTGGGAAAAGTCTGTGATAAAGACTATACCTTCGCTGGTCAATACTGCAGACAAAAAGCAAAAATTTATTCTATTAGAAAATCTGAATGTTATTTGAGAAATATCTGTTTGCCTTTAACTGGGCATTTCCAAACCCAGTTACAATCAGCATAATACAATGCCCCAGATTTCAATAGATGTGGCAGGGTCTCTGATTTATGTTAAAAATTATATAGGTAATGATCACACTGAGGTTGATATATTGTAAATCTAAGAGCTCTGGCCACAAAAAAGGACACAATATCTACAATATCTACTGTGGGATACAAAGTGAAATTATTAAAACAATAAATGGACTAAGGCTGAATCTGATTTTTGGATACTATATGTTGTTCACCTACACGCCATGTTGGATGGGTCAAAAGGGTCAAAAGAAAAAGAGAGAATGTTCTCAGCATAGCTCTTCTTCCACAATTTGGTGCCTGTGTCTCCATTCCACAAGACGATGTAGTTGGGTGGGTGGACAGCTAACAGCAGATCATGAGATGCATCCTGATTCCATAACCACTCCATGTCTGACAGGAAAAGGTAACACGACAGAGAGGAGAGTGTAAGAATCACCAGAATGGTAAAAGCTTACTAATGAGAACAAATAGCCATCAACAGCCATCCTATTGTGAAGTGACAGATAAAAAATAAAAAACATCTCAAGCATATATTACTTGGAGAGAGGGGATCCTGAAATATCCATTACCTTGGATAGGTTTGGAGTGCTCCTGGATCTCACAGTGTGCAGTGCCACTGACCACATCCCATACTATGATCTTGCCAGAAGCATCTCCAGAAGCCAGTCGCAGAGAGTAGGGAGAGCTCGTGTTGTGGTAGTAATTTTCTCTGGACCATTTCACCTACCAAACCAAAACAGACACTAAGATTTCCTCATTTGCTATTTAAAAAGAGTGAAAAGATACTGGTAGTAATGACATCTTTTTAACTTTGGACCTACTGTATCTAGAACGGGTCTTGTTCTGTATCTGTGCATTTACATATTTTAACTAAATAATAAAGTCTATATAAATATGGGCTTAAAGAATGAAAACAGGGGAAATAAAATAGGAATAAATATGCAAGATCCAATAGGAAACACATACTGTGGCACTGAAATTAAGCCAATGCAAGTTTTAGACTAAACAAGACAAATGACTATGAAGAAATTGGTGGTTAAATAATTGATTATGTCTGTGTGTTTTCTCCTGGAAAGGATGCTCCTTACTGTGGCTACTTCTATCTTTTTCAATTCAGCGAGCTTTCTTGTGTCAGCCTGCGTGGTGAGGAATGGCCTGCTGCTGTGGCTGTAGTGCCTTACAAGATTAAAGTGTGCTTTGGAGTGAGGAATGAGACCCATAGATGCAGCCCAGGCACTGATAATCACTATAGAATTTATTGCCCATTATTTACAAAATGCACAAACATACAGTACATACACAAATACACACACACAATAGGAATCCCCTTGCAGTGCAGAAGATACCTTCATCAATGTTGCTGATGTTGGTTTACATACTAGAGTATACAGAACCTGACTCTGTCTGCCAGATTGGAATGAAAACTTAGCTGAAGGTCAGACAATACAAATATTATTCCTAGATGATAAATATATATATATATATATATTACTCCAGCAACAGCTGTGTTTGTATTTTACTTGAAAAGCACATTTGGCATTGGCAAAAGGACATACAGTATAAGTGTACTGATGATATTTAAAGCTTACAACCATACCTCAAATACATGTAAAATAACTTCTTATTTGCAGTTCTAATATAGATATAAACAATAATACAGCTGAATAAAATTCTATTAGGAAACTCACCTTGACCACATTTGATTTGTGTCTTTCCAGAACCTGGATCGTTTGGGCTGTCTTGGGATCAATGATGAGAATGCTCGAGTGACATCCCTGAGCTATCAGTCCCTGCCAACCCCTACAGCGCATGATGCAAAGATAGGATAAGAAGACACACATTAACAAAAAAGTAAACAAGAAGGCAAGTAAGAGGGGTCTTAACTGTTTCTTCACTATATAGCAGAAAAAAGCGGGGGGGTTGTGAGTAGGACATCGAGCCAATCAATGCACAAGCCTACAAAAAGCAAATTCTGAGATGTGAACTAAAAAGGTCTTGAGACAACATAAGTGTAGTAGGTCTACACTTTAAAATCTAGAGAGGTGGAGGTCCGCTCTGGAAAGCAGAGGAATGAACATTAGCCGCATTAAGACTGAATACATGTTTGAATGAGAGGTACCCAAGTGGAATGGTGAGGTTAGAGGGAGCAGAGGTGAAGAAGGTGCAGGACTTTAAGTGTAGAAGTGTAAAAGAGTATCAGTGAGAATGAAAGGAAACATGTTCAAGACGGTGGTGAGAACAGCAATGTTGTATGCCACTGAGACAGGGGCACTGAAGAAAAGACAGGAGGCAGATGTTAAGGTTCTCTTTGGGGGGTGAAGAGAATTGACAGGATCAGGACTGAGTACATCAGAGGGACAGCTCATGTTAGACGTTAGTCAGAGAGGCCAGATTGAGGTTGTCTGGACTTGTTCAGAAGAGAGACTGTGAATATATCAGTAGAAGGATGCTGAGGTTGGAGCTGCCAGGTAGGAGGTCTAGAGGAAGACCAAAGAGGAGATTTATGGATGTACTGAGAGAGAACATGAAGTTAGTTGGTGTGAGAGAAGAGGATGCAGATGTTTGGGTTAGATGGAGGCACATGATTCACTCTGGCAACCCCTGAAAGGAAAGAGCCCAAAGGAAAAGATGATCAAGAAATGAATGAATGTCTTTACAAATGTATGAATTTTAAATCACTTCATACAGTATGTGGTTGGGCTGCATTCAGACTCCGCAAACAAACTGCGGCAAACTAAATTCACTGGATATGTTTAAAAATTGCAGACACTTGTTTATAGAGTATGAGATATGACTATTAATACTGCATGTCAGGACATAAACCAAACCATGAAGTTCAGCAAACACTCTGTAAACCTCTACAATAAAATTTGTCGGAAGATGAGGGAAAATGTTTTTCTAAAGCTGGGCATTCTGGCCTTAAATAATGTGAAAGGTGTCTGTAACCACATAGACACTTCCTAGAGTTGGCCATCAGCACAAACTAAGTTAACAGCCAAGAAGGACTTTAGTCAGGGAGGTGACCACAAACCCAACAGTCACTCTAACAGAGCTTTAGAAGTTCTCTGTGATTGGGGTGACAATTAATCTTTTAGTATCACAATAACTTAACAAACAGCTAAAACAACACTGGAGTGGGTTCGCAACTAGGCTTTGACCTTAGGTCCGGAACATCTGTGGAGGGACCTGGAGATGGCAGTTCACAGACACTTCCCTTACAATCTGATGGGGCTTCATGGGATCTTCAAAAAAAGATAAACTACACAAATCCAGGTTGTTGAGACTAATTAATTTTTTATTTTTTATTTTTTTGTCCTTTCGGCTTATCCCCTGAGTTCAGGGTCACCACAGCGAATCATTGTCCGCATGTTGATTTGGCACAGTCTTTTACGCAGGATGCCCTTCCTGACGCAACCCTCCCCAATTTCTACCGGGCTTGGACCGGCACTTCACAGCTGGGGAGGGGAATGGGCTGTTGGGGGTTCAGTGTCTTGCCCAGGGACACTTCGACATATAGCCAGGGCCGGCAATCGAACCACTCACTCTGTGGTCCATGGACGACTGCCTTTACCAACTTTTTACCAACTACAGCCACCCCCGCTTGTTGAGACTAATACTAGGAGATAAAATATAATCGGGAGGTGTTTGTATTTAGGCAGAAAAGCAAATTCTTCATTATTGTAAAGGACATACTATACAAGATTTATAAAGCAAGCCTTACTTTACATACTGTACAAGTTCTAACTTAAAATTTAAATAACGTCCTACCAGCAGACTACTACAGAGCTAAGCGAACATACACCTTAAGCCTGCTTCCAATGGTGACTCAAAGCTGGAACTGCTAGCAAAGAACTGAATCAAGTCTAAATGTTGTAAATTGGATATTTTGATTTTTATTGGATTTGCAATATTAAATAAATCATGTCTTCAATTCTTCTGACTTATTGAGTTTCAGTACAGTATGTGGACAAAATGGTAATTTTATCAATTTAATAATAAATCTCACAGTGTGCAAAATGCGAAGGTTTTTTAATTTCTTCTGAAGTAGCAGTATATAACATCCAGCATATTTACACTTTCAATTTACTGTGTTTGTCATATTATGAATGCAAAACAGTATATCTCCGTTGTCTCAAGTGCTTCAGCATTTAATATATGAATCAAAATCAAACTTGTTTTTTTTTTTTATCTAACGTGGGCCTAATATGGATGATAACCTGCCATTTATATTCACAGAACGAGACACTGAGATAAATTAAATGAAGTCAAACCACAGTCACGGTTTATAATTGGAAGGTAAGGCTAAGGAAATCTATCAGGGCCAGCTACAGGTCACATCACATGACACAAGATATCCTACACGTTTCTGTGTTTTCCTGAGGAGAAAGCTACATTATCAATGTCGCCAAAACAATGGCACAAAGGCAGCAGGAAAGGGAGACGCACATTCTATTATTTTTTGTGAATAGCGTCATCAGTCGTGCATTTTAACAGAATTAAGCATCTACGAATTTAAGCTAGCTACAGGAATGCAGTAACGTTACTCACCAATCTACAGCGGTTTTATTCTGTAGGTGGAGAGTGCCAGTCAACGTCCGAGCTGCGAGTTTAATGTTGACGGTGTAAGGAATCATTGTCGACAGTAATTATTTATGCTACATTAACATCTGTCGACCAAAAGCTGCAAAAATGTATTATGTTCTCTGCCTGTGTTGTGAAGTCTAACAGGAAGTAAAACGGTGTTACTAAATTTAACGCCGTGTGGAAACAATTTCCGCTGCGACACGGTTCCAAAACTGACACGCCTCTGTATCAATAAATGTTACACAAAGAAAGATTAACTCATTGTACGTGGACAAATGACGATAAAGCTGATCTTATCTTTTATTGTTCTAAACACTTTTGCAGACCAGTTTGACTTTCGTCTTAAGTTTTATGCCTTGTGTGACTGCTGTGAGAGTTTCTGAAATCTCATACAGCACCTAATTTTTCTGCCCCCTGTCAGTGAGTATACAGCTAAGACTAGTTTCACAGGAAGATGGTGATGTCATACTCTACGCTGAAGAGCTTGGAAACATCACACAATCAAGTGCAGCGGATAGTTATTGGCTACCATAAAAACTCAAATCTCAAATGTTATTGGCATTTCAGACCCCTTAAAATTGTTCTGTCTTTTATTTGGCAGCACTATACTCCCTAGAGGGACACAAACTGGCACAGTAGTTGATAGTGCTGAATGCATGACAATGACTCCAAGGGACTGGTGTCCTGATGATTTTCATATAGGGTAAAAATTCCAACCAATACAGTTCACTTTGAATTTATGTCGCACAAAAGTTTGTTCCTGGCATGTTTCACTGTACAACTCTGGATCTTCTGATTTGGATTTTGTAAGGTTGTTTACATTTACATTACATTTAGTCATTTAGCAGACACTTTTATCTAAAGAGACTTACAAGTGTGGTACAAAATGATTATGTATTTCAACATCTGCAAAGCCTACATTATATCACATCTAACCAAGCTTGCATAGCTGTCAGTGTTCTGCTGTTGTTTCTGTACTGTACTTGTTGTTCTCAACTTTTAAATTTAAATGTTTAAAGAATTAATACAAAACCAAAAAATTGTCTTACACTGGCAATTTCTGGGAAATATTTCTGTATACTATATTTGATTTGAGATTAATTTTATTTCCTTTAAATTCATTTGACTTGTAATTTAATGTGGGGTGTACACATGGAGGATGCCGAACTTACACTGCAAAATGAATTTACAACACATTAACAATGCAAAGTTGTAACCAAGTTTATGCTACATTTTTTTACCCTTCACTAAAGCAACCAGTTTAGCTACATTTGTATTTAGTTTTCAATAGAAGGGATGCTGCTTACTGGGCTCATCAGAATGCCATAAGCAGCTTTGATACATCCAAGTTTCCTCCAAACCTGTCATCTGATGTGACATCTGCAGACTGACAGCTGGATCAGGTCTCAATGTCAGAAATCAGTGAGTATCAGATGTATGTATAAGATATATGTGTAAGTGTACTACAACAGTTTTGGTAATGTTGAAAACAAAACTAGTCCCTTATAAATACAGATTTCAATATGGAAACTGGGATATGTCATCAGACTTTCTTATGACCTGATTTGTGACTTGTTCAACTTTCAGCGGTGACTTTCTTGACTCACATCGCAGTAACTTGGGACTTGGTTGAAATGTTGTATATGTGTGAGTTCCTCACATCTGTGCATCTTGGGAAAGTAAAGAAAGGAAAAGTATGTAAAGCAACACTGAAAATATACAGAATCCAACAAGACTGATTTTTCATTAGGAAATGCATTTTCTAAGAAACTGTGAAGGCAGATGTACACAAGGTGGAACATGGGCAGGCATTTTGTCTGTTTACCTTAAGACCTTAAGAATGATTCTCTAATAACTGATAGATGATGGCATTTGGTTAAGTCTCATAAAAGTACTCTGTAGATCACATTTGAGAAATGTAACTTTAAACAAACTTTGAGAAGTGCACCCCTTTTTACCTGAAAAATATTACACGAGACATATTAAACAAGACAATTTTCCACATTGCTAACATCAAAACATACTTCTGTCATTTGTTGAGACATTACAGAAATTAACATTAACATAGGATTAAAAAATAATATGTTACTTGGTAAATTAAAGTAAAGTCAACATTTTATTTACTAATAGTTCACTGTTGGCATCTGCAGCACCGTTAATGTTTTCCATACACTGTATATGAGAAAACCAGCTTGTTTTTTAGTTTTTTTCTAGATTCTATACTTTACATTTTGATTTTTTTAACTCAACCATACTGCAATTACAACAATAAGCTTAATGATCATTCTGACATAGGTAACATTTGAAATGAGTCTCATTTTATTGATTTCTTCTGTGTAATAAATAATCATGTACGGAATATGTCTTTGTCTCACGGTTATTGAACTGTGTTAATAATCCCCCACAGCTTTCTTATGATTTGCATGATAATAATCAATTGGTTGACTCAGGGTTTTGCCTCACTTTACATCCTGGATGTTTGCCTGTCTGTCACAATAATCTTCTGGTCACAGATTTCTGCGCACTCAATGTACACACTCAGATTCTGTCACATTCATCATAATTATTGCATGTCTGCTGTCTTTAGAAACACTGTTGAGCTGATATAGTATTATTATTATGCCATTGCTCAGCCTTGCCTGAAGCTCACATTTTTACATTTCAGTCTGACATATAGATGGTTCCCATATCAAGATTTCCACGGGTGTGAATATCATTATGACAGGTTATGAGTGAAATATATTTTTCATAAATGTGATATCATCTGAGCGAATTCAAGTGCAGCATGTCGAATTTCTCATCACGGTTTAAAAGTGTAGTATGTCAAGTCTTTCTGCAGTGACCTGGATATGCAGTTCATCTTTTCTTAAGAAAGGTTCTCATCACATATACCACTGAATCTACAACTTGCATTTTTATTTCAGTCATAAAATAAAGAATGTCTATTCCATCCAAATACATAGATAGAGAGGAAGTATGGTAACATTTTGTTGTGTATGACAATGTGGAAATGTGCTACTCATTTATGCAAGTTTTCTGCAATTGATGAAACTAGAATATAATGCAATTTTATTGTTATCAGTATTTGATGATAAAAATAAATACAACTTTTTTTTAACCAAGGAGCAACACAATCCATGTGATGCAAATTGATATTAATCTTTTCTAGTGATCATCTAAAAACATGCACATAGTATCCATGACATTTATGATTCAATTCTGCAGGGATGAATATCAGTGCCTTTTTTTTTCCCCTTTTTGACTTCTCATCTATTATCTACATCAAACTACCTCTGAATGTGCTTCTATCAATAATTGTTATACAGATGATAACTGTGTTATCAGGACTGTTCTTGAGGTTCATTCATGTGCTGTTTTCAGTGCAGCCTTCACTACACGGTATTTGTTCAGAAAACAGGTTTCCACCTGTTTTCTGAACAAAATCCTATTTGGAGAGTCTGAGCCTGATTTTGTATTGATTGAAAGTAAAAAAAAATTGACATGCTATTATCACCTTCTTCAGACCAATATAACACCCCACAAGATCACTCAATCAGAGATCAGAGAACATGTGTCAATCAGAGAACATGTGTTTTCACTCAATGTCAGTATCAGAAAACAAACCCTTTTCTGATACTGCTATGGGTAATATTTAGGCTGTGTTCAAAATAAGACAAAAGAAAAGGCCCACCAACACATCTAGATCGCACTAATTAATAATTCATGTGTGCTTTGTTTAATCTTCACAAATGTTAAAACAAGCAAGTTAAAATTGTTCAACTAAGTTTCGATTTTTCTAGTTTCTTCTGGCCACACAAAAGTTTATTATACATCACCTTTACAGCTCTGGTTTAGTCTCCTCCAGCTACTGAATAAAGTATCTGGTTCTTTAGAAATCATTTACCTCAGCTCTCCCCTTTTCCATTCCACAAAAGCAGTCAGTGTACCCTCACAGGAGACCAGACATTCTTGGAGTAAAAGGATCTGTCCTTTACATCTCTCTCTCTCTTTTCATCCTAAGGTTTCTGTAGCTGTCTTGGTCAAGGGGCCTGGGCACCGATGTGTAATGAAGACTCTGGGATAATCACACGTTGGATCACGTAAAAACCCAAGAGCCTGAGTGCTCTGAGTGTGCTTGACTGCTGGCTGTCAGCCGTGTAAAATATCCTTATTATTTCCACATGCCATCTGTATACCCTACACCAATATCCACTCTTATGCTAAGTGTGCTTGTGAACATGCTGAAATGTCTTGACAACATGTATTGCATATTTAGTCACACACACTCCTTTGACTCCCACTTCCTGGCTCTATAATGTGTTTAACGGAAAAACAATAGCCTATGCATATGCTTGGGAGACATTTTATAAAAGTTTGAGTACATGCTGCCAACATTGATGCTTTGTGTGCTTTATTTAGTTTTTATTTTAGATAAAATGTTACTTGTAATCAATTATGGTAAACTTACTGAATTGTATGAAGCTTTATCTGAACTCCCCTTTCAGAATTCAATTAAAATGCACAGTGATGGAACAGCACCACATCACACACACTATGTCAGCAAAATGTATATGTTAGCTGCTGTGCAGCAAGAACATAGAGGAATAAGAGTTTACAATATTTCAATCATGTTTGCCTGTGAACATTACAAAAACCGTAAACTCATACATTTCTGTCACTGGAAATAGGGCTGCATTTTACAGGAGCTGAATTCAAATATTGCAGATACAGTCAGGTGTGTATTTATTTTGTTAGTTATTGATTTTATTATACAGTATAATTTCAGCTTTGTACACCACCACAGGGGATTGGAAATAAAACAATCTAGACTTGTTTAAAGTTTATACTTTTACTGTCAGCTTTAATTTTAGGGGTTAATCAAAAATTTATTTTTAGATAGTCTAACATAGCCACAAATTAAATTGTGAGCTTTAATACCTGGTTGCAAATCTTTTGTAGACACTGCTTAAAGTCTGGACCCCATAGACATCACAAGATGCTGCGTTTGTTCCTTTGCCAAGCCTTTACTGTAGTTGTCTTCACTTCATTGTTGTTTTGGGAATGTGTTGCCTTTAGTTTTGCCTTCATCAAGTGAAATGCATGCACAATTAGATTAAGTCAAGTAATTGAGTGGCTGCTGCAGAACATTAGGTTGCTTTTGCATTATGTTTTAGTGCCTTTTTTGTTTGCACGGAGTCTCATCATCAATAAATACAAGGAAACCAGTTTCTTAGGCAGAATTACATGCCCAAATCACAATACCATCTCCATGGCTCAAAGATGAGGTGTGAAGTAGGCTTCACATCATGAGTAGCTTCATCCCGTCTGCTGTTTAACATCTGTACAGGCTTCATAATAGTGACTATACTATAATTTGGTTTTCCTAACAATTGTTTGCATCTTGTGGCAAACCCTCTATATTCACTCTGGTAAATCCTGTCTTTTTTCATGGCTGGTATTCATTTGGACAGCTGTTGTAGGAAGGAAATAATTCTTCTACATACACCTCTGTTGTGTAATTGTCTCATTTCAATTTCATTGTGGTGCTGTACAAAACCAAAATTTGAAAAATTGTGTCACTGTCCAAATATTTACGTAATTACATGTAATTACGTGTTTTTAAAGTTTTTAAAATAAAAACTGAAAACTAAAGCATAAAAACATACAGAAATGTATAACTTGTTAAAATATATGGGAAGAAAAATATTTTTAAAGCAAACGTCCTTTGTCGGTTAAGGGTGTGTGTTTTCAAGTTTGTCAGAAAACAGTGAATTAATGACATGCTGAAGCTCCCCCTCCAGAGTCTGTATGCTCTCATTTCTGCCATGCTGCCTACCGTCCTCTTGATCTTCATAGTAGAATTCTGTCTCTGAGCACAGTGGGCATAGAGAAGCAGAAAGATTTTTAAAAACAGGCAATAGGGCCATAAAATCCTCGTTGATTTCTCTAAAACCACAGCTGTCCATATGGGCGCTTCAAGTTAATGTTTTACTGTGTTGTGTCTTAGTTCACATGAAAAGCCTGAACCTCCTACAAGAAAAGGCGAAATATTCTGCTTTCAAAGTTTTCCTCACCAGATTAGATCTTCTGCTACTCATGAAACATGTCACATCCACATGAATAAGCCAGCCCTTTGAATCATGCCTCCAGATTGTGTTAGCAGCTCTCTTCAATATTTCAAGCGGTCCTGCTTGATGGTTACAGCAAAGCTGGATGTCAGAGTGAGTTATGATGTCACACTTTGAGAGGAGAGATCCCGACAAGATATTCCGGATTTACTTCTATCATTCATGCAATTCATCAGCTGCAGTATATGAATATTAATGAAAGCCTGAATGGATTGATAAGGGAAGGGATCATCATCTGTGTAATTGACAGCTCTGTTACTATTACTTCTGCTCGTGCGAAATTGGTTCTAAATTGTTGGCCTGTAACAGCAAAATGAGCCATCATTTTATGCCCAGGCTGCACAATATTTCACGCAGGGATAATGAGACATAATGGACACATTTGATTTATCATAAATACAGTAGAATAAAGAATGACAGCGAGAGCACAACCAACATAATGATATAAGGATTATAATACATACTCTAACCATGTAAATGGAGGGAATGGGTAACCTTGGGAAACTGACATATTATTGTAAATGAACACACAATATGCATCTCAGAATTAATCTTTCCTACAGACAAATAGGCTTGAACATAGCTTATGGCTGACAATATACATGTTTAATGAGCTTTCTTGTTGAGCGTCATCTTTTCATAAAAGCCCGGAGAGAGGTTGCTGCCCTTCTATTGCACATTCCTAGTCATTTTCCACACTCAGAATGGGTTGAAATGACCCATAAAGGAAGGTAATTTTCATCAACTGAGTGCAAATGAAGGCCATGAATTTCTGAAGTTTCTTTGTACAACACTAAAAGTGTCTGAGCCACATCTGAGTGCAAGTTAGGAGGTGACAATGCGTTTTTACAGTAGGGTACCAACACATTAACATTATTGTGTTTTTCCTCAGAAAAAAAACAACATTTGGTGTACATGTTGAGTTCTAAAGTTCATTTTTGACCTTAAGAAAGAGAACTCGCTGACACCAAGTGGACTATGAGTTGAGATTGTTTTTTACTATTTGGATGTGTATCCCCAAACTATTGAAAAATAAATAAAAAAATACAGATTCCTACAGGTCACAATTGTTCATTGAATGGTTTGAACAATATGAAAATGGTATAAATCATGTTGCAATCCCCACATCCCCACCCAAGTGAACAACTGCGAAAGATTTGGGTCCAACAGGTTAGACAGTGCTTTCTACCAGTACTTACGAATTAACATATGAGGGGATGGCAATCACCGCTTCAAAAACCTCTTCTTATTCTCCCTCTTGTGTGCATCACTGTTCTTGTGGCTTATGGTTGGTGACTCAATTACAGGTAATATGTCTTTAATTTTATTCCCCCTTATGTATTTTCCGTTTCTGTAGTAGTATTGATGATCCTCTTTAAGAAGCCCTTATTTTTTTCTGCATGAACATGACATTCTCCTTTGTAACATTGCAATTAAAAGCGGGATGGAAGCATAATGAAAATATACATAACACTAACTATTAATTTATGTAGCATTATCTACTGACCCAAACCATTTAAACATTAGGGAGAGAATAAGTAAATAAAAAAACTTATTACAAAACAGCAATGAGAGAATGAATTTGCATATATTGACCAATGTGCTCATGTAGACAGTAATAACAATGCATCAATATTAACTTTAAATATGTTCCACATATTTTGGTATAAATATTAAATGGTAACACAGTGACCCTGTGAGAATCATAAGTGGGGTTTTTGCCCTCATCTCACATTTATTGCCTCATCAACACAAAACACATGCTTATATGGTTGTCAGTGTAACTTATTAAATTCTTGCTGTGGCCTTCATCTTGATGTTTTATTAACTTCTAATAAATGACAAGGTGATGGACGGTCAGACATGAAACGCTGTTAAAGAAAACGAGCCTTTCCCAAGAGGCGTTTAAACAAAATGAATTAGGCCTTGGGTGTGAGTTGTTTCAGCATGAAACAGTGAGACTACATTCAACATTCAGGGCAGATGAGGCTTCACAGCCTATTAGTTACACCAAGCAAGACTCATGTGGGGATGGGATAAAGGCCATGAGAGCTTTTCTGAAAGTATTGCAATAGCTTAATGTTATGATGAAGACTATAAATTTCTAACAGCATGATGAGCATTTTGATGTCTCACAGTCATGCAATTATTTTTTGTTAATCACATGCATTTTTCTGTGATGCATTCATTCACAGCCTTAGGGACAAACTTATTCTTGTGTAATATAGAACACTTACATTATTATGAGTTTATCTTTATTCTGACCATTTTTTTTCTTTGTAATTTAAAGTCATCACAAAGACATTTTGTAGAAATGAAATTGAATAAGTTCATCCCTGGTACAATTGTTGGTAATGGCAACAATAAATACCTCGTTGCTAGGGATACACTTAAATCATAGCCAAATACGGCAGCATAGTAAGACAAAGAGAATAAAGAGACACAAAAAAAGAAGTAAATTCATCTCATTGCATTCTAATGTTTTGGCTGTATTGATTATGTAAGCTTTATATTAATAAAAAACATTGATTTGACACAAAATTGAATCAAGACTACTTTATAACAGGGAGGATGGCAGGTAGAAAGTCACGGAGTAGCTGGCAGAGAATGATGGAAGCTTCAAGGTTGATGCCTGCAAAGGAGAAAACAATGCCAGAAACAGTTAGCCTAGATGGCCAATATCACAACTTAGCTGCACAGCAACACACTGGTTCACACTGGCCACTCTATTTTCTTCTCATACCAATATACATTTTTACAAACCATAAACATACAGTTGAACTTATCTGTACAACTCTTAATTGTGTGTTTATCTGTGACCATGCACATGCACAGACATTTAATACACTTGCATGGTCACTGGTGCATGTATAGTATGAGCTTGAATAAGAGCCACTTTATCGTGAACCAGAGACAAGTTATGTGATATTGATCTCAGTTTCAACAACAAGCCCAGGCTACTTTCTGCAAAGGAAGGATGGATGACAGGAGACCAATGTTCTGGTGCATGTGTGACTGTGTGTCTGCTTTAAATGAGGCGGAAATGGTCCAAAGGTAAAATAAATAAACTGAAATAAACAGAGACGAAAGTCAGTTGTTTAAAGTTGTTTTATTTAGTTGTTTCTAAGATATTCTGTCTTAGTCAGTTGTCTCTAAAGTAAAAGAAAATATTTTCTTCAGGCTGTTTGTCTAACTTCTTTATATTGTAGTCTTTTCTGCAGAAGTTCTGCAGAAGTTCTGTCTGCGGCAGGTCAGATTCAGATAAAAAGAGCCAGAGGGCAAACTCAATGCATCCAAGACAGATGGTAAAAGGAAGATTTTTGGACCTGTTCTGGCCTACTGTACATTAGATTTCTGACCAGATGAGCCCTTCAAATCTACTGTATATATGGTGATGACACTGTGATTTTTTTCTTTGAATCAAATGTTGATCCTTTTAATAATAAACTCCAAATTACTACTAAATAATTTTTGCATAATGGGCAGCTAAACAGAATATGTAATGTATGACTTCCTTAAATAATCTAATAAAATATGCTAATAAAATAATCATCTATATTATATCTGATACCTTTTTCCTAAACTGCACACCTTAAAACTGCATTGGTATTTATTTTGAAGTCTAAACTAATGAATGTACATATAAGTTTAACTGTAGGTCATCCATATTTGTAGAGTTCCATGTCACTCTATACCTTGCTGTCAGAAGACAAGAACCAGTATTCTGTGTTGTTTTCAAGACGGTTTGTCATTAATATGTTATGGCAAGCGGGGGGCATTTCCTGAAATGCATGACGTAGATTATGCTTTTCATGGGAGGACAGTGTCAATCTGCAATGTCTGAGCAAAAAGTCCATGTCCAATTTAACTGTCTTACAGGTCCAATAATTTTAGGAATTAGGGCAACGTCTTCTTATCCAGCACATGAAGCAGCATGCCCATTATGTCTCCAGCATTTAAAGGTTTGGATACAATCTTGGCATGCTGCATATCAGAAAACCAAGCAGTAACCTGGAGTTGGCCTCCCATCACAAATCTGCTCCTAATATTCACTTTTAATTTAAATTTCTTTGGACAAAATGTAGGTGTGAATGGGATAAAAAATGGCAGTCTGTCTCTATCTGTGGCTCTGTAATAGACTGGATACTTGTCCAGGGTGTCCCATACCTCACCCTAACAAATGGCAGGCTCCAGCGCTTCCACGACCCTAACCTGGAAGCGTGATTCGAATAGAAGATGGCTGGATGAATGATATTTCATTACTGTACTGTAAAATCAAATGATTTAGTTTCCAAATCAACCACACTTTTATAATCGTTTATTTGCTACAATCAGGATCTTTTCCTGGCAATTACCAGATCATACTCAAGAAAAACAGATGTTGTAGAAAAGCTAAACAAAAAAAGGCATCGTAATAAGTATTTGGAATAAACCAAACCCATGTTTTGCATAACTGTCACACTTTCCTTTTCATAGACCCTATTCAGATTTTTACCAGTATGTAAATTACTAAACTAAAAGTTAAGCTTTAAAATAGAGCTTCCAAGATTAAAGTAATACCTCCTCCTTCTGCCCACCATTGTATTACACCATCACAGTCTGCTACTGCCCTGATCCTTCATAGTTACATCAATAGCTAATAAAATGTTACACCCAGATTCAGTTCAGCAGTTTGCAAGAAATATCTTTCCCCAAACTACTTGACACTAGCACAAAAAGAGAGATCGGTGTCATGGCTAATTCCTTCTTTCCAAATCAGTATTGCACATAAACCCTTTCAAAGTTTAAGGACACTGGGTAAAGTATGTAAGTAAAGTCGTACATATGAGAATCTTTTTCTGATGCTACATCTCTTGGTAATTGTTATTTTGTTTTGATCAACGAAGGTTGAAAAATGTGAAAACTGCACCAACATGTATTCACTAATCATAAAAGCTTTTAGGGTGTATTAAGTATATTAAAAAGAAACAAATACTATATGAGGGAGTATTTCTTCAGTAAAGTAAAGCCAGTCATTACAGAGGCACACGTTAATGCGATGCAGTCATGACTAAACAATGACCTAACTGTCTATTACAGAAAATGAAAAGTGACTTCTTCCTAACTGCAGTGGTAAGGTCATTCAACCAAGCCAAGAGATGAAATTGGTTCAAGTAACAATGAAGATTAAACAATTTTTACAGCACTGGGAGGAAATCAAAATCTGTCACATCCTTGTTTTTCGCTCTGACCAATGCTAACCCACAAAAACGAGCAGTGACAGCATAGCAGTGTTGGTAAGAATAGATGGTTCTGGGTGCTGATGGATAATCAATCATGCACAGTTCTGAGATGAGAGCAGGTTCCACTGCAGTGATCCTGAGGCAGTGATGGGGAGGGAGGAGAGGGGAGGAGACAGCAGGGTGGCAGGAGAGAGGAGGTTAATGAGATAAAGTGCAGTAGAGTGGAAAAGACAAAGACGAAGTTTGGTCCCACCACTACCGCAGACACAGGACTTGACCCTCACAGACAGAGAACAATGACAGAGCATGGAGTTTTTTTCTGGAGAAGATGTTTATTTCAACTTTCAACAACTATCAAACTGTTTCAGTTATTATAAAATAAAAAATAGGTTTTCCTATGCTAAATTGGAGAAATGTATTTTCCTCAAATGTACTGCAGTTGTCCCAACAGTTTTAAAATACAAGACAATTTTTATGGGCTGTACAGTATTCCATCTTTCAAACTAACAAAGCTGTGTTTTTTATCAGATGTGAAGGAAATTGCATTGTTTGCTATTCTCTGAACAGGTGTTAAATTTATTATGCTTTGCAAACACTTTGATATCAGCTTGTCATTTACAGCCAGTCAGGAGGCAAACTGTGCCCTAAAGCTATTCATCACCTTTTCAGTTTCACAGACTGATGACTTTGCAAACAGGTGGGAAACGTAAAGATATCGGGGTATGCATTTACTTTAAGGGAATTTTAATTGTATAGTCAACAAGGTTTTGTGTAAAAGTTGGCAAAGTGAAATAAATCTATAGCACAAATTGTTGTAAAGGAGGTGCAAAGACTGTGATTAATAATATATAAAAACCTGGACATCATCCAAAATGTCAGAGCAGAAACATAGATGTGAAAGAGATCATTATGCAGCCAAAGGCAGCAATCTTGTAGAAAAGTAATGGACTATAAATTTAACCCACATTGGCTGCCCTTAAGAAGAATATTGGACAACAAAGAAGTACAGTTCAGCTGGAGCTCTGTGCTGTCAAAAAAGAGACAAATTTCTGCTGACTCCTTCTCCTCCCTCTTGCATTCACTGTCTCTACTCAGTCCGAAATGTTTTTTTTATGCCAAGGACTTTTCTTTTCAGGAGGCTAATGAATAAAACATGACACATGTCACAGCTGTGATGCTGCTCTTTACAGTTGGGTGTATATAAATGCTGATGCATGATCAAATTTGATCACATGTGCAGCTCAAGAGGTCACCACCGCCTGGTTGGTCTGAACCTGATGCTAAAGAAAAGAATACAAGAATAAATTCTTCATAACTTACTAAGAAAAACTGTGTAGACTTCAAATAAATCAGAATGTATAAAACTAACTTGAGTCTGTGTTGTTAGTATGAAAAATTCAAAAGATAGTGATTGTATATGAACACATTAAGGCATGGTGTGTGCTGAGGGTGTCAGTCAAATTAACAAAAATAGGCCTTGCTTTTCCTCTGAGTGCTATGTTGCTGTTAGTACCCACTACAGTGCCCAAAATACGGCAAAATTGCATTTTTATGTGAATAATTTATTGCACAAACGCTGTCATTCAAGAAGGTTTGCAGTTTTTGACAGGTGTCACGATGGAATGAGCAAAGAGACCATTAGGATGGACAAACATAAAACTGTGCTGTTTAAAAGTGCATGTACACCAGAGCTGATGATAATCTTTTAAGCTGAAGAAAACTGTTTCCCCTGTGCCGCCAGTACTGTAAACATCAGCGCACAAATGTGTGTTTGACTTTCATCTCAGCAGACTACTTATTAAAGTGAACTTGGGAACTTATTAAGAACAAGGTTGCAGCAAGAAAACATTTCACAGCAGCATCCACAGTCCAGCTGAACTGGTGTTGATGGGAGAAACAGCGCTGACCTTTTAGCAGCTCGGTGGGTGGGAGAGGAACCGATAAAGTTCAAACAAGATGTGGACATCCCCCCACTGATTAAAACCAATGGTGTGGAGAATTGGAAGGGGGGGGTATCAATTCACTTCATCTTATTCGAGTTAATCATTATCTGAACTGGTATCATCTAGCTTCTGACTGACTAAGCAAACCTGATTTAGGTCATCAACGGTGGGTAGCGCAGGGATAGGTAGAAAACAAGCTGGGCAGGGGACCTATAAGACCAGGGTTTAAAAACACTGCTGAAATACTGCTAATAGAGAGCATCACAATAATATACCTTTTAACCTTTAAGCATTTTGCCACTATCTTTGTTGTTCAGTTACCATGGTTACATGCATTTTCTTGTTGATTTTAACATTCAGTAACAACAATCTAGATTTCCAACTAAAGTCATTAGACTGCTCCTCTATCATCCATTCCCAAAACATAACTATGTTTGAATGTCAAAAAAAAGAGCCATATCAATTTCAAAAACAAATTAAAATTCACAATGTGAACTGTCTGAGCAAACCTAAACTGGAGTGCAGTTTTAGTGAAAACCATTGAGTTCTGATAGAATCACTGGAGCTAACAGTGCATTCTGCTCTCTGTCAGAGGCAGGTTTCCTTTTGGTACAATGAACACTTTCCCCTCATTTATTTGGTAATTTGTGCAGTTTCAGGCAGAATAGCTACCTCTAAAATTTGTGCACATGTGTGCACATTTTGCAGAGGACTTCAGAAACACATACCTACTGGCTGTAGGTATGTGAGAATTGGTCCACTGCCCTTAAATTTTTGTACAGATGTTTGTGGGGCTCAAAGGACCCACTGCACTTTTTCCTTCCCTTTTTAATAAGTAACATGACATTTCCATCAGTATCACTAGTACTTTGTGTTTTTTCAGTAAATGTTAACATGCTAAGATAAAACTGTGATATATTGACATTATTCCTGCTAACCCCAGCTTGCAAGCATGGTTGCTATAAGCCATAGTTAGCTCCTGTGGGCTGTGCTCACTGTACACTCTTGTCAGAGTATAATAATTAACAAAATGACAACTCAAGCGCCCAACAGGCTAAGAACAGCTGAATTATCTTCACCACCACAGCCAATTGTTTGTTATATTTATGGAATTTTGCTTAAAAAAAGTCACATTTTTCTGTCATTGCCTATGGTGTAGGCCTGAGTTTTGAGTAGCCTACCAATTTCAATGCCAGAGCTTTGTGTTTGTGATACAGCTGGTGTCCCTCAGTGGAAAACAAATGTTAATTCCATTATCCAGATGCTACAGAGAATAATATAATACTGAAATTCTCTGTTTCTGCCAGAAAATGAACTGCAATTTTGCTTTTTATGTCTCCACTGTATTGTCACTAATGGACAGTCTTAATGCTTTTTCCTCTTAATAGTGGAGTTGTTTCCCTGTGTAAGACAGACCTGGGATAGCATGTGGCCGCATCTCTTCTAATGAGCAGCAATTTAGCCAGTGCACCATCTCGAGCAGAACAGAAAATTAACCAAAAAACATTTTGTTTTGCACTTGGTCACTTGGTTGAATGCCAAATTTCTGCATTTTCAGTGCTGGCGGTATATGTAGATGCAAAGGGAATGAAAGAAGAAAGCCAGCATGTTTTGGGCATGTGTATTAGGAGATGCATGGGTATTTTTGGTGTGTGTGCAAAAGACAGAAGGAAAATAAAACAAAGAAACGGGCTTAGTGGCTGAGGTTAATGATGAAGAGCTACATATTCTTGCCAGACTGTTTCAGAGTAGAACTTACTCAGCTAGTGGCGATTGTTGTTCACAAAGTAGGCAGAGACCAGCTGTGAAAGGCCGAGTAGCTTTCCTGAGAGCTTTCAGATTTCAAATATTAATAGTATGAGGTTATACTTACAGGAAATATTCTAGTCAAAATTATGTCTGCATGATTAATTTTAACACCAAACAAACACAACACAGATATAGAAGATTTCCCATCTCTGCAAAATGTATATAATTCTTAAGCATTATCAGTTTTTGCAGGAACGATTCACTCAATTGTCAAGCAAACAAAACATCCTCAGCAGCCAAGAGAAAGAGCAGAACGTGTCTGTGAGTGCCTTTGGACAGTTTTTGTGGCTAGTATGAAATCCCTGGATATGGTGAAATTTTGCTGTGCCACCAGCTGCAACTAAATAATTACCGCAGCATCCTCTGCCCAGACACACTCACAAGACGACAGAGCTCAAGGGAAGAATGAGAGGCAAAAACACACTGTGGTTTATTCAACATATCAGCACTCAGGTAATCCAACTGGCAGTGGAATAAGAAGATTAGCCACGCACCATGATGAGTGTGAACTTACATAGAAATCATCGAGGAGCCTGTGTTTAGTTTTGCTGAGAACCTGGACAAGCGTGCGCCGGTGTCTAGAGCTGAGGTTTAAACTACTGGATGAAAAGGTAGAAGACAGGCAGTGTTATTTTTGCACATTTCTAAACTGAGTTTTTATTCACATTGATATCTTTTAGTGGATTATGCAGGTGTATTAACATTTAAAGTAAGGGAAACCTGAAATTGACATTTGAGTTTGCAAAAATATTTAGCACATTCTCAGACAAACACCTTTGAGGACACAAAGGTTTATGAGAAATGTTATAGTGAAGAGTGTGAGGCCACGGGGTGCTGAAAAAATGTTTTTCACCATGATTAGGAAAGGAGGTGCATCACTTGCCAGATGACATAATAGGAAATTAAAGATTCATAGAGAGGAAATCAACTGTAAATCACAGTTGCATGCATATTTAATGAAGTCTCATAAGCAGTAAAACCTCTCGGCCTGAGTGTAGAACCAATATGTGTCCTGCTTTATATGATAATGATAGGGGCTCTCAGCAGCCTGCACCCCATCGACCAGCCTTAAGGCATCATCTTTAACTCATTCTTTACAAAGACCCTCAGACAGATGAAAGACATGAAGGCCTAAATGGAATTGGCCAACTAAACAAACCCACATCATCCTGTGAGCATCCTTCCTTTCCCTGTCCATTAGGAAAATGAGGGAGGGAAGCAAATTAGGAGAAATTCATTCAGAGCAGGTTTGATGTCTCATATAGTAGATTATTGGCTAACCAATGCAGAAATAGTTATTTTTCGGAACACTGTTGCAAGAAATACTATTATTACTATTGTTATTATTATAGCTTGAGTAACAACAGAGATGCTGGCGTGTGGACCTGCATCTCATTACCACTGGTACAGTGGTAACCCAGGAAACAAGTACACATACTCTCACCTAGAATTAATGCACAAGTTATCAGCAACAGCAACTATTATACTCATGTTTTGAATACGAGCACTGTACGTTTATCAACTAGTGTAAAAATATTAAAGCAGGACACTTTAACATGAAATTTTCATACGATTTAAATCAAGCTATGTGAACATTGCTTTGTCTCTGAGGCAAATTTATTGAGCAAGTATAGCTTGTTATGAGCACCAGATTTCATTCCAATTGACCTTGCTGCGTAGGAGGAATGGCTTGTCAAGTTTTTATTTTTTAATTTTGACCTTCTGTACGACTGTAGCAGCTGAAGTTCTCTAACTTTGTAAATCAACAGCAATATGCTTCATTCCCTCCAGGGACATAGGAAAGTGAAGTCAGTCCACTACTGCAGATGGAGAGAATTATTTTCTGACATTCTAACCTTTCCAGTAAATATAAGGAACATGACCCACCAGCTCTATTCCAACAAAGTCATTTTTTCACACTGTCATACCTGAAAGCTGCCCAGTATGAGCACAGTCATTCACTTGGTGTCTCTTTCAATACATGTGATGAATTGGGGACGACATTTACTTCCATTACTAAAATGTACACAGGGTTCACAGGCTTTCTTCTCTTTTTAAAACTCTGGGTTAGTTCTTTATGGCCATTGCTACGGCAAACCAACATTATACGCATTATGACACATTTTACTGGTCAGCACAATTTAGGCTAAAGAACGGCTGTGTAGAGAACTTCCTGAGCACTGTCTTAGTCTATTAACATCCCGGGGAGGGTCTAAAAGAGCAGCGGTTCTGCATGTACCTTTGAGTTTGCATCCTCAACAAATTAGATAGGGATGGCAGCACTAAATAAAACAGAGCGGCTTGTAGCCAGCATTCAGGTTTAAGGGGGGGTGTTAGGTCGAACAAAGACCTGGTGATGTTAAGGATGCTTCCTGAATGCTGGGGAGGATGACAGAACAAACATACAACACCTGTCTATTATGAATGCATCTTTTTAAGTGAGGAAAGTAAAGAAGAAAAACAAAACTGGGTTGTAATACATTCAATAACTAATGCAAAAATCCTGCATAAAAGCACACTCTGAACTCATCTCTCATTAGCTCCATTGTTGGCACAATTCTGTGATCCCCACAGAACGCAAGTTGTTCTCAGATGTTGAGACACTATCAAATTGGCTTAGACAATTCTGAAAATGTACTTTGAAGGATTCATTTGAATCTGTATATCTGCATGCAACAACCAAGTAATTGTGCCCGACCATTTGGTCCAAACAGATTTTAGTTTCTCAGTTCATTGTTAGGACAGAAAAAGTCTTAAAATAAAATACGCCTATTCTGTAAACACGTCCCATATAATCGTTTAGAAGTTGTCTTTTTTATTTTACATATATCTTATAGTGGGTTCACTATGTGTTTATCCAGCTACAATTTACTGGGGGTGTTATTTTATCGAGTTCTCCAGGTGTTCCTGTATGGCCCATGTGTTCCCAGTCTCACTGAAGCCAGGGTGCTGTCGTTCTTGATGGCTAGTCTCATCCGGGCCAGCTGTAGACCCTCTCCTCAGCCGGGTGCCTCGTTGGTACGGCAGTGCCAATACCTATCAGCGCTTAACATCAGTCAACGTATGCCCCAGATTCACACATCATCCCCACTTCAGAGGGCTGGCTGACTGCTTGTACACCTGTGTGTGTTTGTGATTCAGAAATTGTGCATAACATTAACAAACTCAGGCAATAAGGGATTTTTTTGTGTACATCATTTTTGCATATAAAGGCCCAACACAAATACATACAAATGTATACAATGTTGATACCTGAATCATGCAGAAGAGATGCTGTTTTCTATTTTTGGCATGTGTATACATACAAATTCCAGTCTTAGCTAATCTTAGTTAATGCAAATATACAAATTTCTCAGAAAGAGCTAGAAAAGATTTCTGCCAATTCGAATAAAAAAAAAAAAATCACTTTTCCTTGAAGATTTTAAGCATATTTCTAAGCTTGTAAAGTTACTGCTTCAAAGCAATAATAAAAATATTAAACCTTTTAAAGACCTATGGACCTTTAAAACTGTGAAAAACTTTTGAACGTTTTCTACTGATAAACAGACAAAAAATAGACCCTGGACTCTTTAATAGAAGAAATTGCTGTAAATTCGTTGAGAATTTACCTTGAGAAGCTTTTCAAAAGAAAAGTAGAAACCACTATTCATTTGAGATTTATTAACTGGAACCAAGGAAATGGAGTGAAAACCAATTAAATTGATAAAAGGAATAAATAAGGAAAAAGGTGAGACCATTTATATATTTAAACTGTCTGCTAATTCCCTTTGCGTAACTCATCTTTGTTTAGAACTGATAGCTTTCTTTGTTGATCTTAAAATATATTTCTTGGATGCCATTTTTATTGCTTTCTTCTGCTGTGTTGTCTTCAAAGGTACACTTTTTCAGTCACTGAAAAACAAAAAACAGTTATCTATTATTCATCATTAAAATTCTTTATGAAAAATACCGTATGTGCATTCATCAGTGTCATTTTTACTTTTAACCAGTGAAATCTGATGTTTCCTAAGCAAAGGAAAGTGCTTCAGGCATCCTTGGGGCAGTGGAGCTAATGGGCTGAAACAAGGAAGCTTTTTCTCAGGGAGGGATATTTCACAGACAGCTTTTGTGTCTCAGGCAAAGCTGTGCAGTATGTTTATTCAAATACAGCACAAATCAATACAAATCTATTTTTAGACTCCTACATGGACCATTACATACACAATAGATTCTTCATCATGGTGATGTTACTTAACCTCTCAGTTTAGGAGTCATGTGAGGATGCATGATTCCTAAATGGGCATGTATGTTACAGTGCATGTTGTGAAAGAGTGACACCTAAGTTGTTGTAACCATTGTGATTTCTAAGAGGTGACAGGACTTGTCGAGCTTGCATGAATCAGATCTTCAGTTAGAGATATCTTTATACCTGCCGCTTCACTGGCCGTGGGAGTTTTGAGGCCTAAGATTCAGAAATTGTATCTGTTGAAGCAGCTTGATACAAATCAGTACACAACTTACTGTATTTAGTGACCTGAAAAATTTAAAGCCGTTTTCTACAGGTCCAAAGCCTTGGTGGAAAAAAAAACATCCAAAATCCAGGATCAGCACTACCCTAAAGCTCTGACATGGAGTTATTTTAACCTATTCATTATTACACTAGCATTGCCTGTAGTTTTTAGCATCAAGAGTATGACACCCATTTGGATGGGTGCCATGGATGCCATCCAGCCTTCCTTCCACCAACGTGGCCTTTGGTGGCTGTGTGTGGCCACACCTGGTGGGGTGGAATTCGATCTTGCGGCCTTCTGCATCCCAAACCGACGCTCTACCAATTTATCCACCAAGCCCCCATAAAGACACAAAATACTGTATGACCAAAGAGAGCAAAAAAATGCCCTGAAAGAGACAAAGGTGATCTAGGTTACAACAAAAGAGAAAACACCCTAAAAAGACAAAATGGCTACAAGTAGACTTCCCAAAGTGCTGAACTATATTCTTTTAAGATGAAGCAGATGGTCATAACACCAGAGTGATCTTCAGGAGAATAAAATGTGGCAGTCAAACAGACTGCTGGAGAAATGTTAAAAAAATTAGCGAGCTTAAAAGATTTGTGTGTTGAAGCAGCTGAGATTAGGAGGTTTAGTCAATTCAACCACATTGAACAAAAATGTATATTTCTGCTGCTGATTTTCCACACGGTGCATTCTGCAACACCTATAATCTCGATGCAGTGCCAGTGGTATTCACATAAAATTACAGTGTAAGCCCAGCAACCGGACATTACAGCTTCCATCAATTAAGCTGTAAAATCACATAAGGTGTAACACAAAGAAAAATCTGCACAGGTACTTGGTAAAAAACTCTGGTTTGTCAGATCTCTGTGGTGGCTGTTTGTTCAACAATTGAAGTCGTAGGGGCAGGATGTTGTAAGCAGTGATATATCCAGACACAGGGGTTTGTAACCCAGGATGAGCTATTGTACCTGTTTAATTATTTATGTTTCTCTGCTTTTAAGAAGCAGATGGTGAGTATTTTCATGACAAAATGCAGTAGTTGTTCTTTACAACTTCATTTTATTTTCTTATTCATTTTCTCCCTCTCACTGCAGACAGATAGGTGGACCAACAGACATGCACACACGCATCAGTGCAAAAAAATATGGCATATGCATATGTGCACACACGTCCCCACAATAAACTACACAGTTTTACAACATTAACTCGAGGCACATAGATTTCATTTTGAGCTGATGTTGAAATGTTCTTTTCTGTTCATGTTTCCCCACAGTGCATATGGATGACTGCAGAAGTTGTCTCAGCTGGTGTGCTGAACGTGGAAGAGATAAATCTGACAACCTAGTCTGCAGCTCCTGCGTATTATATGCAATGACTCCACATTCACCATACTTGCTTAAGATTGGATTGGCTCTTATAGATTTGTATTCCAGCTTCCCCTACTTCTGCTCAATTTAGCTGTTTTTATTCTCTGATAAAAAAAAAAGTCTACAAGCTTGTTGTGGAGATTTCAAAATACACTGCGAAGTAGAGTTTCCTGTGTGCAACAGAGCATGTGACACGCACACATCAAAAACACAGTCATAACCGAGTCATCAGTCTTGGTGTTTCGGTAGAGGCGGGGTGGTGGAGCTGGGATACATAAATCCCTGCTCCTCTCTGTGACAGGTCTGCTGATAGCAGATAAGTCAATATTTCAGTGCGGCCCATTAAACCTCAACAGAGATACAAAGATAGTGATGAGCTTACATTTCATTTGAAAATAAGTTCCTTGATGTCTACAGTATCACTCAGTATACATTAGGCAATCGGCCTGTAAATGTGTCATCCAAGTCTCAACTGCAGATACGTTATTTGCCTGCTATTATTTTCTGCCTCCGACAAGCGTAATTTTCAATTTTGTGCTGTCGGCCGGGTTGGTATTACATTGGCAGATCTGTCATTTTGGCATGCAACTCTGAAAATAAACCATCAGTGTTGGCAAAATAACAGATTTATATATTGAAGATTATTTTCTCAGTGAAATTTTGTTTGATTTTATATAAGCAGAACAGGCACAGAGAATAAATTGCAAGCAAAAACACGCTGTTTTGGGTTTTGAGTATCTGCTTTGATTTCGACACTTAACAAACACTTTCATGGGTTTTCATATAATATGCCAGTAATTCAAAAAAAAAAAAAATCACTTTCAGACCAATATGACTGATAGTTTGTACTGCAGAAGGGTCATTACAGTTACAAACTAATGAATACCCCTGACTTCAGTTACCATAACAAACAGTCCTAAAATTATCTTTTTAAGCAGTTTCCATCGAGTGATTCATAATAAAAACTGAAAACACATATTAAGGGATAAATACACGATATACAATTTTATTTCTAGAAACTGTAATATTTTTTTTACAGGCTCAGAAAGTGGGTGAGTACAGTTAAAATATAAAATAACTACTACTGCTCATGGTACTACAGCATATTTCTTCTATCTCTGTCCAATTTTTCCTGATAATTTATGTATTTCCCAGCGTTTTTAATTACTGTATATTAAAAAAAGACTGAAATATTAATTTCCATTCATATATTATGCACAATAGTTACATATGCAAATATTTTCATCTCACCACATCTCTAAGAACCCCTTTTTATTAGAAATCCACAAGAGAACAGCCAGCTGCCACAGCCACTGCAGAGCTTTCCGTTCAGAGTCCCAGCAGGCTCAGCCACTCTTCTGGTCCTGCTCCTCTTGATCGAGCTCACAACTAGGTCAGCAGCTGTTAGCATAATGCAGCTCACCTGCGGCAGCTTTACCTGGTACAGTACAGATAATTTGGGTAATCCTTTAGCTCTCCTCGCTGATGTTTCCCACTGGCCTCAGCTGTGGGAGAGAACGCTGTCTGTGGTGCTGACAGTGTCAGCTAAATGCAATACTGTGCATCCCCGGGTTGCCAAAGGGGGCTTATATACAGGTTTTTGCTCTTTTTTTCAAAATTCACTCCTCTTGTGAAATGCAGTCATCTTTGTAGAAGTACCTGTGTCTACCAGTCTATTGTTAGAGCTGTCTTCCAGCTGCTACATACAGTAGCTTAAAACTCATCATCCTATGTCAAGGGTCTTTACTACATGTAAGAAAAGTCCCAAATAAACTTATGAAAAGCCGTTAAGGCTGTCGGACATAGTAAGTTTTACACTTGGAAAGTTTTGTGAAAGGTTACAACAGCCGAGCAAAAGAGTTCAGCTGCGCTGACAGCACAGATTGGATTTGTTGCCTGAGTGTGTCACTGAGCTCTGCTTTGAGACTCATTCAAAGAAGAGGATATTAAAAGGTCTAAGCCAAAGTCTGCTGATTGAACGAATAATGCCAACTATGTTCAAAACTCCAACAGTTGAAATTCATAAACTCCAGAAAGCACTGCTGTTGTTTGTGAGCAATTGACCAAAAGAGATAAGAGATCTTATCTTAATATTATATTACAAAACACGACACACTCTTCATAGAGGTTTTCAAATACAGCTCAGGGTCACTTCTGTGTGGGAGTTAAGTCACCACAGTGGGAGTAAGAGAGGGCAGAGACAGGGAGGAGGTAACATGAAAGTCGAACAACAATAGAATAGTGTTTAGTACAGGCAGCAAACAACAAATGATACAGCAAAATGCGAGGAAACACTTTAAAGAGAAGGTTGCACAAGATGTTATTTTTATCCTAGAGCAGCTATTAATATTCTAAAAACTTAACTTACCAGAATGACCGTAATAGAAGTCCAGATTTCTTTTGCTGGATTTTTTTTTTATATTGCAATGTATGTTGTTCAATATAAGATTTGAAGACACATTTCTTCATGTCAGCCTATCAAACCATACAGCAGATTATAAAGACAGTATCTATACACAGAAGAAGAAAACAAAACTTCTCAGTATGAAACTAAATCATTATTCATAAAGTTCTCAAACTCCTTTTCATAATTAATCGAAAAACATTTATCTGTGAAAAAGCCTCCATCTTTCCATTCAAGTCTATTTGTCCTTATGACTATATAAAAACATAAATGATGTGGATTAATTCCTCTTTGTGACTGAGCCAAACCAGAGCACAATAGTAACCAAGTAATGAGGAAGCAACCCGCCCACTCAGTTTGATAATTCCGCAGATCCTTCACTGAGGGGTTATACTGAATCTCGCTCTGTGTCAGAATTGCATTTTGTGTATTAATGAAGCTTTGTAGCACAGTATGTATGAGTATGAAAGGTACATCTTCAGCTGTCTGTTCATTGCTCTATATTCATTATGTCATTTTCCACTTTGGCTGTGACTCATACTCTACAGTAGAGGATTATAACCACGTTACTGATAAATACAATTACCCTGAAATTCCATCTTTGAAAATCAACAGATGAACTTCACAAAACTTCACCTACAGCGTGTTTGAAGATGTAAATGAGATATTTTTAGTGACAAGTTATCACAAAAAGCTCAAAAACGTTTCGTGCCCAAATAACACTCAAAATTGTGCCATTTCGAATATAGTTTACTTTAGATCTGTGAATGACAGATCCACCTAATAAATTAATTTCTTATTTTAATTTTGAATTCTGTACAGCCCAGTCTTTATTTTTCCAATATGAGTTAAACCATCCAGATAAGATTTTAGGCAACTCAGATTATAGATGACTCTCACATGTCTTGGCCATTTCATTAATGATGAGCCAATTCCTTAATTTTCCACATGCTTCAGAATCCAAAACCTATTAATTATTCATCAATGTATTTGAGTGTTTATGAATAAGAGAGAGAAAATATAAATTATTTAAATCTTATGCTATAATGATAACACTCCTATAAAGTCACATGCTGCAGCAGAGAACTTCGAAGCAGATTTTTTTCCGTCAATTTGTAATGGAAATATTCAGCAGAAAAAGAATGTCACATTAGCAGCTACAGGAACAAACACTCATAGACACACAGAGCAAACAAGCGTTGCTCTTCTTACTAATAAAAGCTGCTCCATTAGTTTTGGGACAGCTTTAGGAAAATAAATTTGAAAGCTTTTATGCAAAATTTAAAGAGGCACACATTTCACAGACTAGTTTCACTCCTCATGGGGGTCACCACTCAGCCTGGAAAGCTGTAGATCTCTAAAAGATTGAGGATGTGTCACATCCCTTTCAGTAATATACTGCTCCATAAACAACAAGGGTGGTAAGTTTGCAGCCCTTTGCAGTACATTGCAATGGCATGTAAGGGGATGGAAACGTATCCCTAAAACTAACAGGATAACATTGCTCATTCAGCTAGCGTAAATGTTCTTTCAGAGGTAATACAAACGTTCACGGACTGGATAAAACTAAAGTTACGAAATAATAATAGTCTATTAATAATGTTAGTGAAAAGGTCCACTTTGATAAATTCATTAAGTTGGACCATTTGAATAATATTATGTCAATATTTGACCTAAAAATCTATACTATCAGGTTTCAATATGGGAAATGGTGTTTCTATTATTGGCTAACGTTAGTCGATATCTCAGCACGCCTTTTCCTTTGTGAGCTAAAGTCTGCAGCTTTTGGGAATTGAGGTAGCATGGTGCTAGAATCTGGGATGATGATTCACTCTGATCCACCCTGGCCTTCCCTCACTCTGTTACGCCACACAAACACAGCTACACGCTGTATCTGTAACTATGTATTGACAAAAACAAATGTATAGAACGATGTGTTGGAAGCGTCTCTGTGGTTATCTAAGCCTGATTTGAAGCAGGGTTTCTGGGATCGTGATTTGTAACATTGTGACTAATTTGGGAACTTCTCCTGGCAGCTATGTAGTGCAATGATGTGGGATGTGGCAACTTCAAAATGAAGATTTAATAATAACATAAATGTCAGTGATGTAACCCAAACAGGGTTATGTGGCTTTCTGATATCACTGGATACCATCTCCCAGCAGGGAAAAACTGCTGATGTCTACCACTGCTCAGTACCTTGTCAGCGTCTACAGAATCTTTAAGATCTCTTTTTCCTCATGTTGTGAGATAATGCAAGCACATGGTTAATCTATTTAAATAACACTGAGTCCTTCAAAAACACTGAGTGTGATGTAGTGCTATGTGTTGCATCTTGAAGGGTATTGCAATGTTAAATCATGCTAGATGCCCGCTGACTGTTGATGCATTAGTTCCACATTGATTTGACTGCCATTATGGCACCGCTCATAGAGAAGTGTCCTCTGACAGGAAAACAATATGTATGTTTTGAGGCATGATACACTTGTCGTTCATTGAGCATTCAAATCATCTCTATGCTGAAAGGAAATTATCACTCCTACTTCCAAGGCTAACAAATATGTACCTGCTGTTGTTAAATTAAATTTCTTCTCTTCTGCAAAGCAAAACAAGAAATGTATTTCGTGTATATTTTTATGTCTCAGCACCGTTTTTAATGTGAGAGCTGCTGATGAACAGCAATGGCTGTCTGTCTAATTGTTGACGTGGTGCTGTTTACTGTTCTGTGAGGGTCAAGGCATCTTACAATATTTCCAGTACATGGCAGGAAAGTGACTCTTAAGACATATTGTGTTGTCTTATGACCACAGTCAACTCAATGTAAAGTTTTTCTCACATGTAGGAAAAATTGGAGCAGTTGCTTTGAAACACAAACCAAACTGCATTAGATCATAAACTTCGAGATTTTAATTTATACTTAATGGATTAAATGCTTGGAGGCACATAGTCTTGAGTGGGACGTGAAGCCAGTCTCTTGCAGGTTGTACAAAGCACCCTCCACTTGTCACTGAAGTGGCTAAACTGCAGCTCTCCTGGGTGTGATTGGATGCGTTGTAACCAGACATGAAACATCACTCAAAAGTTTTCTACCGGCCAAGAGTGTATTTAGAAGAGATTTTCTTTATTTTACCCTTGTCTACCTTGAGGCCTTGTGATCTTTCCAAATGTCAGCACGCTTTAATAAACTTTGAAGAAGACACATAATCGCAACACCTTATCAGTGTACTGAAGAGGGCAGATGTCTGGGCAGAGCAACCTTATTGATCTGTGCTGTCTTTGTCTTGTTACTCAGAGGGAATTGTTTTCATGAGTAACAATGCCAGAAGGGTTAAAAGCCTGCAGGATTTATTCAGAGAACTACTGAATTTAAATTATACTGCCTTTATTACATTACGATCTGTAAAGTCAGAAGATTTTGTGGTAAATGGTAACTAAGCAGCTAGTTCTTGTTAATTTGGTAAAATTCACTGGTGGAAAACATTTCATCAAGTGGCAATTTACTGATTGCAAAGACGTGCACTTACTTACGTACGTTTGAGAGCATGCAATGAATAAGTTACAAAATAGCAAAATAAAGTTGATGTTTGCAATAAAACTTTGTACAGAATTAATTTCCAAAGGATCAAAATTGATGAGTTTGTTAAATGCCTGATTTTTCCCCTGGTACTGCCATGATTGATACTTGACACTTGACACAATGACTGAGTTTCTGTGACAACTAAATTGTGTAGATGGCCATGAAACCTGGTTCAGGTATCAATACTTAACCGAGGATGAATTTTAATAACTTTGGTGTTCCCCTGATATCTGTTCTAGCATCATAAACATATCAAATTTGTCCAATACTTTATATCCGATTTATGACCTGCAATGACAATATATCCCTGTATACAGCTTTATTTATTGTTTATTAGGTAACACACATTACACCTGCTTAGCAGTGAATTATAATGGCCTGCATGTTAGCATGCTAACATTTCCCTCTGCGTTTTGCATGTTTGCAGGTCACAACAGTGACATATAAAGTATCCTCAGTTCTCAGGAATTGCCAGCAACCTGATTTACTAATGAAAAGCAACAAGTGATCTTAAGCATACACATTTATTAAAAACTCCCTAAACAAGAGTGCAACAAAAATTATACAGAAAGCACAACACACATTTATAGCAGAGTTACATTCACACACACACACACGCACAAACACACACACATACACTCAGTAGCACTGTGCAATCTGACGGCAGAGCCACTAAAGCATAAATTCACTGAAATGAACTTATATAGCTCATTCAAATTCCAACGGCTGCATGATGTAGGACTGTTCATTTGCATATAATAAGTAATAACGTCGACACACACCTATGATCTGATTACAGGGTGGAAATTTTTTATCTAAGCATCCTTATAACTTCATTTGCTTCCAACAATGTTTTGAATCCAGGAGAAATGGCTCAAATGCTGGTTCCGGCGATCACACTTTAACAAGATACATTAGGCTCCTTTGTTTTCTTCATGGACACATTTCAAACAGGTAATTTATTGTAGGCTTCATAAAGTATATAAACAGCAAAACACAGCTCAAAGAATTCTCAAGGCAAGACATGCTTATTCATAAAAAACAACCTTTTCTCACAAATGGAACTGGCATGCCAAGAACAAAGATTCTTACATCTTATACTTTTTTTCTTCAGACATCTATTCATTATAACTGATAATAATTTCTTTATTCTTTAATATTTTTTTAGTAGCTTTTATCCCTTCAGTCCTCGGGAAATTGTAATGATTAAAAAAATAACAGAGAGTAACAAGCACTGGTTGCCCTTGAGCATTTGATTGGAAAAAGATGTATTCTAAGTACTTTTTTTCATTTTTTTGTAGAAAATGACTGAATTTTCATGTCAAAATGACACATCCAACATTTGAAAAATTGACACCCACTGCTACAAAAGTATCTATAGCACCAAATGAAAACAAATAATGGAATGGTTTGAAGTATATTGGGAAAGTAAATCCTTAAATAGCAAAATAATAATAAAAATAGAATAGCATAGAAAGACATTCCTAACAACATACAGTATACACTGCACCACTTCATCTACATCTAATAGGAATAAACTAAATGACAAAGTACAAACATCAGGCTCCCAAGTCAGGCAAATGCAGATCTGTAGAACAACAACAGAAGTCTTTTCTCTTACCATAATTTCTTGCCCAAATCTGTGTCAAGATATCCCACAGTCACAGAGCTCCATGTGTGTGCTGAAATAACTTGGTGGAAACACAGAGAAGATACTCTCAGAGTTCTGTCAAATTCCGTCAAAGAGTCTCATGTGCAGTCGAGCTGCCCTTCCCTCTGGTGGAGATACTGTTCTTTGTAAAGTTTTGTATTGCATCTGTATGGGATAGGCCTGGGCAAAACTGGAAGATACACACACACACACACACACACACACACACACACACACACACACACACACATACACACACACACTTAAGAAGCTGTCAATGGGTTGCATAACAACAGATGTTTAATTGTGGCAGAGTTTAATAGATGAGGTTTAAATGAACAGAGAGCTTTTCTTGTCTCCTCCTTCACTACAAGCCAAACTGTGCTCAGAATTAAGCAACCAGCAGCTAAAAATACAGCTGTCTCAACTCATGTTTTCTACAAAACATGTGTTGTCTTTTGTCATTGGAGGCAGACAAATGTAAAAGCAGGTTTAATAACATGCTGACAAGTTAATACAACCACAAATTGCACATTCTGCCCGCTGATCATTTAATATCATGCTCTATTGATGTGCTGTATCCTGATTTCTCCACATGCTTTCAGTACAAATATACGCTTTCCTATGTAGCTAGTTTGGACCCTCCCATTAATGTCACAGCAAAGGCAAAAGAGTCAGTAACCAAGACGACAAAATGTTCCATTATTTTCTAACAAAACCTGTATAAGGTTCCAAATAGTGTTGCTGATAATGGCGAACCTGTAAACTGTGTGTCATTACTGTTAATAAAACATTACAGGGTACAGCTAATGTAAACAGAAAGCCACAAATCTTTGGTGTCTGCTTTATTTTAACAAAACTCCAGAATAAGGCTGAAAATATTAATAGAAAATAATGAATAATAGATCTAAATATGTGTCATCTAATGAATTCTTGATTGTGTATTTGTGGGGCTACAGTAAAATGCAATTTGCAGTGCTTGGGTTGTTTGTGGGGCATGTCGTATAGTCCTAATGTCCTCATATGCAGCAGGGACTGACCTCCCTTAATGAGGATTAATGCAGGATCAAATTGGAGTTTGTGCCAGTCCAGACACACTTCCGCCACACAATTCCCACGGCTCTTATTGATTGCACTCATTGAGCTACAATTTGGGACCGCATCCCAGGGCAACCTCTGGGAATGTGTTAAATGCGGGGCTGGTGAGAAATGATGTTGGATGGTAACAAGGTGAGGAAGAGGACTAAGGCAAGTGCAATATGCAGGATCGGTTGGGAAAACTACAAAAGCCCAGGGGAAACTTGGAGAAAAGAATAATAGAAAATAGGGGGTACATTACATTTTTCCAGCTCATGGACCAATGCTTCTCTCCAACAGTGAACTGTTCATCCATAGCCTACATTTATCATAATTTTGCTATGGAAAAGGAAAAATTATTAAAAGCAGAGAAGGTAGGAATCTAAAGTTTGTATCCAAACCGACACACTGGTGCTTGTTTAAAATGTCGCACTTGTTGTTCCTTTCAAATCCCAACATTTCTTTATAACTTTGTCATCTAACATACAATGTTAAAATTGTTAAATTGGTTGGATTTGATGGTTTGATTGCTGTGACATTTCATGGGGCTTCTCAGGCTCTCCCTAACCACTTTAGTCAGTTGACAGCTAAGCTTTAAGGATATTCCAGGATAAAACAATCTGCCAACCACATCTGTCATTAAGTAAAAAAACAAATCCAGTAAAAACTGGTAATATTTTCATCTTTCTTCACTGCCATAAGTAAGACTTGCTTCCTCTCATTTTCATTTTCTCAGTTCCCTCTCAGCGGCAATGTCCCATATTCATACATTCCTCTCATACAGTACTTCAGATCTAAATATAGACTTTCACGGCTGCTGAGCAAGAACAAGATATAAAAAAATAAACATGAAGAATGTAGGTGTCTCCGAGACAGGGTGTAGCTGGATGGAGATAGGTGAGGAGCATTACTGTCCACTGGAATGTGTACTAGAGCTAGTCAGTCATTGGGAATGGGGAGGTGGGCTCAGAGGTTTGGTGAGGGTGTTAGGGGGAGTCTCATTTGTGGCCACTAGTCATACTGGCCCTTCGGTCAAGCCCTCCAGGGGAAGAGTGGTGGCATTGTCAGTGGGCTGTGGGTCGTCCTGGGGATGCGCTGGTGCGTGGGTGGCTGCAGCCAGGCTGGCATAAGGCAGGTGGCAGTCCATGTGCAGAAATGGTGGGTAGTGTTGGCGGTAGCAGATGTACGCAAACAGCAACCCGATAACTCCTCCAACAAAGGCGTCTGCAAATTCACAAAAACACATATTTTAAGGTATGCATCTATGGCTAATTTTAGCCAATGCGAAGCGAAATAACACCTGCTCTTAGAATGAGCACATCTAATTAGGCATTGCCGTATGTGCCATGGTGTTTCATTGAGCAAGCATCATGCCTGGCTAGTTTACAGGTGGATTAAAGTAAAATGCAAGGCAAAGTGATGAATAAGATCTACTGAGCACTTACCTTACCTTACACGTCTGTCCATTTGTCATCTATGCTGAACAGTTTGGTCCTGAACATGGCCCCATTTAAGCTACAATATATCAGACATCAGAATACCACACTAACATGGGGAATCTTAAGTCTGTTTTGGTAGGTATTGATCAAAGTGACAAAAAGTAGATGTCTTAATATTGTCAAAATTATATTTTTCTATAGGTCTCCCTTTATTTTCTCCATTTCAGTGGAATTTAATGCAATACAAAAAAATGAAACATCGATTTCCACCATTTAAAAAAATATTGTGTGCAATGCATGAGCTCGCTTTGTGAATGTTTCATTGGCTCTGTCAACTGAATTTAATAGACTTTGACTTGATGCAATATATTAGTTTGGTGGCCTCACTGAGACAGTGATTGGAAGCCCAGTCTCTCCTCTCAGAAGACAGAGCACACCTCTAAAGTGCAAAAGGATGCTGAGAATATTAGTATCCATCACGGCTCAGCAGCCAGGCTAATGGGAGCTTCCAGTTTTTGTTTACACTTGATGCAGAACGGGGCCCCTGACGTTTAGTGTGAGGTAAATAAATCCTGGTTGTTAAAAGAATTGTTTATTTGATAGTTGCCCCCCTCCCCAGGAGCATATGGCTGACTAAAACTAATTAACACCATAGGACAGAGCTGTCATCATCTTGCCACATATTTTCTCCCACACCCCACCCACATACTGTATGCATTCTCTTCACTCTGTCCATCCAAGTCTACCTCCATTTCTGTCCAAACTGTTTTTATAAAAAAAAACTGAAGCTTGTAATTAGGATTTTCTTCCCATTCTGCTAAATTATAGCTACCACCCTGTTATCTGAGGCAGTTTTCTGAAAATCAAAACCTGTCATTATGCTGTGGCTAGCAGAAAACAGTCTTATAAAACACAGTTTTCCATCTATTGGGCAGAGCAAGCAGCCCAGACTGATTTACTGTACATTCTCATGTTTTGGGGCCCTTCCTCAATTTGTGCGCTATGCTGATTGAGTTAAAAATAATGTGTGATTACAGCAGTTTTTCAAATGAGCATCCCTGAACATTTTCCTTTTCTGGATTGTAGTTATAAAAGATCCATAGGCCAGGTGTGATTGAAACAGACTCGTGTCACAATAACACAAGCACTTTTCTCTCATTGTATGTATTAGACAATAATTTTTGTTTTATGCAGGAACATAACATTTATGTTCATGTGTGCAGTGCATAAGCTGCTCGGCAGACCTTGCCAGTGATGTTTGTAGTCACAGGTACGGGACAGAGCAATCATCATGGCACTGTAAAGAGGCAGCACCGTGGCACAGAGACGCCAGCTTCGTCCTCGACCCTGATCCGTGAAACACTGCAGCTTCCCTGCCAGGTAGAAGGAGGTGAAGCCAAGGCCAGAGAACGCAACTAGCAGGTAGAGAAGAGGGCAGACAAAGAGGGAGAAGAGAAATGGATCAGGACTGAACACTGTATTCAGCATTCAAATTTTTTAAGTGAAGAGACAAATCCTCTGCTATTCAATAGAAAAGACATAAAATGTAACTGTGTGTCAAGGACTTTGCAAAAGTCAGTCAGAATGCAACTTAAACAAGTGTGCAATAATAAAATACTGTAAATAAAAATATAGTGTTACAACACAACATTTTACAGACCGAAATTAAAAAGGCAGTTTTGCAACACTTTTGCCACCCACTTGCAGGTAAACTCACTGAGGGACACAACTTCAGCCTGTCAGGTAAATATTTCTCTATTAAATCACTGTGTTGAACAGGTGCCTGAGAACAGGCAAAGGCAAACAGACATACAGTCTCATCCATACAGCCATACAACACTCAACCCACACACTGAAGGAGACTTATTTAGCAGTATTTATACTCTTGAAAAAGCGGAGTGTGTTTATGGCATCAGAGTGCATCCCTGAGCCAATACACATGACAAAATTAGGCTCTTAATGACTGGTTCCTATGCAAAATGCTGCATACAAAGGAGAGGCAGCTATTTGAGTCTGAAATTACACCACATCTCACGATTTGTACATATTTTGATTGAGTTTTTGTGTAATATTAGGTTTGTTCTCTCTGGACAGGGAAAATTAAAGCCTTGTCAGAAAAACTATTGGAACTGAGCTGCTGTGCTGTGCTAACATACAGTAAGTCTACGGCTTAGTTGATGATGGGTCTAATTGTTTGAATTAATGGTTGCCTGATGGAGCCATAAAAGGTAATGCTGAGACAGGGTCATTAGTTTACTGCTGCACTGGGCCAAATAGCACCGATCAGCTGCCTATTTGTCACTCAACCCACAAACTGGCCAGGAATACTAAGGCTGGTGGGACACGTGTTTAGCCTTTAGAAAGACAGAAAAGATGGTGGGAAGAGCAGGCAGAGGAAGAAAATCCAACTGTCTTAGAAGCCATTTGCTTCAGGAGTTGACTTCATGAAGCACTCAGCATTTTTCTTTTTCAATTCAGACCAGAGTTTTGGAATATTGCTGTAGGCCGATGTTGGTTTTTTAAATTGCTGGACATTGTCAGCCACGTTGATAATGACAGTAATGGTTGTTTCATTGTATTTTTACTTCCGGTTGAACTTTTTAGCGGGGATGAAATAAAGGTATTTATTGGATTTGTTAAATTTCTTGTTGCCACGTGGGTTATACGTGGTCAACATGGACCCACAAGAAGGCATAAGCTAGAAAATCATTCCAGGTGAATGCAGGCATCATGCTTGTGCTTCTGCTTATCTATGCAGAGAATAGTGTTACATGCAACTGTAAAGTCAGTTTTAGAGGCTCGTAGAAAAAACAAAGTGCACATCTCCCAAAACTCAGCTAAACACCTCAGGCAAGTTGTCTGGTATAAATATTGGAGCTTAACTGGAAACACTAACAGTAGATGGTTTAAGCTCCAAGCTACAGCTCCCTACAAAAGTATTGTAGCAGCTTATATTGTACTTTAAGGCGTATGATGTACTCTAGCACTTTTTGTTTCACCCAAATTTAATTTGGACCAGAAGTATTAGACTGACAGGTGTTTCTTGTTACCCAAGGCGAGTCCTGGGAAACTGATTGTTCAAACAATAAATAGTTCAAAATCACTCTTGGATTTAGTACTGCTTTTACATTTGAAAACTGCATCTGTTGTGAAAAAAGCAGATTCCTCAATATGAAACCCAGACAGCTATATGAGAGAAAAGACATTTTGAAGCTGGGAAAAGAAAGAAAACAATTAAAGGAAGAGTTCTGTGCATGATACAAACCCTCTAAACTTATCAGCAAAGCACAGCACAAATGGTGTCATGGTTTGGACTATTGATATGATATATATGATTTAATTTATGGTGGTAGAAGTAGAATAAATTCAGAGGTGGGCAGAAACATTTTGTCTGCAAATTTACAGATGAACATGTCAAAACTAACTGCAAGGAGCTTTGTCATGTGGCAAGATAATGACAAAACACACTGCCAACAAAACAAAGAATGTCGTTAGAGGGAATGGTTTAGACTGCCAATCTCCAGACCTTTATCCGTTTGAGTAAGACTTTTAACCTTCTGAAGAAGAGATTAAACAGAGAAAACATCAAAGTCAGCAGGGATCATCCTCATTAAATATGCAAAAAGATTAACAAGCCCAACATATTAAATGGTGTACGTAGTCATCATCAGGGAAAAGAGTACCACATGTGTTTTACAGACAACGGCACATTACTTTGATGCTTTCTGACTCTGGTCATGAAGGTCATGAACAAGCAATCTGGCATCCCCAGGGTCTGCCTCACTCCATGTCTACATATCTCACTTCTCTCCACAATTCCCATTATAGAACATCCCCTACAGCCATTGTAATTGTGCCAAAGTTTATTATATTGCTAATGTGGACAGACAGAACTAAATGAAACTCACCATTTTACATGACAGCATCACACATTTTTCGGATTCTGTAGAGCTAATCCTCATCAGTAACACCAGAACAGACACACTTATCTATTAATCATGGCTTTGGAGGTTTTATCCAGTTTCTTTTCTCCTTGTAATTTGTATCAAACTGCCAATAATCATCATCTAATTTAATTTCTCTGTGTAGACAGAAAACAAAAGAAGCCATTATCAATTTTCATTCACAGTAATGAGAGCCAGGCATACTTTGAAAGGAAGCCAGCCAGACACCATGGAGAGGTCAACATAACTTCAGATCACAGATTTAAACGGGTTGGGGCAATATTCCCATTTTTGGGCCAGAGGAACCAGGAACTTTGGGTAAAAGCATATCACATATCAAATAAAAGCTCCTTGAATTAAGAAAAAATCGAGGTCAAAATGACTACAGATTTAAACAGTCAATTTAATGCTTATGTGCAAATTTTTGTGAGTGTGTGTGATGCTTTGAATGCCAATAAAGTGGTAAAAAAAAAACATGACGTTACTGTAAATCCAGATACCCTTCCTGACGCAACCCTCCCCAATTTCTACCAGGCTTAGACCGGCACTACGCAGGTGGGGATGGGAATGGGCTATTAGACCACTGACTCTGTGGTCTTACCAACTGAGCTACAGCCGCCCCTGACCAGTTATGAATATGAAAAGTTTTTTCATTTAAACCAAGCAAAATGCAAGAATGACCAAATTGATTTTGCATCATAGTAGTAAACATGCATTTTCTTTCTGTAATTTATGCAGCATAAGACTCGTTAATTCTACATCTTGAGCATTATAGTAATAGAAATGCTTTGATGACATGAATAATACATGAGTATAGTAATACAGCTGGTATGTGTCTCTCTTACATATCTACACACAGATGCACAACCCTATTTCTACAGCATATATGTGCACCCGTAGATTTATACAATGAATATTAGGTGTGAAAGGCTCCTCAAGTGTCAGAAGGTTCTCAAAAGGCTAGAAGACAGACTAGAGGCACGCAAAAGGAAAAAATGCATTGTGGTCACAAATCCACTTCACTTTATTTTAAAAACCTTGAAAAGTTAGACCCTAAGATAAAACAAGATGCACAATGAGAGTTATTAGTGTAGTGTGGTTTTGTTTTTTTATCTTCAAACAAGCTCAAGGTTTGTTCAAACACTGTAAGTGAAGAAGAACCAAGTGTGATTGCAGTTTGTAGACAAACATGAAGAGTGATTTCTGTGAGGATGGCAGAACTGAGACAACTCACAACACAATAAAAAGGAAGCAGGGCGTTGATTTTGCTTTGGGGATTAATATGTGATTTGTTGGTTTTCTGCATAAATTGATCATAAAATGTGATGTAATATTAAGTATAATATTAGCACAACACACAGTAGTATTGAGCTATCAGGAAATTAATAGGTTATATCTTGAATAACTAATTTATCTGTGTGGAATTTTTTTGTGCTTGATGGCTGCTGACAATTATGTAGACTTTTCAGGCATGAAGTGTATATTATTCATTATATATACACTCACTGGCCACTTCATTAGGTACGCCGAAACCATCTAATGCAATTCAATGCAGCAGCTCTCCCATAAATTGTACTTCATTCATTTTAAACAGGGAGACCAAAACATCACAACCATCTCTTATTAAAATGCACTCCGGTCTGAATCCCCCATCCACTATGAACTCAATAATAAACTCATAGTAAAATTATCACATTTCTGAATGTTTGAACTTAAAATCTGAGACATTATAACATTGTCCTGACTCCAGTTAACATTGTATTGATGCCCTTAACCTTTAAGGCTTTAACATTCTTTTTCCTGCCCACACTGTGTTATCAATGAACATTATCTACTAATTCAGCTGGGAGTAGCAGTGGCTCAGTTAGTAGAGTGGCAGCCTACTTATTGTAGGCTCAACAATTTATATCACGACTACCCCTGGTAAAGTGAAGACACTGAATGCCCAAACTGACCCACTGTTGTGACCCTGAGCTAACAAGATATGCTAAAGGAGGAAAAAAAAAATAAAAGTTCGACCTATTAGCTTCGATGAAGATCTGATGAGATTTAAAACTACATTTATACGTCAGTGCATTTTGTATTATTTAGGCTTATTGAAGGCTGTAAGGCTTGTTGAGTATTCAAAAAAAAGAGCCACATATACTACTTTCTGTACTTGTATCTTGGAAAAAAAAACATTGCTGGAAACACACAGAACTGTTTAAACACATTACATACACTGTACAACTAAGTACAAGTTGGGAGCAGCTTTTTGTTGATTTTTCTTTCTGGAGTGTAAAAAATACACTAAAGGCCAAAAACTGGCAGAATATCCCCACATTGCACTTTAGCCTTCAGGGACGTTTCATAATCAAGAAATGTTTCAATCTTACATAGATCTTCATTAGGCAAACAGAGCTCAGTAACATACTCTCAGCAACATTCTCTCAGCAACATACAGTACAACACAATAATATCAATTGTGCAAACACTTCATTGGCTCAAACTGGTCGTTGGCTCCTCTAAACAGCAGAAAATAAAAGTTTAACTACTAGAGACCGAATAAAGTGAAAGTAGAAACTTCGGCAATAGCAAGATTGTGTTTGGTATGAATGGGAAAAGAAATGAGCAAAGCAGAAACATGTTATGAAAAGAACATCTTGCCCATCAATGTGTGTGGGTTGCATCTATCATGCTTTGAGGTTATATTGCAGCAAGTGTTACAGGGAGCATTGCAAAGATAGAGGGAAGAATTCATTTCACTAAATATCAGCTAATTGTACACACACATTACACGCAATCTGAGAAAAAGACAGGATAAAGATCTGTACATTCTGCAGAATTCACAGTGGACTCAAGAGAGGCACTGTCCCTTAAAGATTAATAAAAGTAATGTGGTCTGAACTACCAAAATCATTATGTCAGATTTAAGTCTAATATATTTGCCTATGTAACCATCCTTTTAAAGCTTATGACCTTCCCTCCAGCCTTTGTTGTAATGCTTAGCCTATTGGGAAATGTTCGTTTGCCGATGTAAATGCTTATAGGTGCAATTTCTAAGAGCTGACACCTTGCCTGTAGACTCTCAGCTTTGTGGTTCTGAGCCTCTGTAAAACTATACAAAGCCAGTTACATGTATGTTCTAGCCTTTTATAATTTCATTACCACTATTTTTTCTTCTTCAAACACATGAACAATGAAAATGTAGAATGCATATTTATGTAAGTATGTTTAATTTGTATATTTCCCACAGTTCATTTCTGAGCACTGTATGATTTAATATCATGGTGAGGGTTGCAAGGTGTAAATGGTTCGAGGCTTGTGCAACAACAGGGCAAATCATTAACAGGTTAAATGAGATGAGGTCAGAAACTGCATGAATGGGTGATAGCAGAACACCACACAGTGGAAGGTTATAAGGGGCTTTTCTTTTAAACGTAATATGGAGTTTGACAAGCAGGGTCAATGGTTCGATCCCCAGTTTCTCTGGGCAAGACATTGAAACCCCAACAGCCCTTTCCCATCCCTAGCTTTGAAGTGCCGGTACAAGCCCGTTAGAAATTGGGGAGGGTTTTGTCAAGAAGGGACAATCAACATGCAGACAATGATCCACTGTGGCGACCCTGAACTCACGGGATAAGCAGGAAGGACAAAAAATAACAAATAAAAAAATTGATTTTGACAAGTGACAGAAGACTTTTTAAAGTATTTCTTTCTGAATTTAGCCTTGATTGGTGCCATGCTCTGGTCAAAGTATCTGGTAAATTGAGTGATCTGGGTAATATTGGTCTTTTTGGGTCATTTCATTTTCCTTTTTTTTGATGAAATATTTATAATAGACCAACTCGATCACACGCAGACACTAACTGTCTAACCAATCAGTGCCATTAGTGGTTATGTTCTCCATCTCTCAGCCTTCACCACTCTATTTCCCTCCAGTTATGACCTCTGACCCCTGCAGGGACCAGTGGAGCACTCATTTGAGCAGATGCAATAAATATTAAACAAACACTTGACCTTGAAGCTACACGAGTGATTCCTAAAGCAGTTAATATTCAAAAGTCCGAAGATCATTATTAAAGATATACAACTGATGCCTAAGTGCACTATAGTAAACATACAAGAGAACACTTTGCCAAAATGCAGTTCCCTCTAGATACTGAACTAATATGGTGGACATAGCTAGCTAAGGGTAATTTAATATAGATGGGTTTGAGTAAGTGATAGAAGCAATGTGGAGATTCAAAGATGTGATTAGGTCCATCTCACAGGATTAATTTAAACAGTAGAGGAAATGTAGATGGTAAAGATGGCAGATGGTTTTTTAAAGCACATATTAATTGATCATATCTAATATCCGCCATTAGATATACACAGGGGGAGACAGTGATATGAATATGAATAAGGAGACAATTTACAGCTTATACTTTAGGGTCTGCTTGTTTTCCGCTTTGTATATTGGTGCAGTGGCTTCAAGGGAGTGTGTATTTATCTGTTTGTTTTTCTGTTTGTTTACAGACATGTCTCCTCCAATTTCTGAAGCTCTTTGCTATGAGGTGAGGAAAAAAATCTAATCACAGAGAAACTAGACTTCTTGAAAAACTTTGAAATGGAATAATAGTTTGTGGTCTTTATGAAATAGCTGTCATTAAACACTAAAGGCTGATTCTAATGGATTATTTTTGTGAATGCGAATGTAAAGAGTTTCTTTTGCGTATTACCATGTCTTAAGCTTCACCCATTCAGTTTTGGCATGTTTTTGATCCCACTCCATGTCAATTTCGATAATAGTCTAAACGTTCTGTAACTTATGCTTTGTCTCTCCAGTGTTGTCCTAGTGAAAAGGGACAGTGACAGGAAATTGCATTTCTCCTGCTCTATGCATATGGGTGCTTCGTGTTCCTATTCCACGGTCCTCTCAATAACTTTCTTACTCATAGCACAGCAACATAAGGCTATTACAGCTGCTGTGCACATGAATGTAATTCATACACAGAGCTACAGTGAATCACAGAGCAGTGTCCCACTCTGCCATTTCTAATGGAACACAGCAAGCACTTCAAAGCATTTCTTTCTTAAAGCAGGGGACTTGGAAGCTGTAACTTTATTATCAATTTTAAATCAGACCGTACCATGAAATTACAGCCATCTTCAACATCAATGAAAATTTTCACTGTCCATTCCATTTCCATCATCCATTTTGGTACCTTGCTTGTTATTGTAACACAGAAACACCAATTAGTCCCATACTCGATTTGAAATCTTTTATAGAGTGGTTCAAGGCAGTCACACTCAGCAGGATGGAAATTAAAGCCATTCATAAACTATTTAAAAGCAATGCATATCTTACCAAACCATACACGCTTTACCTCTGGAAGATAATTCTTCCTGAACCCACTAATGGTTTTAGTATAATTAATACAGGAAATCAACCTGCGACAATGAAATGATTGGATGCAACCAGTTGATTATTTACACATTCTCGTGACATAGTTCAATGTGGATCTACATGTGGAGTGAAAATTTGAAAATAATTTTAAACATAAGCAAAAAATAATAATAATATAATAGGGCTCAGCTCATTGGAGCATATCTTTTTTTTTTCATTTGCATAATAGATAGCAGGAGGATCTTTGTAATTCCACTTTCAACATTGTCATCTGAGCAAGAGAGATAAGGAAAATTAAAGAATCACAAGTAGTAGGGTTCAATGGTGGCAAGGCTAATAGGTGGTGTTTTCCAGGTGTATCTTTTTACATGACAGATGTACCATATATTTTGTACGTATAATTCTTTAAAATGCTCACGTGAAAATGGCTCGGTGAGCAAAATGGTAAGAAAGATGTCCACTGCTCTATGTTTGTCTGCTCAGCAGGTACACAGCAGGAAGTCTGATGAAGCTGAAATAGTAAATGTAACGCAACAGTATTTAGCAAAATTGAATTTCCTTGAAGCAATCACCCAAACCCATAAGCATCACGACAAGCTACTGTGGGATGTGTAAATTGAATGATCTCATTGCTACATGTTGTAATTACCTTTGAAGAGAGACAGCAACAAGAGCACCACTTTGAACTATGAAGTAAACACCATGACGGCAGCCAGTCAGCAGGCACTGAAATTACCTGTGTGTGTGAAATGTGTTGCTCAGAGGATCAAGATCAAACTGAGTGTATAACTACAGCTACTGTACTGTATGTGACATTTTACTGAGCTAGTGTGTGAGTTCTAGTGTACTTTTTATGCAGCATAACTAACAGTGATCTTCTTGGTGTGATGACTGATACTCACAGGAGGAGTGACTGCTGGGGAAGCTCTTACGCCCCTCTGAGACCAGATCTGCCTCCCCTGTGCAAAGCATCTTTGCATTCATTTGTCCATCAGGGAAACAGCGCTGGAAATAATCAGGTCTGGGTCTGGAAATAAAATAAATAAATAAATATGGTAGTTTCCTTCATCAAACAATTCATTCACTTTAAATCTAGTATAAGCTGAAAATCATAATCTTAACAGCCTGCAAAATGTTTCAAAGTGATGGGCTTACCTGCCAACAATCAACTTGATAGTGTTTGTGAAGACTCCATTGAGGGCAAGAGCCAGGGAGACAGCTGGAGAAGGAAGATTCACACATACAGTGCAATCACATAAGCATGTTACACAGGTTTGTGGTGAGGGGGAAAATGACAAGGTTGTAACAGCAAATTCAGTATTTATTCTTCATAAAAACGAAGTAGCAAATGAATTAAAACACGTTCTGGCAGGTACAAATAAAAAAGTTAATTAGGTTCATGGGAATTTCATTTGCACATGAACAGATGTTGTCAGGTCTATGTGTCATAATTTGTAAGCAGCAACAGTAGCACACATGTCTGTACTTGTATCTTTGTGAGGACATTACCTAGTGTCTACAGTATTCAATATTTAGTCTCTGGCCAACAGATGTGTCGGTACAAAATCCTATTGCCATTTATTTTGTACTGTACTTTGTTCTGGATCAAATAGGCAGGCTGACAAATACACCAAGGCTCCATCCATAGAGCCATGATATAGCATAGGATTTGGAGCCAAAACATCAATAACATACAGTATTAAGCAATTGCAGCTTCAGTTCAACTATGGTAACAGGATACAGGAGGACTACAGGTGGCTTACAAGTAGGCATTGCACTGTAACTATATTATCATTTAATTAGCTTCGAAACAAACCACAGGGCTCATCATTAACCAGAGAACCTGCCCTCATAGGTTAATCCTAGTAGTCTGCAGGCCAATTGAATTCACTCCACATCGCCACCACTCAAATGTGCTATCTTCCTGAGCTGATGAGAGGACCACAGTGTCAATGTTATTTAACAGCTCATTAATTTAGACAAACCTTGTGCAAATCAGATGAAATGAGACAAAAAAATTACGACATGTTCTGTCTGACCAGTTCTGAAATGAAACATTATATTGCTGAGCACTCCCTTTGTCAGAGGCTGATCATTTAGCATAGTGGAAAAATATTGCTTACTCTGCCTTCTCTCAAGTCTGACATGATAAATTTGCTGGTGGTCATTTAAGTATTAATTCATTCTGTGCTAGCTCAATACTAGCAATAGCAGCAATTTGACAGTCAGGTTTTTGCACTTGTACACTTTAAGTGGTAGCATCACACAGAGCCACTTTGGCAGTTAGACTCAGTGACAGCTAATTGAACTCATTGAGAACACACTGTATTCTACTTAAAGATTTTCCGGTGCTGTTTGATAATGTGACACATTTTGTGTCTTTGCTTTGTGTCTGTGTGGCTCTTATTCCAGACTGGACTCACTGCTATTATGAAACAGCTGGGAGGAGCTCCTGTGTTTGGCAATTTTGGAAGACAGCCACAAATGCACCTGCTGATAATGCATTCCTCCTCCTAACCTACTTCACTCTCTTTGACAAATTGCTCTGTGCTCCACTACGAGTGTCTGCCTCTGGTCACTCAAACTGGTCACATTCACATGCATTGGCATGCTGGTGTTCAAATTATTTTCTAATGTTTGACATTCACTGACATGGTAGGAGACCATTAGCAGCAGCCCAGTGGTGTATTCATTCCTGGAGGGTGAGTTAGCGCGTTGACATATTAGTCACAAACTCAATTTTCTAAAAACTCTCCCACTGTCTCACTAGCTGGAATAATACTCCCTCAACACACACTAAACAACAAAGCCTCTGCGTCTACTCAGATTCACATTCAGATGATGAACAGTATTCTTCATGCTCTGTGACGAAAATTCAAACTAATCACTTATGTATCTCTGTGTCATTCTCAGTGTGTAGTGTTTAGGAAAATAAATTCAAATTTCCAAAATGACTGATAATCACACAATTAAGCTGCTGGAGTTATTAGACAACGCTACAAAAGGGAGAACTGTGTTGTTGTTTTTTTACTCCAAAGACAAATAAAGAGGCAATGTGATGGCAGAGTGCACTGTGTCAAACAATAACTGCGTTATATTAGCAAAACCAAGTCCCGCTGGTGTTACAAGGCTGGATATCTTCTTCAAAACAATTTAATTTATGCCAGCTCAATTATATCTGTTTGAAATTTGGATTCATATATTCAGAAGTAGAGGACCCTCAGGGCCAACTTTGAACTTTGTAAATTAGCAGGAATTTAAGCTTTTTTTGTGATATTAGTTAGGGATAAATAAGTTTGTAGATAGTTTAAAATAAGCTACTTTTAACTGCACCCAGCCGAAAAACAAAACATAGTTTTTGATCTAATTAGCTTTACAGGTACCAGCAGTTCAAAGCAAGCAATGTTTAAAACCATGATCATGTAGAAACTTTTATCCTTTGTTCTTTTGAGTGATGTTGTTCAGATTTGTACAGGCAAAAGCCTTGTGCCTTGTTTTTTCTCTGCAGGTGGTGACGGATTTGTTAAGTTGTAGACAGCACACTAATCTCTACACTGATGCACTGAGGCTCCCTCTTTCCACCCGATTCATCTCTGTGTGTCTCTTTAATTGGATTTGTGTTAAACTTTAATTCTCTCTGATGCACCAAGGTCCCTGCAAGACTTTCGACCCAGGAGGAAATGGCAAAGGGGGAAAAAATTAGTGTGAGAGACATGCCTAGATGTAGTATTAAGCAAATACTGACATTTTAAATGTATTAAACAACACGAGGCTGCTGTGATTAATGTTACTTGACTTGATGTTGATTGTAAGAAGGGGTGCAGAGTAGAAAGATTTAACATTAAGTGCATCTATGTGACCAGTAGGCACATTCTTTCACGTGAAACTTGGGAAACATGAAAGATATTAAAGAGCAGGAAAATTACAAAGAGTAAAGACTTTTTTGTAGTTATTAAAAAAAAACCTTGCAAACACAGTATGTGAGGCAACTAAAATATAAATTCTCATTTTTCAGACATCTCAGAGGTAGAGAGGAGCAATTTCATGATATTTCAGGTAATTGGCTCCACATACCTAAACATGCCTCTTTGATCTCTGTCTTGTCCGTCCTCTGAATTATCTTCACAACAAATATCACCGCCAATGGGGTAAGGAATGAAATTGCCTGTGAGGAAATCAAGACAAAAATGTAAAGTTATTACTGAGACATTAGTGATGCGCTGCAGCACTCCAATGGGTTTGTTTTGCAGGTTAATCATAAAATGGCTTTTGCCTCTGGGAATGATCTGAACCTATCCTTTATTTGGAGTTCATTTTGACAAGGCAACCCGAGCAACCAAACGAGCTTCCGTTTTGTTCCCTGCCTGCACACAGAGGAATTTGCTCCTCGTCTGATAAGAGCCCTCAACATTTGGCCTTCATCAACATTATTTAGAATTTATTAATTACTTTCTGCACAAATTCAATGTATTTTCTTTCCTAAAGCAACAGAGGCACTAAAAACACACCACTGACTTGAGTTATATTATTATAATGTGCTTATTGAATATCCATTGAGTGCTGTTTCTCAGTTCAGCTGCGAGTATTTGTGTATCTCCACCGTTTCTAAACAGATTTCGCACTTCACTATGCCCTTTGGAGTAGCCGGGTTTAACCTTGACGTGATGATTGCATTCGCACAAATAAATGCACAATAACTGATTGGATTTTTTATTTAATCACTACTCGTGAAATGAGCAAAGATGTGATTTCTACTGTTTGTACTCTACCTATGAGTGGTGTAGTGCAAAAACTGGGTCCAATATTTGCAGCTCCCATCTCTTTATTACCAATGTTTTAGGAAAAACACGTCTTTCTGTGTCAGGGTTAGAGTTTCACATGGCCTCAGATTTTGTGCTGGGTGAAGCAACTATCCTGGAAGGTATAGTTCCACAGGTACTACTAGTTCAACCTGAACACAGGTTCAGACCTATGTATTATTTTGTCACAATGTGACACCTTGTATAAAATTGCATTTATATATTTAAATGGGATGCATTTTTGCACAGAATAATGATCATTATCACCTAAGATGTTTTGATGTCTTAACACAATTATGGCTACAAACTGTATGTGTATCAGTTAATCTTATGCTGGAAACACTTAAATGAATGAAAAATAGGACTATGCCATTATATAAACCAATTTTATCAAATAATTTATCTTTTATTTCACTTAGTGGGTGGACTGTGCAACTCTCACAATATATGTATTGTTAAAGTACAAACAATAAATTAACAAATAATACAAATATTTCTGCCAAAATGTAAATCCCAACCGTGGACTTTTTTTAATGGCCAGATAAATTCTTCACACCTTCAGGGCCACTGTCAGGGCAGTGACTGCTGGGTGTCAACACTGGTAGTATTTTACCTGGAGAAGGTGCCACCTTTACCCTCCTACAATTTAATCAGCAAAGCTCTGTGGGCATTCGAGTTGATATAAACTGTCAATATTTTTTATAAAGTATGTTGATAAAAGAAATAGAATCAGTAGAGGGCAGGTAATCTATAGATAAGCTCAAGGGTTTATCTGTTGCTACTGCCTGGACATTGTGTACCGCAGGCAGAGGCTTCCTGGCTAATACGTTCTCTAGACCTTATACCAAATACCCAGCAAAGCACTTGCTTTTTAAAGCTCAGATTGATATTTTATTACAATAGTAGCTCAGTTGGTAAAGGTAGTCGTCCACGGACCGCAGGGTGAGTGGTTCGATCCCCAGGCCCTGGCTATATGTCGAAGTGTCCCTGGGCAAAACACTGAACCCCTAACAGCCCATTCCCCTCCCCAGCTGTGCAGTGCCGGTCCAAGCCCGCTAGAAATTGGGGAGGGTTGTGTCAGGAAGCGCATCCGGCGTAAAAAACTGCCAAATCATCATGCGGACAATGATCCGCTGTGGCGACCCTGAACTCACAGGATAAGTCGAAAGGACAAAAAAATAATAATAATAAAAAAAAATAATGAAAAATTGCTCAAGCAAATATGCTGGTGAACATTAGATTACTACAAACTAAGTCTCACTATAAGATAGACATTACATGTACTAGAGTTGACAGTACCTGCTATTATTTCTAGTTTAAAACGACAAACAGGGAGCACTCACCAGCTACTCTGCAGTTATTTCACTGCATAATGAGATGACTGACTTGTGTGGAGGAGCATGGGATGGAGTAAAACGTTAGTCAGTCAAACACTGACAGCTGACAAAGAGGTGAGCTTAACAAGCAATGGTCAAGAAAGTGTTTGCCAGTCAAGTTGGTTCAATGATTTCAATAAACAATGAAAACCCAGGAGAAAGTCGTCAGAGCAGGCTGAAACTCTGGCTATGTGGTATAATTTGTATAAAAACAAATAAGCATATTTCTCAAAATGCTGATGTATTTCTATAAACATAGTTTTCGCACACACCAACACTTCATTTGATTAAATTATGAAGGCTTTTGTTAGCAGATGAAAACTAATGAATAAATGCCAGGATTTAGACCAGCAAGGTCCAATTCTGTTTTGGCAAATTTGGTGTGATGACTCTTTGAAAACAGGAACATCTTGTGTCCACCATCTGAGTAAGAAAACAATGTATGACTCACAACAATGTTGAGAGGAGCTCTGTAATGGTCGGTATGCTGTTTTTTAAGTGTACTGAAAATGGTGCTGCTGCTGAGCACTGTACCGAGAACAAAATGAGCACAGACAGTCTAATATGTGCGGGATGGAAATGTTTGCCATCCTGCACATATGAGATTCTTTAGGTTATTTGCTCAGTGTTTACAGTGTCAGACAGAGCGAAAATATTTTTAGTTCCCGCTGCATTGGTTTGAAATTCATCTTAACCTCGCACCACCCACTGCTGTCCATAAGGTGTTAATATTTACATTAGAAGCGCCAATCAACACAGATCTGTGAAGCCCCTGATTATGGGCCTCACCTCAGCAGTGGAGAGAAGAGGCTTTACACTGTTGATCGCACTAAATGAAGTTTTGCAGCACACAGAATGTAAAAGTTATTTAGTAGCATAAAGGTCAGTAGTAAGAGGAAAGCAGGTACTTACGAACATGACCCTCTTGGGAATGTGGTCTGACTCGACCAGTGGATTCTTGTAGAGCCAAATCTCCTCTGGTTGAATCACTCTCTCAAAGGGCTCCAGAAACTCTGTAAATCTGTGGCAAAGAACAAATATACACTGATCATTTCCTCACTTTTAGATAGTTGGCAAATGCATTTACAACCAATTCATAAAAAGTTGGGACAATGTGTAAATCGTAAATTTAAACACAATGCAGTGATTTGTAACTCTCGTCAACCCATAGTTAATTCACAATAGGTCAAAACACATCAGATGTTGAAACTGAGACATTTTAAAATTTTATGGAAAACATGACATTATTTTGAATTTGATGGCAGCATCACATCATAGGGTGATGTTCACCAGTTTGTAGCATCCGTTCCTCTTTTAACGACTGTCTGTAATCATCTGGGAAGTGAGGAGACCAGTTTCTGGAGTTTAGGAGAGGAATGTTGTCCCATTCTTGTCTGATGCAGGATTCTAGCTGCTCAAAAGTCCTGAGCCTTTGTAGATTTTTCATATTATGATGTGCCAAAAGTTCTCTATTGGTAAAAGCTGTTTACTGCAGGCAGGCCACTTCAGCACCCAGACTCTTCTCCTGCAAAGCCATGCTGTTGTGATGGATGCAATGTGATGGGTTTAGCACTGTCTTGTTAAAATATGTTAGGCCTTCCCTCAATGACACGTTGTCTGGATGGGAGCATATGTTTCTCCAAAACTTTTTATAGCATTGATGGTGCCTTTCCAGATGTGTAAGCTTCCCACGCCATAGGGACAAATGCACCCCCATACCATCAGAGATGCAGGCTTTTCAGCTGTCTGCTGATAACAAGCTGGATGTTCCCTCTCCCCTTTAATCCACAGAACCAACTTGATTCATCTGACCACAGAACAGTTTTTATTTTGCCTCAGACCATTTTAAATGAGCTCTGGCTAAGAGAACAGGGCTGCATTTCTGGATCATGTTCACATATGGCTTTTTCTTTGCATGATACACCTTTAACTTACATTGGTGGATTGCAAAGCGAACTGTGTTAATAGACAGTAATTTCTGGAAGACATTACCCCATACAGTGATGTCCAGTAGAGAATCAGGACTGTTTTTAATGCAGGGCCACTTAAGGGCCTGAAGATTACATGCATCCAGTTTTGACCTTCAGCCTTGTCCCTTGTGCAAAGAGATTCCTCCTGATTCTATGAATCTTTTTATTATATTACATACTACCAGATCTTCAAAGTTTTTACAATTTTATGTTGAACATTTTTCTGAAATTGTTCCACAATTTTTAGACACAGTTTGTTAGAGATCAGTAAACGTCTGCCAAGCTTTACATTCATTTCAGAGAGCATTTCTGAGTCACAACTTTTTTTTAATTGGGGTTGTAAGTAGAGCAGCATAAAATGCTGTTTGTAGTTGGATCATCTTTAAAGTTCTGCCTTTGCAGAGCTCCAGAATAGAGGAAGTGTCTATTCTTCCATAAAGTAAAAATAACTCAGGCTGTATGAATATGGCAAGAGCACCTACTGTACATTAAAGAGACATGCTATCTTAAACTCTCGATGAGGAGGAGCAAATTAGCATGCTGCTGCTTCCTCCAGCCCTCCCTGGCTACCAGTAATCTGTCAGACACGACCTTGTTCTCTGTCGTCTCAACAAAGTCTTTTTGTCACTGCACTTTAAAACAATTCAATACACTACTCTGTCGTGCAGTTGTGATATGAGATATCTGCAAGGGCCACAGTTCCAATTAATTAAAATCTAAAGTTAAAGTAGAAGTTTGAAACTGCTGCAAAGTGTTCCTGGAATATCGTCTTAAATATTACTGATAATCTTTCTTTGTATTACAGTAAAATAGGGGAAAGAGAGGGAGCATGGTGGAGGAGTGGTTAGCACTGCTGCCTCTGCCTTGAAGATCCCCAGTTTAAATCTACCTGCCAGCTGTGGCCTGTGGCTGTAGTTTTGAATAAAAAGCAAAAATCTGTAACAATAACTCTTTATTACACATAAACTGCTTGAGTCTAAGTGGGAATAGTGACTGAGTAATATTCTCGCCACTCAGCAAGGCCTGCATTGCGCATCTGCTCTGACAGAACTGCCCACAGCTTTGCAGCAGAATTGTGAGGAAATCCTCGACACTCCTCAGTGTGAATCTAACTGTGGAAACATGAAGGAGGCCATTAGCAATAGGCACATGTATCTTCTGCAAGCATTTCCTACATAAATGTTCAACCGATTTTCCTATTTACCCTCTCTACAGCTATAGGAAAATCACACGTGCATTAATATCTCTAAGACATATGTAGTGTTTTACACATTGATGAAAGTCAATTTGTTGGTCCAGTATGTGTCATGATGTTTTTGCAGGGGAGCAGCCTAATCAGTACTGGCTCATTTTACACCTTGCTGAGCCCATGTGCATGAATCTCTTCAGCCGCATTACATTTGTGGCTGTGGCTCATAAAAAATTATACAGTGCTAATGGCACACTTCATGAATTACTCTATCTTACTAGTTTGTCCTCTCCTCAGCTCACTTATTCAGACATCAGTGACAGGGAATGTGATTTTAGTTCCCCCCCAGGGCCAGGCAGACCCCCAAACACACACATAAACCCAAACACACACACACACAGCTCTCAGATCATTAAATAGCAGTGGTCTACCTGTCACCATGCAAGGCTTATCTTGCTTCCATCCTCATCTTAATGAGTTTGGGCACATGCTCCCCCTAAGGTAAATACATAGATATAATTCATTTTCCCAACATTTGCTTCGATGGGTTCTAGTAGACTTTGCTGCAGTAGGGAAAGAATGATCACAAAAGGCAATTTGATCAATTACTGCAACAACAAGCTTTAGATTAAAAAGAAAAGTTTATGGTTTATAACAGTTCGGGTTGTAAAACCGTTCACAAAAAATGGCATAGGACTTTGGACTGGTAGGAGAAAAGTAATAAATAAAATCATGGAGGTAATGAACTCCTCAGATTTCAAAACAGCAAATATTTTTGTTTTCAAATATTTTTGCAACTGCCTTGTTTGCTGCTTGAATCCTAAGCTCAAAATTAAAATGCCTCCTGGACATAATAAGTAATAATGTTGCTCTTTCTTTTTGAGAATTTGTATCACATCACCTCCAAATCAATAACTCTCTGAATGGATTTCCCTTGGCTTATGAATCAGATTGCATTTCTTCCGCATCTTCTTTTTTCCCATGAAAAACCATATTAAAAGTGTGGTGTAGGTGTGCTTAAAGGGCTTGAAGCTGCAAACATGGTTGGAATTAATGAAAGTGTCTGGCATTTGGGGGAATTAATTTTACTTTTACTGTAATTTACAAGCCAAGATGAAGGGAGTAGGATCTGTGGCATTTACAGGCTGGTGATAGATGATGTACCCCAGCAAAGAAGACAATGTGGATTACAGTCACATGAGTGGAGCTAATGTCAAAGCGTGGAGTGGTAATGACATACACAGCATGCACCCCAATTTATCCTGCTGGGAAATAATTGTAATCACATTGACTAAAAAAAAAGACAAAGAGGGCAGGATGTGATGATAGGCTGCATTACAGTAGAGTCATATTCGAGCAGAATGTGCCAGCGTGATTATGTTTATTGCATTTAGAGTATAGCCTATAGAGACATGCCAAAGAAGAAGAGAAGAAAAATAGTACAGCAGTATTTCTACGAGAGAAGTCTTCCTTTAATGCTCCATTGAGACCTAAGGCACAATCCTGGACAGACCCTGACCTCAGCACCGCCTGGTGGCTGTCTAGAGTTCTTCATTGTCTAATGTGAACTTCTGTTTACTTGTGGAGTGACCTTATTGAGCCCAAACATGCAGGCTTCTGTAGGGGCAAAAGCATTATACTTTAGATTAACCGTCAACCTAGTGGCTATGATGGTGAATATTTCAAGTTTTGAGATAATAAATGTTTAGATGAAACTTTTGGAAAGTATTAGAGATTTACAGTGGTGCAGGAAACCTACCCTTTTTTCTGCAAATTGTTTAATTGCTGGCATAATTTATGCTTAGTGGACCCAGAGTAAATATACGGTGTATTCATATTAATTTCCATAAGGAGAAAACTTGCAGTATATCCTTAGCTTCACTTGTTTTTAAACAAAAAAAACTTTTTTGCTTTTTATCTCTTCCCTGTTCATCTTTATTAAAGCTCTGCAATTGAGACAGTTCATCATCATCAATTTTTATCCATCTCTGCTAGATGCATATTATAAATCTGACGAGCAAAGCCTCAGCCAAGGAAATAAAACTGAATTATTTTTCCTCTTTCTTCCCCTGTTCTGAAACTCTTTGGAGATTTAGCACACAACAGCATCAAGAACAATACGAGAAGCTAATTTGAAAGCTCCTGATTTACAATTCACTGTGGGCAGATTCTGTGGCCTCAGGAAATCATGTATTGTCAGCTGTGCCACTGTGACAGAAAGTAAAATACTGTTGAGAAATGTCTCCTTAATTAGTTATACACGCTGCGAAGCAATTAGAATACAGAATGGTAGAAAAACTTGCCTGGATTAACTTGAGGTAAACTCTTCTTTTCACAAAACTACAGCTGAGTGAAATCTCATGGCTGAATGTGTGAGTGTGTTCATTCATCATGGGTATATCCAAACAGAAGATGAGTGCTTTCATCAATACTTTTCTCATCTGCTAGCAAGGGGTTGGCCAAGCAGGAGCCAAAAGCCCAGGGCCCTTTCTGAACTGGAGTCACACAGCATTGATCTACAGATGCAAGTGGTCACAAAGCAGTTCTTAACTGTTTACTAGATAGCTCACTTAGCAGGCAGTGTGTGTGTGACCTTCACCTCTAAAGGGGAAATGGAAAATATCAGGGAGCCTTAAAATGTCTTTATCACAGAGCCAAAAAGCATCACATGGTACATCTAGAGTGTTTAGATGTCTTGGGTTTGACTCTCTCTAAAGGGGAAGGGTTAAGTTGTCTTTCCTCAGTTTGTTGCCCTTTCCACCAGAGTTGTTCACAGGTATGACTGTTACATTACCTGCTACGGTCCAGGACAGTCATAAAGGTGCAGGGCATTGATTGCATTTACACTCTTAGGAGGTACACATTTGGCAATCAACTGAGGAATGAAGAGTGTGTGCGTGTTTGTGTCTGTCTGGCAAAAGGACTTAGGGGAAGAAAAAAAATGGAGCCAACCATCTGGCAGATTTGAGACAGAACTTGAAATGACTTTTCCCACCAGATTAGAGGTGGGCGCTCATCACTGTTTATGTCTCAGTCTGAATGTCCGCTCACATCGCCCCCTACTTATTACTCCAGTCATTTAATCATATATTTAATCTTTTAGTCCCATGGCAGGGAGCTATTGAAAAATTACTTCTGAGATTTACGAGCTATTAGGATCAAACGTTGTGTTGAACCCCGGGGGAAATTCCCATCCTTCTCTGTTCAGTAGATCTTCTGGTTCTTTTACTGCTGGTAAATTCCAATGTCTCTTCTTGCACGTCATAGAATCCAACTGGGGAACCTCTGCCTTTCAAAAACGCTAAATTTTGAGTGGTGAATGTTTAACTCTGAGCTTGGCCCTGTCTAGGTGTTTATTATACAAAATACTATGCATGGCAGTGAGGAGGATGGATTGAATGAGAAATTGTAAGTGACAGATGAACACAGAAAATAATGGAGCAGACTATTTTCTGGGTCTCTGATTCTTGGATGACATAAGTCCCAGTGGTGGCCGCCTGACAGATAGTTCTGGCGCGGCTAAATCAGCAGCATACTGCTTGGGTGGACACACAACACATCTATGCTCCCCAGATCATCTGAAAAGGGGCCACTGGTTGTTGCACAAACCAGTATTAAAGTAAAATCTCACGACATTATAGGATTTAGTTTAATGTTTAAAATGCACTTTTTTGCTTTGTTTTATATTATTTTTTAAAGCACTCTGTTGTATAGTTGAAGGTGTTACAGCATTAAGCTAATCTGACTTCACCTCACTCACTGCACAGGGTTTTAATTTGCATGGAAAAGAAGACAATTACCATGGATCACATTAGGAGTAGATAAGATATAAAGATAAAAACATTTTTTAACTTTGTATTAGTATAATGTTGAAAGTGGCAAAGCATTACAAAAGAAAATAAATACATTAAAAGGCAGTTTGACATTTTGGATACATTTGAACACATCACTGTGTTTCTGTCGGTTCAAACTGAAGCTACAGCCAGCAGCAGGCTAGCTCATATGGAACATGGTTCTAACTAGAATAACAAAATCCACCTGCCAGCATCTCTAAACTTCACTAATTAAAATGTTATACTGTTTAATTGAACCCATATAAAAACAAAAGACATAGTAAAATCAAATATCCATATAAACAAAAGGAAAAGTGCTGGTTTTACAGGGGAGTTCAATGCCAACCTGTTTCATTAATATGCTGATGAGGAACTTTGTTAGCTTCAGACAGAGGCAGGCTTCTGTAGCAGGTCCTCCCTGCTTGAAGTTGCCAGGTCAAGCTAAGCTAAATTGGTGCTGGCTGTTCTTTCTTAATGAACAGAGAAATGCAAAGCCTGGCATATATTGTCTTGTGATTTTTTGCAAACCAAATCTTGTTATGAAAAAGCACAAATGCAAAATTAATTATCAGGTTTTAGAATGCACAAGTGTGCCTATTAACCCAGAAAAGTGGGCCAAAAACACAACTTTCCAATTCTCAGGCTGATAGAATCATACTGAATTAATTTATGTTGCATATGAGATCATATGAGATCACATCAGCTTTTTTGTGTGTTGTTCATGTGAAAAATGTGCTGTCAAAAAGTTTCAATCTACTAAAGAGAAAAGTGTAATGATTCATAGATGAGAGTCACAGCAGGTGAATCTGGGTTTATCACAAATCCACAACTTACACACTCAACTCAGCTGGAAGGAGAAAGTTTAGCAAGTGTTTTGCTTTCCATTTCTTCCTCCACAGTGAAATTATGGCATTTGCTACTAAAACAAAATCAAATCAAAACTTATTCATCTGCTACTAAAATAGGGAAGAATCGAAATCAGTGATTTACCGTTCCTGCAATTCAATTAGAGGTGGGTCACAGGGAGATAAATGTGAGCCAACTGACTGAGAGAGGATACATTCTCAATCTAATAATTCTGCTTTATTTCATTTATTAGTGAACCTCTAAGAGAGCACAGTACCTTATGTGTGATGTCGTTGAGAGGCTGGAGCGTTTTAAAAAAACATAAGTTTCAGCTGGGAGACAGACCACCTGCAAGATTCCAACTAGATTAAAGTCATGTTAAAATCAGTTAAAATCATGGCTTATGATTTTGGCCATGCGTTTTAAAGGCTGGAGTTTGGATACAAAAATTAGGCCTGAGGATTATTGGACTGCATTATTTTGCCTTGAAAGAAAGGCATATGAATCGCCACTGTGACAGTGTGAAAACAAAAGTGCAAACAAAATGGAGGCATGCACCTGCTCTTGGGAAAATAATGCTCTCATCATATTAATTTCCTCTTCTGAAACTCCCTTACTGCTAATAGAATGGCTGATATTATGACATTTATTTAGTGTAATCATTGGGATGTGTTCAAATCAGATGTTACACATTTTCCTAAATACTTTTTATACTGTACTTTGCAAATGCAAGTCAGAAATTTTGGGAATGCAATCAATGTCAGATCCCCTCTGTCTCTCTCTCTTTGTGTTAGTGGTTACAGTCAGGGCCTTGACCGAACGTGCCGGGAATGCACAGCATCGGTCCTGTCACCAACGGCGAAGAGAAGAGGCGTCCAGGATAGATGCTGAGTGACACTCCACCATAGCTGTGGCTTCCCCAGAGAAATCCCCTTCTCAGATCAGTTACAGAGGGAAAAAAGAAAAAACCTGTCTTGTCACAGAAAATCCTGGTATTGAGATACAATAGAAAATGTGGGGCCAGTCATTTAGTTTTAATTAGCTACTCACACCTGCTAATTCAACAGGCTGTACTGAAACTCTACTAAATAATGCGTAATGAAAAAAGCTGGCCAGACTATAGGTGTCTGTTCACAATAAATCCCACGGGGACACTTTGAGAAAGCTCACTGGCCAGTATTTGAGACAGGCATCAGGAAACTCTGTGGTCTAATGCTAGCAGGACATGGCCAAAGGGACGCAGAGGGATTGGTGAATCACAGCACGAAGGAAAATAGCTGCTATGCACTGGTGGTTTGCCAGAAGGCTCAACAAGAGCTCCCCAGGTCCAAAGCTCATATTTGTGGATACTTGCTGAGTAAATGCATCAAGTGTACTAACCCACTGGTGCCGGCTCATCACATTTGTTAAGCTTTTTCTCCCTCTGTTCCCCTAAACTGTGAAATGCTGTGTAAAGAAACTGTGACCCTCTGATGCCTCTTTATATTGTAATGTACTACTGTAGTGTAACGCAGTTAGTCTATAGTGAAGGGTTGTGGTAGCTTCTCTGTTGTACACAAAGGAATCAGGTTACACAAGAACAAGCCAGGAACATCCTGATCACTATTGATCTAATAATGAATAGTTCTTCATCAACTCCAAGTAAAAAAAACTACAAAATGATGAGTTACTGCAGAACAAACTCAGAGATATTCATGAATCATTAGGTAAAGATTAGTTCAGAAGTGTGTGTGAATCAGAGGAATGCACAACATCTTCCTCTGCATCGAAGAGAATCTAAGGGGGGATCAGCTGCCCCATCATTATTGTTTGGCCCACAGTGAGGTTTCTATGGAAGATGTGACATGCGGCTGAGTTGTTTTACATTGTGCATTGAGCAAGTAATTGATTGCATCCTTCAAATGTCTCAAAGGCCAATTCTTCATAATCTCACACAAATTCGTATTGATCTTATCATCTACGTCTCTGAAGGAAAAATAAGACAGAAAAACACATGTACTTCTCAAAATGCTGAACTATTACTTTCATTATAAATTGCAACAGAAGAAAAGATAATTTCCGCTGCACATTTAAACACCTCACATTTTCGCTACATTTCATTGTATTATTATCATTTCACTGTTCATCGTAAAATCGCCATGTTGTCTGTGGACCAAGTCATTTGCAAATGGCTGCTTTAGAAGCTTTCAACAATACAGTACCTGATGTTTTTCAATAGACACTGTTTCCAAACTGCACTGTCCACACAAGATGCAATGGCAGCTGCTTAATGACAGCATTCACTTGATTTATTCTTTTTTGTTGCTTTAACTGGTGAAAAATTCAACTCTTTGTGTCTGCTGTACATTTAGGACAAAGGTTTTTCTGCAGCTACAGTGCACTCACCGTAGTGTAATTATTGTGTGACCTTTTGGGGAAGCCACCGTCACTGAACAGTGACTCCACATGGAATCTGTGTACTTATCAGTTAACCTTGAAATGTTTTCATCCACAAAAGTCAAGTCTGAATTTCAGTTCATTCCTTTGCTCTGTAACCATTTATTATTATAAGTAGATAATTAATTCTACAGGCAGAATAGTTGACATCTGTGGCCACCTCTAAGACAATTAAGAATCTGATCTGATCATTTTAAGTCATTTGGGTGAGCATGTGCGTTTGTGTTTGCCTTTGTTTGCATGTGTGTTAATTCATTTGGGCATGAGAATAACAATCCTTGTCAGGAAAAAAGTATGGAAGGGATAGGAAGGTGTGAGGAATTAAACAAAGGCAGCCTGATCATTCACACCATCTGCGATGTTGGACACAGATATGGGACTGGGACACAAGGCTGACATTTATCTGTGTTGTCATGCACAATCTTCATCCTTGCAAATGTCAAAGTCGACAATGACAGGAGAGAGATTTCAGCTTTGTTTTTGTTCAAAGGAAGGGTGAACATACCCTCATCAGCATCCACGGAGCATTAAAGCTGGTGATTAGTGGCACCAGAAGCCATTGTACTACACAAATACACTGCCTGCCACCTGGAGTTAAGTAAGCAAATGGGTAAGAGCCTTCCATTGGATAATTATTGCAGTGATGAATGTGTCTCAGCTGGCAACAAGTTATTCAGCACTAACTAATGCAATGAGTAACTTCTAATATCTTCTCAATCATGTTGGAAGACATGTCCTGTAGTCTTGAAAAAGCGGTACAGTAAGATGTACTGTATCTGAAGGGTCAAACTGTGGGCAACCAAGGCAACCAAGGAGATTCCGAAACCTTAACCCCAGTGAGAATAATCAACACCAGATCTTGGTTGAGAAATTAATGCAGCTCTGGATGGAAAAAAAATGTGGTGACATTTCATAAAATCATTGAAAGGATGCCATAGCAAATAGTGCTGTAATCAAAGAAAATATTAGTGTGCGACTTCTTTTATTGGCTGGGCAACCGCACAGATTCCAATACATAAATACTTTTCTTCTATTCATATTATCTTTGTCTTACAGCGATGAACATGTGCATAAACACACACAATAAAGCTATACTTTCATGGATTATAATCACTTCCATTTCACAGTATTTGCTAATTTTTAAGGTTTATATACTGACTGTTCTCTTGGTCTAAAACTCCCTTTCCTCAGGCTAAGTTTATTTGCAATTTGTTTTATTTCCTTTTCTGTTTATTTTGTATGTGGGTCTCTGTCAACCAATCTACAGTACACTGGCATGAGTTTTGACATCATTTTTCTTTCTAGAAAATCATCCTTTTCATGTATATTTTTTCTTCCATTTACTTTATTTATTTTCTTGAAGGGTGTGTTGTTTCAGTTGCCTGGAGGAATTTACTTGTCACATGCAAGCAAATTGAATAACCTTGTCTTTCTTCTGCAGTTCTGTGGGTAAATAGAAAAATGAAACAAATGTTCCCTCAGCACGTGTGTAATTTGCAGCACTGTGAGAATGAATCCCAGTCACAACAATAGACACTCAAAAAGGTATATCATTCATTCGCGCTGATTAACCTCCTTTAGGGAGAAGTTAGGTGAAGCTACGTTGGCAGTAGTGAGGACACGGATGCCACAGAGTGGATGAAAGTGCTGAGGGGAAAAAGGGGAATATGATGACTTCGGAAAATCAGGAAGAAATCAGTAAAAACACTCTGTCCTCTTTTAAGTGATAGAAATTAAATCAGATAAGTTACAGTGAAGACATTCTTCACTCTTTTTCTCCCCCTGGCCTTGACTGCTGTGGCACAAGAGCCCAAAAGTTGTTCATTTTGTTGTTGTCCCTTCCTTCACAAGTTGTGAATGAACTTAACTTGAAAGTTTATTTGTACTTTGCACATTCAACAATGAGAGTATTTTTAGAAGCTGGGGTTTTAGGACACAAATCATTTGATATACAGTTACTCATTCCTACTCTGGTTTTGGATTATATTTGTGCATGTTTGATCTGCTCCATCATTTCTTTAGTCGTCAACCAGACGACATGAATTTGTTCCTGCTAACACAGGACTTTTTTTTTTTTTATCTATTTTGTTTTAAAAGAAACAAGCAGTAGGTGAAAGTGTTCCACAGATTGTGGCTCAGAAATGTGACATAATTATACTTTGTTTCTGATTCATTCGGTGACCACAAGTAAAAAGATCAAGATCAAAACCCTCCACCTGAGCTCAGGAAACAGAACAGAAAATAAGGAAATTTGTCTTAAAAACACTGCAACTGATAGATTCAGAATGGCCCAGTATGATGATTGAAGTGTAATTTGATGCTGAAGTGCATTTTTAGATGAACGTGGGTTATAAACCATGGCCCTCATTTCAGTTCAGTCCCAGTCCGGGTGGAAATATTTGCAGAAACTGTGGAAAGCAAAAAAAAAAACATTGTCTCATCAAACATGGTCTAGTCAGTCTAATTCATTTTAATGGAAACAACCGATGAGTGAGATATAAACATTTATTATAAAAGTGTATTTTTAATTTCCAAGTACAGGAAAAGTCTTGGCCAAACTCTATTGACAGCAGGGAAATAACATCATAAGGTTTGTGATGGTGATTTTAATTCTAAACCTGATACTATCAGACACTGGCTTTAAATGGTAAACGCTCTGCACTTATACAGCGCTTTTCTATCTATTGGTACTCAAAGTGCTTTACACTGCTTCTCATTCACCCATTCGCACTCACAATCACACACACACCGGGAGCAACTAAGTTGTGGTTCAGTGTCTTGCTCAAGGACACTTCAACATGTGACCAGAGGAGCCGGGGATTGAACCAACAGCTGGACAATTGGTGGATAACCGCTCTATTTTCCTGCGCCACAGTCGCAGAAAGAAAGGCTGCTTGTTTTTGACATTTGACACCTTAAATAATAATTAGAGGGTCTAAGTGAAAACTGCAGAAAACTTTTTTTTTTTAAAAAGAAAGACTTATGATAATTAGGGGTTCTTTTTCAATCTACCACAGATAGCACATACAGTAATACCAGCACAGATGCAAGAAAGGCTGAGACATTGTACAAACAATGTTACATGTGGTCATGTAAAGAAAATTATTATTAGTGCTTTATTTCAGTAGCCTTGTAACCTATCGACTCAAGTTCTGTTCCTGTAGTGTCTTTCTCGCTCCGTGGCTGCTAACAAGCTGTTTTTTAATTGCTCTCTCCCCTGGGAGATGCCATCCTGTTTTTCCACAATTGTATCTCCATTCTGAAGTCCATCACTCTTCCCATCTGCACTGCTGCTTGGCACCTATTTAAACAGCTGAATGAACATGACAGATGCCCTACACATGTTGGCAGTGAGTTGCTCAGTTTTCTCTAGTCACAATGTTTGCCATTAGCAGAGGCCATTTGGTTGGTTTGGCAATAGCACTGCTTAGCCTGACTTATCTCCTACAGGAATGGCACCATTTTGTCCACCTTAATGTTCCAACTGAAACTGACTGACAGAGTGTTGTGCTGCAATATAAAGAAACAGAAGTGTGATGAACCTTTGTCTCTTAAACGAGACACTTAGTCGTTTAATTTAGTCCAGATCAAGATCTTTATTTTGCCGTTGTTGTCCGTGCCTTGACTCAAAGATTGAATGCTGCTTTACTCCAAGTATTTGTTTGTCGTCATGACCAGAGAGCTCAGCAAACTGATCTCTCTCACTTTGTTTTGGCCCATTTCTTGCTCAATCCCTCTTGTCAGTGCTGAAAGATACTTTGCATACTATCTTTAGTTCCAGAGCAGACGTTTTGGCCAGCAGTTAAACAGGTCCTTGAACACACTATGCCTCTGAACAGCATCATGCAACAACACCTCTGACTAAACCAAGGCACTGCTTTTGTCCCTCAGAAAAATCTAGAGAGGTGGAGGTCTGCTCTGGAAAGCAGAGGAATGAAGCTTAGCTGCAGCAAGATAGAATACATGTGTATGAATGAGAGGGACCCAAGTGGAACAGTGAGGTTACAGGGAGCAGAGGTGAAGAAGCTGCAGGACTTTAAGTACTTAGTGTCAATGGTTCAGAGTAACGGAGAGTGTGGAAAAGAGGTAAAGCAGGTTGGAATGGGTGGAAAAAAGACCAGCAATGTTGTTCGGCTTAGAGACAGTGGCACTGAAGAAAAGACAGGAGGCAGAGCTGGAGGTAGCAGAGCTTAAGATGTTGAGGTTCTCTTTGGGAGTGACGAGGATGGACAGGATCAGAGGGACATACATCAGAGGGACAGCTCATGTTAGATGTGTTAGAGATAAAGTCAGAGAGGCCAGATTGAGGTGGTTTGGACATGTTCAGAGGAGAAACTGTGAATATATCGGTTACTTATGGATGTAATGAGAGAGGACATGAAGTTAGTTGGTGTGAGAGAAGAGGATGCAGAGGACAGGGTTAGATGGAGGCACATGATTCGCTGTGGCGACACCTGAAAGGGAACAGCCGAATGGAAAAGAAGAACGAGCTCATCTCTCTTCTGGCCCAGCTAAAGCTGTAAAGCCTTCATTTTGGTATCTAGGGACAGAGCAACCAAACATGGGACACCCATAACCAGTGGTGATGGACGATAAGCCTGAATCCCAAAGTCCAGACAGCAATCATTTCTCTCAGAATAATGCTGAACCTCAGAGTAGTCTCCCAGAAGCATCAATGAAGGATGGTGACAGACTTAAGCCAGTGCCTTCAGGCTTATCTGTGTGTGAGTGGGGACTGAAAACTAAGCTTGTTCAGATGATGGGAGCGATCCAGCATAGCAGAACTCAAACTATCTGCCTTAGAAATATTGACGAACAACTGTGGTTCTCCGTGTCACAACCAAGCAATTTTCTTATGGTTCTTCCGGGCTTCTTGTGACATCACAGTAGTAACCATAGTATTTAGTTTATCTTTTTTTGTTTTTGTGGTAACACAATGGTTGTTATTAATCTTATTAAGTTATAGAATTTATGAAAGAGATATGTCACCAACTTTCATTCCTCCCTTTGACTAAGACATATCTGCCTTGTTTACTTTGCCTTGGCAAAAAGTAAGGTCTCACTCCGCACTGACAACTAAGAAGTCATCAAGGAAAGAGGCTGGTCTGACGGCACAGCCCAGGGGCCTGAGGGACACACACACACACACACACACACACATAATAAAGGCTTCTACAGAAGGAGAAGGCCTTGTTGTTATGTGGTATATTTTGAGATTTGGGGCCAGGAAACTGGAGGTTCTTTCATCTTCTCAGTCCCTCAGCTGTCTTTGAACAGATAAGAGCATAATGCTGGAAATGACAGTAATAGAGCAGATCTGTGAAAATACCTGAGAAAGGGACAAAGGAGGGGACAATAGATGAAGAGAAAAGGCAGAAGGGATAGAGGTAATAATAATAAAAAATATCATGATGGGATAAAGTGTAAAACTATGGAGGGAGCTTCTTCCCTGCTCTGACAGCATCTCTTACTTTCACAACTTCCAGATCTGCAGCATTCCTGCCCTGCTCGGTTTTCGTCTACTGTGCCACAGTTATGGCTCAAATATAATGTCATCTATAAAATAGCATACAGTATATTTTTTAAAATGTTTTTGGGATCATTCACAAATAATCACCATATATCCTTAAATGGTCTTTTTGATATTAGACAACAGACTTCTTTATAGTTTCCAGGTTAAGACAAATCACATCACGTACAGCTATCTTCTTGGCAGCTTACTAAATAATTCCAAGCTTCTCTAAAATGTGTAAAATAAATGTTTATAGTTAAATTTTCGTTACAGTGAGAACTTCTTCCTAAAGTTCAGGGTATCTAAAACCCAATTTGATGATAGCAGGAATACAACTCTAGCAAGAGATTATCCAGCTGTGAAATTAATTTGTGAAATGCCTCCCAGCATAAGCACAATCTTTACTGTGTCTGTGGCCTTAATGACTGGAGTTTTGATTTAATGCCCTGTCTAAACAGTGTGATTAATTTTCTTAATTCCGCTTTGTAATTAGAGCTATAGGGGCGAGTTGGGAATTAAGTCAAATTTGCAATGAAAACTGCATTTTCACAAATTGTGATAAATTTGCATTTCTCGTCATTGTCACTAAAACCTATTCCATCAAATTGAGAAAATCTGCTCTAAGTTGTGTCAAAACTCTTTGTGATACACAAGACTAGATGTAGAGTAGATGAGAAAATATTTAAATCTGCTTCAGATAATGTCTGCTTTGATTAATTGGTTGACCTGAATCTGTCAGAAAAAAAAGCTTTTGCCTGCTTTTGACCAAATGTGTTATTCTCTGTGCCTCCTGTCATTGTAAAAACAGTCTCTGACCACTCTAGTGACTTTGTGAGGCTGCAGCCACAGCTGCGCTCTCAGCTCAATGCTATTGTGAATGTGCAGATTTTTAGCAACTGTTATGTTGTTCACTATTTTTGTTTACAAAGCCAACATATGCAATTGCCATAATGGGATTAGTTTTTTCAGGTATTTGGTCATAAACCAGTGCTAACAGATGACATCTGAAGAGATTACACATGAGTAGCTGAGCCAATTTTTCAAGACATGGCATTTTCAAGCCACCACATAATGATGAGACATTTTAGTTTTGCTTATCATTGTCTGATGTATAAATTAACCTACAGGGCAATATGTGCTAAATCTTGGCATGTTCCTCTAAGGAGAACTGGTGAAATGTACATAGTGATCTGATGCCTATGGCAGGATAAAGAGATGGGGCTGGATAGATGGCAGCAGGGACAGTGAGACATAATGAGCTGATCAAATGAATGTGGAGAATAAAATGCCAGAGTAACTTAGAGTGGTGACACACTGAGCTGTCAGGGAATCCCTGGTCATGGTGAGCTAGTCAACCGCATCTGCTCATGTTAGAATCATGGCTATTTCTGCCACAGCACCTGCAGAGCTTCCTCCATTTCCTGTCTTCTTCTGCTAAACAACTCCATTCTAATAATTTTTGGTCCATCTGTTCTTTACATAATTCTTCATTTCTTTGCATTTCCTGTTCCTTTGTCCCTCCATCTATCTTGCACTATCATTTTTTTTACAGACCTCTCAGATACTAAACTCACCATCATCAGATATGAAACGCAACACACAAATCTGTCTTGTCATCATTTTCCATCTTTGTGTGGACAAGTGTGATTTCAACTTTTTTGTTCAACTGGATGTTTCTACCAGCTTTCACAGGCTTCTAATTTAAGAAGTCTATGTTAAGTATAGTTAATCGGGTTGATTAGACATAATCAAATACAACAATGGGCATTCTTTGTCGTTTTAGACAAAATAGATGAACACTCTTTTTTTATCGTTGACTTCTAGCCTCCAGTGGGGAAGTATTTGTCTGTCCCTCCAGCCACAGTCAGCTGTCAAACCTGCATACCCAGGTTTTTTTTCTTCATCTCCAAGGTAATGTGGGTCACAGATTGGATGACCTGTGATTCAGTGCCTCAGATGTTAGCTGCCAATTTAAGCAACACAGAGGGAGAATACACTGTAATAATCATTTGCCGTGAAATGTAAACAAAGGCCAAATTGATCAAACTAGAGATGTGTCACACAGTTGATTTCTGACGTGAAGAGAACAGAAAGGCTCCAGAACAAATTGGAAAGCATTAATTGCATATATGCAAAAACAGAAACAGAACATCATGAGCCTCACATTGGAGATCTCTTTCTAACAATGTGATTATCCTAAACGAATAGTATCTCTAAATGCTACCTGTAAGACTTACTGCATCAGCAGCATTTACTTCTGCTATCTGCTGTCTCCAACTGCTCAGGCATAGTAAAATCAGCATCAATGAGCTTGTTTGCTTGGAGATTTTGCCCGTGGGAGGAGTTGTTTGGACGAAACCATTCAGATCGGTGAAATAAAACAAAGAGCTGTAGGCTGCAGAGTTGCAGAGTAGAGTGTTTATTCCCAGTGGAGTTGGCTGTATAAGAAAGCATTTTACATTATGCTGAATATTTTCAGTGTCACCATTTTATCTGCAATTATCTTTCAATTTATTTGCATTCAGTAATAATCTCTCTCTTCATTGTAGTTTTTATTGGAAGCGGTGAAGTCCACTATTCTGTAGATCATGCTGCAGCTAATGTTAGACAACTATGTCATAGTTAAAACAGTGCAAGTTTGTGTGATTACCCTGTAAACAGACAAACTTCTTCTTTTTCTACTTTTTTTCTAATAAAGTTTTTTTTCAAAGACTGTTTATTTAGACCATTTACATTTAAGTTGCCTTCAACTAAACCATGCTAATCATGGGCCTCCCCAAATAAAATATCACAGACACGTTTACTTTATCATTAATCCAATAACCTTAAGAGACCCTAACATTCTCTTAGATAATATATAATGTTTAATTCATATCATCCTGATGACACTGTGACCAATTTTCTACAAAGGTATTTACTCCACAAAACCAGCAGGTGGGTGCTTCCATCCTAGACATGGAAGCTAAACAAATCACTTACTCAGAAACAAGCTAAGGCTCTGATGTTCACCAACATCTCACAAAGCTTTCTGAGACTTGCCAGAGTGCTAGGCTACATCCCTGGGTTGCTTTTAAGCCTCGCTCTGAGAGGAGGGGATGATACAGTGTGAGTCAAGCACTGTTTTGTGGGATGAACCGTGTTGTTTTAGAGCACGTTATTAACCTTATTTGAACAATAGTCACACTTTTTTTTAAATGTCAGCACCAGAGGGCATTTAACTCATCACACAACTGGCATTCTGACACGCTTCAATGCCAGAACATGTGAAAAACAAAAGCAGCTACTTTACCACCATCGTTTTCTGCAATAAAAGAGTCTATTCTGCTGAGGCCCAAATTATTACTCTTGGCACAAACAAATCTATTCTACTTTGTGGTGTACACCAGCCCGTAAAATAGCTGCCCTCTTTGGCCAATCGCTCCATCGAGAAGCATTTAGAGGAGAGTACTGATAGGAATCCTCAGAGTGGTTTTGGTGCCTCGCTATTTGATGTGCCTTCGCTTCTAATCATTAGAATCTCAAAACAATCCAGATCTCCCCAAAGTCGTATCTTCTATCTACTACTCTCCCTCCTTTGCTTCCTTTTCGTCTATGTGTCCTTTGAGTTATGTCTCCTTCTTCTGTTCTACCTGATTTAGAGGAATTTTCTTGCTTATTCAAGTGACCAACAATGAGCTGAGGCACAAGGAAACTTTACCTCTGAGTTTTTTTTTTTTGTTTTTTTTTTTGATTGATTGAGGACATGGGCGCAATCACATGACCACTCATGGAAGAAATAACTTCTTGGTATTTGGCTAAGCTCTTGCTTGTTGTGCTCTGGATTACACGGAAAGTGAAATAACACCAATCTCAACATATTTCTTTTCTGAGTATTATAGCTAACCACGGAAAGCAATATAAGCTTTTGTGTTTTTTCCCCACTCTGTTACATGTTAAGATCCATTTCCATTTAAACTGGACTTTTGGAAGATGTGTATTTCTGGGCCGCCAACCAAGCTGTGGTGACCACATGGCATTCGTGATTCGGTAGCAAAGGGTCAAACAAACGTCACACACTTGGCTTGCTGTTGAGGTCATTGCACCTCCTGGGGACTAGAGCAGACAGACAGCTTGGCAAGCAAGGGCAAATGAAATGTAATATATCCTTAAAGGCAGGTCATCTTTGGGAAAACTTGAAATTGAATTATGCAAGGGATTGCAAGGGATTTTTCCTCTATACAGAAACAGCAGTCAGAGAGTACAGACCTTCAGTTTAATGTGCGGTGGAGAAAAAAAAAAAAAAAACTGTTTCTGTGGGTGATTAGTTGAGCATTGACAATAATGTCAATGTATTTTGGTAACAGTCAACACATTTAAAAAAAATTTCAAAACATCAATGTGTGATATGTGATTAAAGAGACCAACTGTATGTGCTTATCAACCCAAACTAAAGAAAGATTATTCATGTTCAGCCTCATTTGGAAACAAATATGAAGGAATACGAGCAGCTAAATTTATTTTGGGAGAATTTTGAAGGAAGAAAGGGAATACGTGACAGATAAATTATGTTGGTAAACATGCACAGATGAGGCTGCTATTTTCTTCCCTAAATAAAATTACAGCACGCTATGACTGCAAAGCAGGCACAGACGGTGACAGCTAAAAACTATCCTTTACACTTCCAGTGAAGAAAGCAACTAGTCCTACTTGACCCCAATTATCCTGGCCTCATCTCAGGCTCCTATGTTTGATGTGAACAGGGACCTGCTGCCCTTGATGGACAGAGGTTGACCCCGTTTGATCTGCTGGGCATAAGGCTTGATTTAATACATCAATTACTGCTAGTCCCAAAGAAATTTAGTGGACCAAATGCTCCAACTGACAAAATACAATCTGCAAGCAGGCAGATTATGCTGCCAAGGGATGGATTTTCCCCTCTCAACATTTATTATTATTATATATTTTTTATATTTTTATTTGGAGGTTAAGTTGTTAGACTATGTGAAATATATACATACAAATAAGTAACAATAGCTTTATAAGCACATTATTATTATTAAACAATGTAATATTTCTGAAAAGATACAACATTTTAAGCATGTGCCCCAGTCTGGCCAAAAAACCATTCAGATCTGCGTCTGACTTCAATTAATAGAAAAATAAAGGGAACTGGGTTTTTACAGCTGCCTGTCACAGGATTTCACAGTATCACAGTTGTCCGTATAATCCTGTCAAAAACTCACAACGCCTGATCAATGTGCAGTGCAGATATAAAGATTATGTGTCTTTAGGCATGTGGCAAACTGCCTTTAATGTCCGTGTTAATTTTAATTGATCTGAGTGTTAGGGGCACTAGTGCATTTAACAGATCAAGTTTACTGACAGAGCTTCATACAAACTGTGTTTTAGGCTTAGCTTTTTTCTGAGCAGTAAAGAAAGAATACAGGGAGTAAAACTCAATTCATTACAGTGATCAAGGTCTTTATGACTGGGCGAGGAGGGGTGTAGGAGATGGGTGGGTGGTGGGTGGGGGGCTCTCTGTGGCAGAACACAGCAGTTAGTTGATGATGATGGTGATTTTGTGTGAAATTGTTTTCATGTGGCCCCCAGCCCTGACACACACAACAGCAAATCAGCCCGAAAAGTGAATCTCCCAGACTCACATACAAACACACAAAAAGCAAAACCAATATGCTTCAAGCCTCCTCTCTGATATGCTTCATTTTTGTCCTCAAGCTGAGTTCAGCTGAGTTTGCCTATGACACATAATGTGACTGTGCAGCAGCGACAGAATTATTTTATTTCCTTTTATGACAACAGCTCACAAATCTTGACCACCAAGCCAAAGGACTGATATTAATGATAACGTATGTGTGGGCTCTGTAGCTACACACTCCTAATCACAGACTTTTTTGTTTTCCAGAGGTAAAATTACAGCTGCAGCAAGGTGTATTTCAGATAACAGTATCAAGCAGAAAGTCAATAATCACACTCATGATGCAAACGAGAGTCAACGCTTCCAGGCTTAAAAACAATTAATAATTCATATTTATGTTAGTTTTGAAGGTTGCTCCTATGAGACACAACCTTCTCACAAAGTGTCAAGCTGCAAAAAATGCTATATCTGTATATGAATCTATTTGGAGCGTCCCTCACTGCCCATTTCTTGGGGAGTGAAGGGGTCTAACAAGCTGCCTGCCTGTCTCTCTGCCTGCCTCTAATAAGAATAAATGGTTCCACCAGGAGATTTCTAAAATGTCATCCAAAAGTGAGACACTGATTCGTTCCATAAAGAGAAATGCTGCCGGTGTTCAACTTGTTTTTGTTTCAACCTGTTAACGCTGCGCCTGTCTCCTGTCGTTTAGCAGTGATCTGTCCATGGTGCTGAACTGAGAACTAACACAGGGATCTGTTCGTCCAGCATCACACCGCGGAGAATGAGTCTGAATACAACCGCTTGGTGTCTAAAGCGTGAAAAGGTCTCACAGACAACGTCAGTCAGGAAACTCAATGTTATCGACAGTGCACCGGACTAGATTGATCGAGGGACGGATAACTCAGCAGGTAAAAGCTTTACTTACACGAAAACTCCGAAAAGCAGAACTCGGATGCCAATCTCCAAAGCCAGTTCCCGCATGTTTTTCCTTCGGTCTGGGGGCGAGACATTCATGTTTCTGAGATAATCCGTCAAGTGAAAGAGACAAAGGCGGCCCCGGTTTGTCCTGAAGGTTGTTCACTTTGTAATCCACCTTCACAAAGCGAGCGCTTCCCGCAGCGTCGCTCCCTAATCATACATGCTGTGCGCCTCCATCGCCACTTGGTCACCTGAAGCAGTCTTCCCTCTTCCTTTTTTTCGCCTGTCTTCGCTCTCCTCCGTCTGTTTCAAGTCCCTCGGGCGCTTTTCTTTATTGGAACTCTGTTGCTGACAGCTGCTCCACTATCGAACGAAAGTCTTCCTCCTTCCTCTCCATCAATTACTTCAACTGGGTTGGAGTTTTGGGAGCAGAAGACATCGGCAGAGACGGGAAAACATTAGAGGTGTGGGTTAGTACACGGGGTGAAAGGGATGGGAGACAGCAAAGTATAGAGAGAAACTGAGCGTCACGAGTGTGGGCCTCTCTCTCTCTCTCCCTCTCTTTCATCCCTCTGCTTCACTTTGGAGAATCAGATGACTAGAATCCTCTGGAACACCACACAGGACCTCACACGGAGCCACAGGAATAAGTTCAGCTCTGGTGTCCATAATGCAATGCTGTAATGTCTATTCTGAAGCCAAGACTCACTGATCTCAAACAAACACCTTATCATAAATAATGAAGCCCTTGCAGTAAATGTGACATAAGCAAAGCATATAACCACTCAGGTGGTGAAGTCTGGGAGCTGGGAGTAGGAGCTGATGAAGATTGTCACAGTGGGCGAACAGCTACTGGAACCAATCCATCGACACAGGCATTAGGCTCAACACTCACCCTGGCACATGATATTACATTGCTGTGCCAAAAGAAAGCCAATTCAAGAGAGCCCCTTTCTCTGTTGGTGCGTCTTCATACGGTCCAGTCTCACTGCTATGAAGAACAAGGCCCCTTTGGGTCTGAGCAGCCAGACAGTGATAAAGGAGGACAGGTAGCAGTATACCTGCAGGCAGGGAAACCTGGCTGGCACTTCATAGATGCCCATGAATATTTGATGTCCTCCAAAACTGGCCTCCCTGCATTATCAACCAGCCCAAGTTGTGTGTAATTGTGTGTGTGAGTCTGTGTGTATATCTGGGAGTGTTCAGAAAAAAAGGAGGGAAACCATTGTGGAAAAAGCCCCTGACCCAAAAACTTTCCGGCAGCTTTTCTAGGCCACAGGCTTGACAAGCTAGAAACTGACTCTGCAGATGCAATTTAGAAAGTGAGCATTGGTGCTGGTTAACAAGGCATCCTGTCAGCTACAGTATGTATGACTAAGATAAATACATACACACACACATACAGTGGAGGTTTTAATCTATTCTTTTGTTTCAAAGTTGAGTTCTGCGGGATGTGCCTGAAGTCTCTGCCCGTTCCCTAATGAAAACAAAACAAAAATGGTGGTAGGTTAGGAGGTGAGATCTAACTTCAAAGCTTTCTGGCAGGAAGATGATTTTTCTTTTAGCTTTTAAAAAGTATGACATGTTTATTACGAGCAAGCAACATGATTTTACCTCATAGCACTACAGTGCTCATGATTCTGATGATTTACTCTGATCAAGAATTTTCTAGACCTTTCCAAGCACCAGCATAGGACTACATACTGTAATTCATTACTTTGTTGTCTCCTGTTAACACCACGCTGAGTTGCAAGCAAGAGCTTCATGAAAAAGTTCCTCTTTCCTTTTTATCTCTAGTATGTTTAATTGCAATCAACATTTTAATAATTCAGATTTTTGATTCACATCAATTATTTTCTTTATCTGCAGTTTACTGTGTTACACTGCGAGGTTATATGGCATTCTCTAAAGTAGGCTGTACTTCAAGACAAAGTGGAATACATCATTACAGAGTGCTCCTAATTACCACCATGGGTATGGGTGCATGTCCCATTATGCTCTGCGACAGAGTGACTCATCTGGCTACCCAGGGACTGGTCTGTTGCTCCCTGAGTTTTAGGCTGTATTGGACATCTCTCCTCATTACACTTTGGGGATTGGTTTTATTGGACAGTATCCCTCATTCATGGTTTATGTATAAAGTAAAATCAGTCTGTGGGCAGCATTTTCACATTCTGATCCACCCGAGGGGGTTTGAAGTTTCATGCTTTTGTAAAAACCTACTAACAAACTCCTTGGCTGTGCACTGTATTGTTGGCTAAGTGAGAAAAAAGTAATCTTTTGGAACTTGAAAACTGATGTGTTGTGCTTTTAACCAAATAAAGGGCAGCAAAAGGGTAAAGTCATACATTTTGTTTTCTCCTGGGACTAAAAATTTGAATCAGCACTTGAGCCAAAATATCCAGCTGTGTCAGTTGATTTAACAACTCCCCGAAGTGGAGAGACATATTTCAGCAATCAGAATGTTTAGCATCCCTCATTTATAATGTGGCGAATCTGAATTTATCATCCTTTTTTTTTTTCAGTTTTGTCATTATCAACAACACCTTCATCATCTTGGTGTTTTGCATTTTTGGCTAAATCCATACAACAAAAATTGGTTCTGGTAAAATAAAACAAGTAATTAATCCAAGAATTAGTGTAATCCAGGAGTTTTAAAGCCAAATAAATGGATCACATCTGGTAACTTTGAAGCCTAATGATAATTGAAATTTGAGCAGCTGAGTTTAGATTCAGGACATTTCAGGACAAATGTCACTGTATAAATGTGACAAAGATCCTTTATGGTCGAATTTGCCCTTTTCATATGTGTTTCACAAACATATTACAAGATTATTCAGGGAGATTGTGAAATGCCTAAAATACACAACTGTGTTTTTTTATTTTTTTTATTTCAGGCTTAGTTGATCTTATCATGTTCTATACTGTAAAGTGCACTGCTTCAAATTTTAAGTGAGGGGAAATTCCTCTTTAAACTTTTTATATTTTACCTTGATGCACTTTGGGACAAGTCAAACGTTTTTCATCTAACAGATCACAAATAAAAAGCTCCAGCGTCATTTTTGTTATAACGCTGACGCAGTGAAGCTGTTTTTTACGTATTCTGCACTGGTTTATTTAAACCAGAGTACATGTTAAATACAATTTACTTTGCCATTAGGGTCTGTTTTAATCACTGCCTGGGAAGGATTTTTTTTTGCCATCTAAAGCAAAGAGCAGAGAGAAATCAATAGACTATTTCACTGCAATTACACTGTCTCACAACAACCTGGCTCCAAGTTTGGTTTATGGACAGCTGATATGAACATTTTGGCTAGAGCAACAGTCTACTTTGTAAATGAAATTTGCTTGAGAGTCATGGATGACATGATGTTTAGAACGAGTTCAGTAGCATATTTTGCAGGTTATGGATAGGGACTGGATTGATACATAGCATACTGACAATGAAACTCTAAACATATTACTCTTCACTACCATTCAATACTGTGTCGGACCAAAACTTTGACAAGTTGTATAAATGGAGTAATGAGTACCTTAGGATGGATGTTGAGATTCAAATGTCAGCTGCCAAAATTCAGTCACAGCTCTTATAAACTGTGAAGCATGTCAACAATAAATCTGCAGATCGTTTCGAGAGTTCCTGCTCATTTCCACCTAGACCATACTTTTACTTTTTAAAACATTATAGTTGTTGATATCTTTTTATTATTTGTTTGCTTAGTTTTTATTGTCTTTGTTTACTAAAATATATTAAATGTTCATAGTATCACATTCAGTGTCTTGGATGGATACATTTTTTAAGGTTTCAGGTTTGAATTAAACCTGTAATTCAGTGGTGTTGGGATGATGTGATAACAACAGAGAATTTGGAGAAAAGTCTTCTCTCACAGTTTCTAAATTTTAGCACATTCACAATCTTGCTCTGGGTCTTTAAGCATAATGCAGCTTGACTAATCCGATCATCATCACACTTATCAGTGTTAATGCCATCAGTGAAATTAGTAATTAATGTCAGCAATTAGTTCTGGCTTTGAAAATGACACAAAGTGATGAAATATTCAACTGCAACAAGAATAGAAATGTTCATGCAGCTCTTTTTCTCCGAGCAGGACCTATTGGCTTTATTTGATTTGTAACTCAGTAGGAAAAAAAAACCCAAAAACAAACCTTTTCCAGTGCTGTTTTATATATGTGCATCCTCTCATAGTCTTCACAGTGTGAACTATTCTAGTATCTTCTTATCAGTAGATTAGACACTGGAGCTTCAACAACTTATTATTTAGAGCGAGAATATGATTATTGAGCAATCTCTTAAACACCTGCAGCGAAAAAATCATTGTGATCTAAGACTGGATCCAAAACTCTTCAAACAACAGCAAGAGAAAATGGATTGATTTGGCTCTCAGATGTTTCTTGTAGAGTAAGAAAAAATATTGATTTATCCAGGGTTGTACTGTTGAGTACACAGCTTTCTATTTGCCGGTAATTCCACAGCTGTTCTCCATACCTCCATGGCTATTTTACCCAGCTGATGGGATTGTCACAGCCACATACAGTATGTCTAATATATAGCAAATATCCACATTCAGTAAACATCAAATAGACATTTTTGGTACATGAGGTTCACAGAAAAAACTTTGAACTTTAGTGACCTCCCATTCTTAATCCATAGGGTTTAATATGACGTCGGCCCACCCTTATAACGACTATAACAGCTTCAACTCTTCTGGGAAGGCTTTCCACGAGGTTTAGGAGTGTGTTTATGAAATACATAATACACAGTGCTCGCAGTCTTTACTCCAATTCATCCCAAAGATGTTCTATCGGGTTGAGGTCAGGACTCTGTGCAGGCCAGTCAAGTTCTTTCACACCAAACTCACTCATCCACGTCTTTATGGACCTGGCTTTGTGGACCTGAATTCATTTATTTAGATGGGTGAGCGAATACTTTTGGCAATATAGTGTATTTCTCATGGCTCCACATTATGTTGAATTAAACCCATGTCTGTGGAAAAACTGATTGTGGATGAGGAGGAACCTTTACATGTTCTCTCAAGAACTTCCCCACAGCCTTGACTCTCCACTTCTAAATATCAGACTGTTTTTTTTTTCATCATTTTCAAACAATATAATCACTACACACTAAGACAACCATACTGTAGAAGTACTGGTAAGTAAGTCTGTCTTGGTTTTTATCAAGATCTCTTGTCACTTTTTATTTCTGAATACATAATTATGCCTATTAAGGTATCATGATGGTGATTAGGAAGGGATCGTTGTTTCCTGTTCTCACAAATTTATACTGAAAAATGTGTTTAGGCAGAGAACTATCATGAAGGGCAAAAAGATAAGACTCTCTAATTAACTGAACATTACAAGTTCTAAATCTTATCCCAATACAGTGATATTGTACAGCTTTTTGGTAAAGGTCAGGAATGGCTCTGTTATTACCTATAAAAAGTCACAATAGCCCAACTGCTCCTCTAAGATGTGGGGATTTCTTTGGAGGCAGTAATATGTGACACTGTCTGCACTCTGACTTGAAATACTATAGTTATGACTTAGAATAATATATCCCACATACAGCATGTGCTAAATGCTAACTACTTTGTAAAAAAGATAAAGGTATCTAAACCTACCATGTGGAAAGGTGATAGGTGATCCTTTCAATGGGCAAAGACTGGATAAAAAAAACACAACACACACAGTCCCCAGGTAGCACCGGGTTGGCTGTTGATCAGGAAGTTGAGTAGTTTGTCCCCAGGGTTGGGCGGTTTGATCCTTGTCTAATCTGTCTCTGTGTTTTCTTCGGCAAGTTCCTGCAGGTGTGTGCACAGCTCCTTTGGATAAAAGAAAAAAAACAACAAAACATCAAATGACCAATGTCAGAGTACTTTTAGGTGCATGGCTTTGGTTTTATCAGTGCTGCATCGAACCCCTTTCTATCCCCATACTTCGTCTAACTTTCTGGTTTTGACTGGTTGAGGGGGGGGGGTAGAGCCTATCCCAGAAGTGGGGTAAACCCTTGACATATTGCAAGTCTATCTCAGGGCTAACACAGACAACCACTTGCACCCATTTACACCTACAGGCAATTTTAGATTCACGAATTAACCTAACATGCATGTTTTTGGACTGTGGGAGGAAAGAGGAGTACCTGGAGGAAACCCACCCAAACACAGGGAGAACATGCAAACTCAACAAAGGATGTGAACCTGCAACCTTCTTGCTGTGAGGCAGCAGTGCTACCCACTCTACCACGGTGTTGTCCCCATAGAATACACAACAAAACAAAAAGCAATTCAAAGCAGTTATGTGTTTCTACTTAGATGTTCAATTAAAGTGCATTCCTAATTTTAACTCCCTGGTGATGGTGAGACTCCATTAAAAATGGGATGCCTGAGCATGTGTAATTAAGTAAAAGAGAAAGAGAAGCAGGACAAGTATCAAACAGCTACCCTGCCTGTGCTTCTTCTCTCCTCTGAGCAAATTATCCCTTCTCCTTTCATGCCAAACGTCTGCCAGTAATTTTATTTTAATATGATTCTAGGAGAAACAAGCCAAGGTCTACCATGCTCTATGTTATTCATGAGAACTCAACCTGCCATCTGTTATCGTAACTAAGTCTGTCAAAAACCATCTTAAATGTATCACTCTTCCTCTGCATAGTGTCAGGCACTTTTGTTTCAAAGACCTAGTCATTGCAAACCGTAACATTTTACTGCCCTTCCCCCTTTTAAGAGATATGTCCTCTATGCTTATATGCATGAAATTACAGATTCTTAAAAATCGGAATAACTTTACAGCATGTATAACTTCAGATGCAAGTGCAATTACCTTTAAATGTAAGAAGTCTTTAATGATTTAATTTCTATTCTAAGCCCTTTATCTCTATAGCCATAGTGGGATACATGGTAAAGAAGAAAGTGGAAGGAGGAAGTTCAGGAGTGTATACAGGGAAAAAGGTTAGCTAAGAAGAAGTGGGACACTGAGAGGACTGAAGAGAGTAGACAGGAGTACAGGGAGATGCAGCATAAGGTGAATGTAGAGGTGGCAAAGGCCAAACAAAGAGCATATGAGGACTTGTATGCTAGGTTGGACACTAAAGAGGGAGATGTGGATTTGTACAGGTTGGCGAAACAAAGAGATAGAGATGAGATAAAGAGATAAAGATAGGATGTGTAGCAGGTTATGATGATTAAAGATAGGGATGGAAATGTATTAACAGGTGCCAGGAGTGTGATGGGAAGATAGAAGGAGAACTCCGAAGAGTTGATGAATGAGGAAAACGAAAGAGAACAAAGAGTAGAAGAAGCTACTGGTGTGGAGAAGTAGCAAAGATTAGTAAGAGTGAAGTGAGGAGGATGTTGAAGAGGATGAAGAGTGGAAAGGCAGTTGGTCCTGATGACATACCTGTGGAGGTATGGAAGTGTTTAAGAGAGGTGTGGGTGAATAGCGTAAATTTAATCATATGGTTAGATAATTTGCAAATAGTGAACCAAGATGGGCTTATTGAAGAGGTCACAAAGAGGACAAGAAGTCACAGGGTGCGTCATGTTTAGAGGAATGTTTAAGATCACAGTAGGCACTTTGTTGTTACAAGGCCCAAAACAATGTAGTAGATAGTGGGTCCTGGGGTCACAAGATCTACAAGGAGGTGCCATAAAAGGGTTTTATAGCTTCACAACGGACATCGTTAGATAACCTAGAAAGGGACAAGAATGATGACTGTCAACTGCGTGCACCTGGTTTCTTCAGTCCTGTTTTGTGAGGGTGGTTCCTGTTTTGGGTCTGAGTAGAAATAGAAGGGGTTTGAGAGATACAATTCAGAAGAGACCAAGATCCATGTGTTCTTCTCCATGCTGGCATGTATTAAACTGAGATGGTTCATCACACTGAGTTCTGTCAAGAATTAGTAACACTTGACCAAGGAAGAGAGACACATTTCTATCACAGGTGGCAGTAGAGTTTCTGACAAGTTTGTTTAACAAGATCTTGGAGAGTAAGAGGATGCCTGAGGAATGGAGGAGAAGTGTACTGGTGCCTATTTTTAAGAACAAGGGAGATGTGCAGAGCTGTATCAACTACAGAGGAATAAAGCTGATGAACCAAAAAATGAAGTTGTGGGAAACAGTAGTGGAAGCTATGCTAAGGGCAGAGGTGAACGCAGACAGAATGCATGTGTGTGAAGCAGAGGGACCCAGGTGGAATGGTGAGGTTACATGGAGCAGAGGTGAAGAAGGTGCAGGACTTTAAGTACTTAGGGTCAACGGTTCAGTGCAACGGAGAGTGTGGAAAAGAAGTGAAGAGGCGAGTGCAAGCAGGTTGAAACGGGTGCAGAAAAGTGTCAGGTGTGTTGTGTGATAAAAGAGTATCAGCGAGAATGAAAGGAAAGGTGTTCAAGACAGTGGTGAGACCAGTGATGCTGTTCGGCTTAGAGACAGTGGCACTGAAGAAAAGACAGGAGGCAGAGATGGAGGTAGCAGAGCTTAAGATGTTGAGGTTCTCTTTGGGAGTGACGAAGATGGACAGGATCATAAATGAGGCCATCATAGGGACAGCTAATGTTAGATGTGTTGGAGATAAAGTCAGAGGCCATATTGAGGTGGTTTGGACATGTTCAGAGGAGAAACTGTGAATATATCGGTAGAAGGATGCTGAGGTTGGAGCTGCCAGGCTGGAGGTCTAGAGGAAGACCAAACAGAAGATTTATGGAGAGAGTAGTGAGAGTGGACATGAAGTTAGTTGGTGTGAGAGAAGAGGATGCAGAGAACAGGGTTAGATGGAGGCACATGATTCGCTGTGGGGACCCCTGAAAGGGAACAGCCGAAAGGAAAAGAAGAAGAATCACACACACACTCTCAGACACCGGGGAAACTTCTATGCAGATGGCCTGCATTCCACCGGGAACAAGTACCTTGTGGTTTAGTGTCCACAGTCACAGAGTACTTCATTCCATAATAAAAGCTTAGTCCATCCATGCCACACTATCCTGCAGGTTTTCATAATTTTGTTCTCAAAAAAATTTCTCAATTCAAAAAAGGGGAAGAGGGTTTAAGCGTTGTTTCATCATTAAAGCACCTTTGCACACATATGGGGTTTTTATAGCAAAGTAAGCTTTTGAATTTAAAACATGAAAGAGTGCTTTGGTTTTATTTGCCTTTGGTTAAATCCTTGTCCAATATTTAAATGCTGTACACATAGTTAGCATAATTAGAGATGCAAACTGTAGGGCATACTATTTATTTCTTCTTTGTATTCATAACCATTACCAAAAAAACCATGGAATGAATCAAGAAAAATGCAAGAAGATGACTTTCTGGACTGCAAAGGCCATTAGAGACAATGACATAGTGACTTGATCATAAGAGTATAAAGTTTAAAATGGCTTTATAAAATCCCAGTCTCCCCGGCCTCAGTCATGCTACATGACACATATCAATGGTGTCATGTGTGTAAGGGTGGTTTGCAAGGGTCACTCGCATGGTTCAGTGCTATGAATATATGTAGATTTATTTTATTTTATTTATTTTTTCTTAGTTACACTTTGATCATTTTACTATGTTTACTATTTTCTCATTAGGTTGCATAGACAATTTGAGGACACAGCACCAGGACACTGGAACCACTACAGCTGAAAGGACTAAATCCACAATTAATTTCATCACTTATGCCTGAGCGTTCCCTACTTTCATGTTAAGCAATGTCAGTGAAAGAGGCCTATCATGTTAAAATCAATGTCGCACTCGTGTTAACACTCACTGAACACAATCCTAAACTCCTGTTCCTGTTAACACTCAGTTCATCCCTTCATTCTCTCCTGCTGCTTCCTTAATCATCTACATCAACTCTTGCCATCGCAAATGATTTCATGGTGTGTTAACAATGGGTTTAACATTTCATGTCATCTATAGCTGCGGTCAGAGCAATGAGCAGACTGATGAAATGTCTTCAGCAAACAAGAATGAGGAATATGGGGAACAATAATGGAACCCCAGAGCTGCTTGGCACAATCGTGTTACGAATCTTTTCAAATGTGTTAGATAATCAACACTAATGGGATTGCACATTAACCCAGGCCAGCGATTGTCTAGGTATTCATGAGTGCCAAGGGAAGCCGCTGTGGCAGTGCCAGTGTAATAGGCCGAGCTTTCTTCACCCCCCTGCCCATTTTGGCACTGGCTTCTTCCACATGACAGCTGGGAAAGTCATTAGCAAACTACCGCACTTTGCTCAAAACACACAAGGACCGTTTTTCTACTCTGTGTGCAAAGATGCAAGTGCTCCATGTCAGAGTGAGCACCTTGGCACAAAAACTTCTCTCTAAACAATCCAAAAAATAATAAGCTATTTCTACATATCCAGTCTTTTAATCTTAAATCCTAAACAGTGAAAAGGGGGGGATGCAACAGTTTGTATCTGGCACATCGCAATTAATATCATTGAAAAGGTGTGAGCCTCTCACATCGTCAAAAACCTGAAAACGTAAAGAAATTACTTTTTAAATCCAAATGAAATTGTTCTTACACCTAACAACCCCCCAGATACATTAGCACACATCTGCACTTACAGTCTGTCTGGCTACTGCCAAGTGGCTTTACAAGTTTCATAAAAAGGTAGTGCAGTCATGGGAACCATATATCTAAAAACAACTGAGCCAAGTGTTTAGATTTGTGTTGAAGTGTTGACATGAACAATCATTACACATATTGCAAGTACAAAACAACAAAGTGTACAAGCACAAACTTTCACACTGATATACAGTAATACTTACACAATAGGCTACGGATGTGTGCAGCGTCCAGCCAATCTTGTTATGCTAGTTACAGAATCATTACAAAACCATATATAGAATCATAGAAACATTACATTTAATAAAATAATGACAGAAACGCAGACCTATAGCTCATTAGTAGTATTTATACTGTATGCGGCTCCATGTTTAGCTGCTTCCTCTGTGTCAGTGATTATTGACCACAATAATCATGTTGTTATTAGCTTCATGCGCGCGCTCGTCCTGCCGAGGTGAAATGGCTACTTTATCGGAGGCCTGCTGCAGTTACTGGAAAAGGTTTCTCCGTTCATACGGCGCACTACAATGAAGAGACTTCGGCAAATACATGTAAAAAAAATTTATGGTAAGTTTTAAAAGTTAGTTTTAAAGTTGTCGTGATAGAAAGGAACAGTTAGCGAACGATAAAGTGCGCCCACTAGCATTGATTAATCTTGTTAATGGGCTGAAGGCCTGAACCATATTACATTTCCTCTTGTGACAAGAGCAGAGGTTCCGTCTCCTATTCTGTTCGTCTGTGGAGACCACTCTTAAATGGACATGTCAGTGATTGCAACTTCTCTTCATTCAAAACAAGAAAGTAAACAACCAGTACTGGCAGGTTGGTGAGATAACGTTAATACAACGTTGAAGTACCGCATACTGCGCCATGCTACAGAATTAGCTAGTCGCTAGCTATTTCAATACTACGTTCACCCAATACCCAATGACGACGTAACGCGAAGTTTTCAGCTAATGAGCTAACTACTGCTTGCTAGCTGCTCTCTTTCCACCAACTCTTTTTTGTACTAATTTGAGATAAAGCTACAGTATTACCACACTGATTGCAAAATATGTTTGTGCTGATTGTAAAATTATGAAGATAAAATATGAATAATAAAGACAAGCTAATTAGTTAATACAATTTTGCTCTGTGTGCCATCACAATGCTTTTCAAAGGTAAACAATCAAGGTGTGCTTTAAGTCTACAGTGTCAGCTTTCATTTATGAGTTTGGTCAAAAGTAGTGTATGGCAATGTAGGAATTAAAACTTTTTTATTTTTACATAGGTCCCTGACTTAACAGTCAATTGTCAGTTTTAATCTGTGGCGCATCTTTTTTCAGTCAATGACTTATTGAGGTCTGGAACGTAAAGCCACCTCCGAATACTAGGCCTTTTCTTGGTGATGCTCTACTAGGTTTTACTGCCGCACTTTCAGTTCCTGCTTGTTCTTAGGGAATTTTGCCGTCAGTAAGTGAAGTAAATGCATGCTCAGTTGGCTACAAATCGCAAAATTCACTTGGCCATTACAGATATTGTCACTTCTTTGCTTTAAAAAAAAAAAGCCTTTGTTTGCTTTCACAGTATGCTCTGAGTCATTATCCATGTGCTACATTGAAGCAGGTGAATCTGAGTATATATTACAGGCCTAAATTACTTCAGTTGATCCTGCTGCTTTTGGAAGCAGTTACATCATTAATAAAAGGGAACCAGTCCCTTTGGCACCCATTACAATACTACCTCTTCATCCATAGTTAGACGGAGTGGAACAAATACACAACAAATACATCACACTCACACAAACACACAAAGTACATCTGTTGGTATGTGATGTCCTGGCACTGCCTGTGGGGTTTTGCCTGTGGTTTACTGGGTCTTTTGGGTTTCCTGACCTCACTAATTTACTGATATATATTGATTTGGTCACACTAAATGTATTTGCTTTCTTATAGGTATATTTGCTTTTGCTTGTCATCTCAGTGATGGCGTACTTCACTGGCAATCACAGCTCTTTGACCGTCATAGTTACAATTGAGAGTAACAGATTTACAATCAACTCCAGGTCTTATATCTGCTCAATTGCAAATGCACACACCTGTCCATTACACAGCTGAGCAGCCAGTTGTCCCAGTATTCGTGAGTTTTTTCAATTGATAAAAAGGCTGTAATTCTTTTGCAGTTCATAGTATTTTTGTCCATACCTTTATAGCTGATAATCTACACATTGTGATTGTCTCATTTCAAATATTTTGCAATAGCATACAAGGCCAAGGAATTAAAGGGTGAAGGTTAAGGTTGCTTATTGTGCATCATGTCAGCCCAAAAGTTCACATATCTATTATTATATATATTAAATTTAGCCATGTGCAAAGCACAAAGGATAATCTCTTAAAACCCATCACTGTTCTTTGCATGTATTTCATATGTAATTTTAACTGTGCCTCTTTTTACCTGGAATTTTAAAGAAGTTGTTTCAAAAGTCATTGAGAGCAATTTCAGTGTTTAACATTTCTAAACTGCAGCTGAGTGAAATATCCACCAGATGGCAGCAACATTTCACATTTAATTAGTTCAGCAGCTACATAAGGTGGGAGGAAGGTGGTAAGAGACAACTTGGATTTGTAACTAATGTTACTATCAAGTTACAATCAAGTTGGGTGAAGATTCCAAATAACCAGAATAATAATAATCTGTGAAAAGTAGATCATTAAGTATATGTTATATCTTTAAGATAAAAATTACTTGTTGAAAATGATTCGGCAGCCATGACACATTGTTTGTACAATATATCTTTTTCTTTTTCTTTGTACAAAAGAATATCCAATACAGTCACATTTCAGACTTTTTTTCAAGTGATGTGTGTGCTCCCTCAATTCCCTACATTACACATGGATGTATTTTGTTGCCCATTAGTACATGGAATAGTTTTTTGTATTATTATTATTTTTTATTTTTTTAACTTAAATGTGAACCTCTCTTATCTGTCATATATAGGATAAGTGACACATCTGTTTTTCAGCTAGGAATCAGTGGCATGCGGGGTTTCTGTGTGAAGTTTGCATGTTCTTCTCTTGCTTATGTGGGTTTTCTCCTGGTACTCCAGTTCCCTCCCACAGTCCAAAGACATGCATGTTAAGTTAAGCTGTTACTCTAAATTGCCCATAGCTATGAATGTGAGTGTTGATGGTTGATGGCCTGTCTATGGTGTACCACACGTCTCACCCAGTGACAGTAGAAAGGGGTTTGTATTGCACATGTGCAAAATTGTTGTAGTATTCGATTGATGCAAGATGTAAACATTTTATACCTTTTTATACCTTTTTTTTTTATACAGTTACAATATAAAAATAACAAATTTAGAACCGTTAAACTTTGTTTGGTAGCCATCTGTCGGGCAGGCATAGCTAAATTCGACCACATTGTACCTTGAATATGCCACGTATTGAATTACAGACTGGGCTTCAGAAGCTTTAGGAATTTAAGAAGCAAGCAGATTTCTGTTCAGAAACACAATGTTTTCCGAAACCTCTTCAATGATGGCAACAAATGAGTGAATGCCTTGCTGATGAATTATCTTTCCTGTCCATGTGTATTTATTTTAAAGACAACATATTTTAATACATTACTTACACTACAAAATGGTAGAGAGATATGTGTAAACGTTGCAAAACTTTGAATTGATATACTAACTGTGTACACAATGTTTGTACCTATAGCGCTTTCTTGCACACATACTGTAAAACAACGTGAACCTGAATAAGGTCTTGTTTCTTCGGTCTCTGCTGTTGTCCTGGCTATCCTATTATAAACTAGGACCCGGGGAACTTAATGTTGAATAAATTAGAACAGACGTAAAAAGGGAAATATGTGTATTTGACATGGTGGCTGGTTATTTTATTTGTAGTTCATAGTTTACACACTAAGTGGTGCCATCACACTGGCCATTTCTTTACAATCAATGACCTCTGTGGTTAAATATTGGATTTCTAATTTAATCTGTGTAGAATTAGCTCATAAGCGTATATGGGAGGCTCATAAGTGTTTATTTAATCTCAGTAAATTCAGCCATCTTCCCCGAAGCTTGCAAATTATTTGCCAGCACATCCAAACTAATTATTTTGTGTTTTACCCAAATGCTGCAGGGTCATGTAAAGAGCCTGCAATAAATTCAGCCCACATCAAATGATAAAAATTGGAATAAGTAAAGATTGCGTGGGCCAACATAATTGTGTGTGCCTTTTTAATTGAGCGAAGAAGAATTATATTGAACAGCATTTAACACCTATGGGGCTGCACGTGAAAGTGCTGCTTCTGTCCGAATATACAGTAACTCCGGTTTAGAAAGTGTGAGTATATCACAGGATATTTTCTGGCATTTTTGCCCAAGTGAATGTTTATGCTCCACTTGCTGGGTTTTTAAAGCCGTAGGTCTGAACACTTGGAAGTGAAATTTGTAATGACCAGGGCGTTGATGGTGCGGGAATAAAGCTGACGGGAGACAGAGAGAGAGAGAGAGAGAGAGAGAGAGAGAGAAGGGAGGGAGGGAGAGTGAGAGAGAGAAAGAAAGAGAGAGGCAGCAGATACTTGGTAACGCATCACAGCAGGACAGGCAATCGAATCTAAAGGCGCACAGCCAGCGACGGACACGGACGACGCAGGTAGGATAATATGATAATGACATGATCACCTGCTTACGAGATGGTGGATGCGAAGCATTGTTAGAAAGATGACTGCGGCAGAAAATATGTTTTCACATAAGGGATCTTGTTTTTCATTGCACAGTGTAACATTTCATGCCCACTTTAGTTGCCAAATTCACGACTTTTCAGCTTTCTACTAGTTGTTTTACTTTAGCTCACGGTATTGTTGTGCATTTAGTGTTGAATCTGCGCACCAACATTGAGTGTAGTTTTAGTGTACTTCACTGAAAGCGCGGTATTTTAATGTTCTGGCCAGCAGGAGGGCGGTTTAGCTTACGAGCAACATAAAATCGTATTTACGGTCACTTTATACAAGTTGTGTTGTCTTCTATAATGGTGTCCAATTATTGCTGTCGTTGTCTCACAGGTTATGTTATCATGGTAATTGAGCAGTCAGTTAATGCGGGATAGTTTGCACGCTTACGCACAGGTGTCAGGTATACAGCGTGATCTCAGGTAGCCCTGGCGACCCCTGAGGTGCCTGCTGGGCCTGCTCACTCATTTATTAATGTGTCACCTGCAACACAACGCCAAACTAAAGAGGAACGCCACATCTTGAGAATCTCTAAACTCTGTGGCCCTGGTCAGTTAAGTTTTCCCCTAGCTTCCTCTTGTAACTTCACTGTAGATCTAGCAGTACAAGCTGGTAAATATTTGATGTTATAGAGCTTTTGTCTTCAAGCAGGATTTGTTTCAAACAGAGCTACAATGATTTTGCAGTGTAATGTCATTCAAGTTTTTTCTGAGCTCCAGGCATAGTAACTCATTCTTTTGACCTTTATTTTAAAAATTCCAGCTTTGAAATTAGTATATCTTAAGACTGAGTGATAATATGATTATTGGTATGTTTGTGATATTTTTTAAGGAAGGCAGATTGACTACATTTGAACTCACTGAAAACCTTTAAAATCCATGTCACCAATTTGTCATCTTTCAATTCACTTAAGAAAGATCTTTGATAAATTGTTACCTGTCTTCACTAGTGCAGCAGTTCTTAGGCGGAAAACATAGTATTTCTTATTGATCAGTGAGCACAAATAAGACATATTCAAGACAAAATGCATACGTTTGTACTTGCATTTTTTTCACCCAAAACGCAGAAAAAACAGCAATAAAATAGTTTACATGGTATACTGGTTTCATTAATCCCATGTTCCATTTTAATCCTCACTGTGCAACGGGGTACTGATGTGCTGCTATTGCCACCCTTTTTACAAAGTCAAAGTATACCGTAAATGTGCACACAAGTGGTGCACTACTCCTGTAATATTACTGGTATACCAGTATACCAGTATACTTTAAACAAATATTTCATACTATATAGCTGAGAAACTGCTGTCATTATTCATGTGTTATGTGTGGAGAGAGACCTCTGACAGTTGCCCTTTGTGAGTGTCCGTCACTCTCTGAATTCATTCAGAATATGGGAGGAAGAAAAAAAAAATACTGAAATGGAAAGTCCATATCTGGCAGACACCTTGACTGACAAGCTCAAAATGAAAACCAATATGATGGATAGAGGAATGAATTGCAGATACAGTGACTATACTGAACCATCCTCTGAGGTCTGAGACAGTGAGCAGAACAAAGTGTGAGAACAAGAAAAGATGGAAGTATTGTCAAATTAAAGACCGTAAACTTGCACAAAAGGAAGGGACACAAATGCATTGTAGAGTGTTTACAAGCGGTAGATATTAAATGAACAGCTTATTTTTGTCTGATGGTGTTCCCAGGATTCTTGTTGGTCTGCCAATGTGTTGAAATTGAGTGGAATCTATGGAAAAGGTGTCGATCACCTGGTGTTAAAGCCTCTGAGAAGCTTATGCAACTGCCCTAGAGTAACTATAAGTTGATTACACTGGAATATCATTTTTCAAGTTATTTGTTTATATGCTTATCAGTTTGCATTGGCACAGTGTACTCACATGGTTGCAGTAAATCTTCTTCAGTGGTAGATATTGGTGTAATGATATAGCCAGCAGACAATTTGGTACCATTCAGTCAACAGACTCACAGTTTGAAGAACTCACAAGACAGAATAAAAATAATAAAAGGTAAGAATAAAAAGAAATGGTGTTTATAGAAATAAGTAAATTAACCCTTTTTATGCACATAACATTTCTCATAATCCTCAGAATATCTTGATTTAAATTCAACACCTCTGTCCTCTCAGAAAATAAACAAACCTTCATCACTGATTTCTAAACGATGTCTAAACAAAGTCTTTGTCATGTCCTTATCATAATGAATACAATTACAGTTGTGGCTAGACTATAGAATGTAGTGTATCCCACTGGCAGATGTGGGCTGTAACAGTAATGCAGCTTTGAGGAGTGGTGACTATGACTGTCATTATTCCCTGTGATACCGTAGATCATGTAACAGCATGCTTGCAGTTTTAATTAAACCATAGTGCTTTGACAGAGCCAGCATGACTACAATATTGTCTCCATTTTCTTGCCTGCATGCTGAAAAACTATGAGAGATTCCTCAATTACACCCCCTTTTCTCCTGTCTTGCAAGAAAACATTTTGTCCCATGGCATCCTCTAGTGGTAAGATCGTTTAATTATGGCCACAAGTTTGGAGCTCAGAGTTTAATTGACTTAATATTTTGATCCGTTTTCCACTTTTTCAATATGCCCTTGTAATAGATAGTAGTTTAGGAATCCTTCATCATTTTTATGCCTTTTTCCCACATGCATTTTGGTGTAAATGAGAACATTACTAGGACGTGTAATTTTGACTTATGTACGCTTCCCACTTTGTTCTTTTCTGCTACCTCTCTCACAGTCCAGTGTCTGGTCTTTAAACAATCCAAAGCAGTCAGACAGAACTGAAGGAAACAGGTTGAAAAGGAGAGGAGGCCTGGATTTTGTTGTTAAAACCATTTGCACAACAGATGAATCTTCAGTTCTTGCAGGATGATTTGAAGCTGAGGTTTTCTAAATTTGTAATGTTAGGCAAAATTCTCAAAGAACCTTTCATTATTGCCTAAGTAATAAACCCAGCCACAAATAACAATCATGCTTTAATCTATTTGCTTCCAATCTCTATATCCCTGTAATTATTCATTATTGTAAAAGTCTGAAAGCGTTTGAAGGAATTTTGTAATTGAATTTTTTTGAAGGAAGGGATAGTGGCATTTTATTTCTAACTGTTAAAATTTTGGGAATTTATATCCCAAAGTCACTAGGATTTACCATATCAAATCAGATTTTCCGCTGGAAATAAGCCATACCATGTAAAACACACAACGCAGCAATTTAATGGTAGCTTTGTTGTGTGACAAATCTTTGTTGTTGGTATTCACGCATGAAATGCTGCGCTGAAGAGGGTTTGAAACAGCACAGAGAGAGACAGGATAGAAGAAAGAAGAAAGAAGAAGAAACTATACGGATGAACTAAGATGGGAGGCAAGGTTGAATGAGGAGAGGGGTGATGTGTTGAGATGCAAAGGTCATCTGTGCTGAAGAGGAACAACTAAATTGTATGTTTTGATCTTTCAACCAGGATAGAAACAGTCAGCTGTTGGCAGGGTGGAATGACGGTGCCCTAACAAAGAGAGAGACAAAAGGAGATGAATGAGTCTCTACAGGCTATCGGCTGCCCTCTGACACAGCTGTCTGTGTTTATGTTGTCTGATATACACACAGGCTTGTGCTGGGACAGCTTTGCCAAGCTCATTGCAGCAGATAATGGCCAAGTGAAAATAAAGCCAGACAAAGAAACAGGCATTTTAAGACTGACATCAAAATCTGGGAAAAAGGCAATCAGTTCACATTACGAAGGGTTGGAGTTTGTTTACTGCCATAATGTTTGAGTGCGGAAGACTGGAAAAACCACCGGCTTTGGAGAAATGTATATTGAGATGAATAGTGTGCTAATGCTGTGATTACAGAATAACACAAGGGAAATTCATTAACAATACATTTCATTGTCCCATAAAACTGGTCACAAGCTGCCTACACTGCAAAATAGGGATGAAGCTAAAAACATTGTGATTCAGTAGAATAAAAGTAGAGCAGAGGACAAGAGGGCCATGACAACGTATTGATCTGTGCTGTTTTCATCAGTAGATGGATGTAAGGAAAAGTCATGGGGAGTATCATTATATTCTCACTACAATTTGTCCACAAAACACTAAAAGCCTAAAATCAAGTGAAAGATTGTTTTTTTTTTTTAAAGTCTGTACTCTGGCAAAAGAAGGTGGCAGCAGGACACATGATTTCTTGTTTCCTAAGTGTTATTTTGTATTATTTCTTTTTCTTTTGAATGTCATTATGAGTCATTTATCTGTTGTTAACAGAGGTTCTTTTTGTGAGTTATCTGAATCCTAAAAGATAACAGAACCAGTTGTTTCTCTGGTTTTCTGCAATCTAAACACTGCAATCATTAGAATTGATGTGGTAAACAAAATTTTCTCCCAAGCACTGTGCACCGTAACTAACTTGTGGCTGTTGACACAGCTTCTCAGCATACATTTGACAAATAAACTTGGTCACCCAGCTGTGTCTCAGTGAGTGCCACATCAGGAGGCTTGTAGCCTACTCTTTACTTTCAGTGAACACTAATCAAGTACCCCTCAGACCCATGTCACACATATACACTGCGGTGTTCGTCAGCACAGGGTAGGGTGTGTATGAGTTGTGCCCACTCGAGCATTTTGTGACAGGGTACTGTAATGGCACAGTGGTCCCATCCTGTTCCTGATAATTACTGTCTCCGCAGATACTGTGCAAGCAGCCCGCTCTTTCCCATAGTGTGTTGCAAAGCTCTACTGTCCATAAATGATCAAAGAGGAAGCAGGCATCGTCTCCAGTGGAAGAACAGAGTTTGGCTTGGCATGTGTCCCATAGTCCCCTATCTTCTGTTTGCCTGGCAGGGAGTTAGTGATCTTTTATTGAGAGGAGGCTTCAGTCCAGCTATGTTCGAAAAAAAAAAAAAGGAGTCAGTAGGGACCTGCTTCAGTTCTGCAGATATTGAAGCTGTTCATGTGATGTTTTCCAATTTATAAATATCTAGCTCATTTAGTGAATTTTAGGGAAATTTGCATAACCACGTGTAAAGTGTGTACTGCTCATATGGTTCTGAAGGCTGTGCAATGTATCCAGCTATTTGAAACAGACTCTACATAGAATCCACAAAGCTAAGTTCTGCCCAGTATACATCAGGTTACATGCTCTGTAACTCCATCCCATTTACATAGATCTCCTGTCCTATGAGTGTGGTTTGCTGAGTCAGGTTTTCAGAAAGTCGTGTCATGTTGGAGATGAAGAGATCAGGAGGGTGAGAAGACATTATTAAGCTCATCAGTGCAGCACTGTCCCTCCCTCCCTCCTGACAAAGCCAAATGTCTGCTAATCTGTCTGTGATCACTCTGCTAATGAGTGATGGCTTTTTCATGAAGACCGAGAGGGAGGGAAAAAATCTGCCATCGATTTGTTGTGATAATATTCGGCTGCCGGCTGAGGTCCACCACTCCCTCTGAGAAGGGTGCCTTTGAGGTAGAGGCAAGTCAGACACAATTGCCATTTAATCAATAATATTGAGTGCCACAAGCCAGGAGATGCAGCCATGTGGGCAGGTAGTCCTCTGGAGAGAGCACAACAAATCCAGAAATTACTCTTCACTTTACATTGCCTTAATCACACATTACTGTCAGATAAGCTGTAGCACCACAACTCATTAAATAGACCTGGATCTCAGCCCCCCTAAGCTTTGTCCACTGTTAGGTGTAGGTTTTCTAGGTCCTAAATAGTCACACTTTTCATTTATATGCAGGGCAAGAGCTAAGGCATGTTGGCAAGATTTCATCTTTAGTGTAATTGATTCACAATAATTTCAGTTTTGAAGTGCCTGCTTTTTAGTTCTGAAAAAAAAATTGAATTCATTAATCACGTATGAAAAGTATCTCTTGTAAGTAAAACAAAAAGAAACATAGAAAGAAAACATCAAAGATGTTGTTATGAGTAAGGAGGCGCTGAGGACAAGATGAGCAGATTGAAGGACGGGGTTAAGAAACCAATATCAATGCTTAAGAAAGGACTGATAAATAGTGACAGTAAATGCATTGGAGTAGGGCACAGAGAAGCTCTGCTTGCAGTAAAGATCAAAGATTATGTTCATTGATGCTACCGGATCTTTTGTCAATTATGTCTATAAGGACATACATATTTATTCTGTGTCTCTTCAATTACAGTAAAACGCTAAACTTTCCTGCAGTTTAAGTATAGTTGTAATCCAAGTTTGAGTAAAATGTTTTACAATATTACGTAAAACAATAACTAAAATCAGTTGGCTTTATTAATAATGTGGCAAATTATAAGTTTATGACTTTAAATAGTACAAACTAAATGTTATTGACTTGTAATATTTGTTTGTTTTTACATTTTAACAGTCTAATGACTTTGACACAGCTTATTGTCTAGCTGTTTTATATGTCCTGATTCATCTGTATGATCATTTCTATTAACATTTTGACAAAATTAGATCAATACAATCAGGTGGATCAATCCATTAAGTTCTCAGGTGAAGACAACTTATTTATTGATCCTACATCTATGTGCTCTGCATCTCATATATTCATTCCACTTAAACCTTCTATTCTAACATATTTCAGCTTTACCCTCAGTTTGGAAGGCTGCTCAGGTACAAATTGCAAAAGGTGACTCTTGTGACCTAAACAACCATTGACCTATTCCCAAGCTGTTCTTACACTCCACAGCCCTCAACGGACTAGTCAATTCACAACTATGTACAGTAGCTTTGTGTGGAATACTAATGTCCTTCAACTACAACAGTCAGTCACTACAGCTAGAAGGTTGTGGCTTTGCATCCCTTACCGTCTGCGGTCGTTCTCACTGTGCCTGCGTGGGTTCCCCCTGAGTATTCCAGTTTCCTCCCACAGTCCAAAGACATGTGTGCTAATTGGTCATGTAATTGTATGACTCTCGGTTTTGGCCCTGAGATAGAGCGGCGACCCGTCCAGGGTGTGGGTGTGGTGCACTCTTTCATTTATGTCAAAGTCTTTTGATGCTGTCGGCATTGATGCTACTGCTTAAAAGTGTTTAAAATAATATCTCACTTGTAGAGTTCATACTGGTTTTGCTGGTTATTTCATACCAAGTTCCCACAAAGTTGATAAAGATCAGTGTTGCTCAGCCTCACAGTTTTTTACTTGTACATAAACACTATTAATTATTATGTACTTGTGGCCATGCCACAAACCATTCCTACTCCAGATTACAGGCTGCCTTTGACCATCATATTTTTAACTTACAATTTATTTCAACAATCATATCATACTTACTTATCATACTTATGCTGTATGTGTTGGGAAAAAAGTTGAATAGTCATTTCTGGTATTCAGAAGATATTAGCATGCCTATATTTTCATCTCTAAGGCTTTGCTATGGAATTAACTGAATAAATGCGACTTAATCAAGAATTTAAGAAATGGTTTTAATTTTTGAGTGTGGAAGTCAGGGAAGCCCATTGTTACTGGCGTGCATATGAGAGTCTGCTTGCCACCCCCACCTTCCTACACTCCCTCTGCTACATTGTTACTAGTGATTGCAGTGGTACACGATATATGCTCGATAAGATGAACGTTGTATGGTCACACAATAGCATGAGTCACCTTTGTAAGAGCTTACCATACAATTTTTCATAATTTTATGTTAGGTGGTATTAATATACAATAGTACAATGCACTCCTGGAGATTAACAACAAACTGGTCTACCATACATTACATTTATAGGACACCTGGGGTACCTTGCCGTAGATTGTTTCAGTTTAATTTGTTGAGATTATATTTTATGGTATTTGAAGCACTGATTACTGTGAAATGTGAAGACAGTGGCGTTAAATGGACTTTTTGTTTATATAACTCAAAATATTAAGAAATCACATTTACAACATTCTGCTGCAAAAACAGTCTTTTTTTTCCTTGTCATAATCCACAGTGTCTTCAAAACAAAATAGTTTCTAATGAAGACTGTTGACAACAATGAATACTGCCTTTCTAAAAAGGATTTGTTTCTGTTTGTGTTTTCCAAGCTGATACACTGAGCATCACAAATTAAATTCAGTTTACTTAAATTATATTGGTGCACTAGCAGCAAACTCTGCAGCAGTTATCTCGAACCATGGACAAAACTAAATTTATCTGCATGACAAATTACCCAGGGGTACATTTGAAAATGACTATTTGTGATCTGAGTGAACTGAACCTTAAAAATATGTAAACACTTTAGTTTACTCCTGGTCAGGGTGAGTGGTTCGATCCCCGGCCCTGGCTATATGTCGAAGTGTTCCTGGGCAAGACCCTGAACCCCTAACAGCCCATTTCCCCTCCCCAGCGATGCAGTGCCGGTCCAAGCCCGGTAGAAATTGGGGAGGGTTGCGTCAGGAAGGGCATCCGGCGTAAAAACTGTGCCAAATCAACATGCGGACAATGATCCGCTGTGGCGACCCCGAACACACGGGATAAGCCGAAAGGAGAGTAGTAGTAGTAGTTTAGTTTACTCCTGGTCAGCAGTTTAAAAATTTACTTTTTGCAAGAGTGAAGAGTGATAGTTAAACACACAATCCAAATTTCAAACAGGCTAGAGAAAACAGTTCTGTAAGACCACCTACGGTAGCGTTCTAGTATCTGTAAGGTTAACGGGGTCTTTTCTTTATGAGTATGTTTAATATTCTTTCTGTATCCTGGGAAGAGCAGAGTTGGATCCTACTGCAGTGGGATTGCATTTTTCACAACAGCCTCAGTCTTTCAAAACCAAACATGTCTGTCTCAACCGCTAACTATCACTCATATACACCCATTTTTCATCTCAGAAATGTCCCTTAGCATTTAGAGAAAGTATTGGTGAAGAGCCAGGTGTGTGGCGGGAGATGTAGTGGAAAGAGAAATCAATTGTAGACAATAAAGACAACCTTCCTGTATTATAAACTAGAACAGGGAAATAAAAAAACATACTGTAAAAATATAGTAGCAGAATTTTAACATTACTTTTAAAATCACTACATTGCATTAGATCCTTCACAATGACTTTTTTGTCTGTTAAACATTTTCGGTTTAACAAAAAAAAAAAAAAGTTAAAAAATATTTTAACTTAACAAAAGCAGATAGTATAAAGCAATGATAAGGGAAAAATTAAATTGCATTGTTTTCATTAAAAATAGACTAAAAATAGACTTAAAGAGCCTGTTCACTTCTCTGTGTATCTTTTTTTCCAGTGTGGGGGTAGCTGGGAATAGGCCTTATTGATTTTCCTCATCCAGACTGATCCACTCTAAGCAAGCATCAAAGAGGAACACAGGACACACTGAGATTTTGCCCTTAGGTGTTGTTGCTTTCTGTATTGTAGTTACTGGGTTTGATAAACTGTGCATGTCAGTACATTTGGCTACTTTAAGTGCTCCAGGGTGTCAAAGTGACGCTACCCCAGGTGTGCTTATAATACAGCAGAAGAAAATTATACTAGAGAAAGGAAGTAAATTTTTGTCCAGCAAAGGCTAAGTTGTGGAAATGTGTAATCTGTTAAGGCTATTGTCATCAGCTTTCTATCTGAGCTTCCCACTGAGTCGAAATAATACTCTCTTTGAGGGTCTTCATGGCCCACAAATGAATGCGTATAAGCAAAGGGGAGGACAAGGAAATGAGGAAGGAATGAAATAAAAATAAAATAGCAGACATAGCCATGCAGGTTGCATTGTTATAGGAAGTGAAATGCAATAATGCTGAGGAAACAAGAATCCATGTGAAAATACGCCTTTTTATGCATACACACATGCACATTCAATATGAACATGCACACAGACTATATGTACACACAGAAACATCCACACGTATTGTAAATAGACACAATAAGCAGTGACAGCCTATTCTTTACCATGTATCTCTTTCTCAATCACCTGTAAATTTAAGCTGCTTTGTCTGAATTGAATCAACCAAATACAGTATTTCTCCGATGGCACTAATGCAACAACAACACAAAGCCGTGTGTGTGTATTAAATTTCATTCCTATCATTGTTGGTTTTTGTTGCTTAACTTTTTTTACATCACATACCTGAAGGACGAGCAGCCCTGTCTACCTGTTCTACCGTGAGCTCAAGCGTAGTGGACTTTGGGGAGAAGCAGAATTTAGAAAGATAACCCTTCAGAATTAAATTGTCACTGAATGAGTTTCCCAGCCAGTGAGGCCTTGCTGGGACAAGTGATGGCAGTGAAAAGAGAAAGAATGAGACTAAGGGGAACTTGGAGCAGATGAGAGGAAAAAGAGAGAAAGAAAGAAAAAGAGAAAGAGAAATACTAAAATCAGGCAATATGTTGCGTGTTTTTACATTGGGTTACTTCCTGACAAGAAGCTTCATGAAGCACAGATAATGTGTTTAAAGTAGAGGCTTACTGTATTTACACATAGGCTAACACAAAGGGAAACTTCATCAGAATAGATAGAAGTGAAGCTATTTATTTATAGTTTTTTTGTGTCTTCGTTAATTTCTAGGACATTGAGTAAACACCTAAGCAAACATCCTGAGCATAAACACTATAAAATTCTATCCATTATTTGGCATCAGTCTTACTAAAGGTTCAGTGAAGATGCATCATGTGCATTTTGAAAATGCCATTTATCCCTTTTTTGCACATGACTTTTTTTATCAGACAATTAATGGTGCAATGTCTTGATTATAGCTATTAAAGAGTGTGCACTGTAAATGAGCTGTTGCTGTGAATTTTCCTCCATCAACACCCAACCCCTGAAGTAGACACACACAAGAAAACACCTGCTAGCAGCATGGCATGTAGGGAATCTTTTTTTTCTGTCCCCTAATTACACTGATCACATCTCCTACGTACTTACACACTAATCACCAAACATAAAGCAGCTGAAACATCTTTGGACACTATGTGGCCAGGCTGAAACAGTAATGTGGATAATCATCTAACTGAATAATTGTGCCCGTATTCTTTCTAGGTGCAGGTGATGTCGAGGAGTGTGGGTACAAGTGGCAGGATGACATTTGCCAAGCTCCTCCTTCCTTTTCTAATTCTTCACTCTGTCTGTGCAGGTGAGTTTCCCTCATGATAAAGAGTGAATAGGTGTATACCCACAAAGACTTTATTTTGTGAGTTGTTTATGCTGCATAATTCATACAATGACCATAAATTCCTGGCGCTGCATACATTTTATTTTAATGTATGCCTGAATAGCTTCTTAGTGGCAAACACGGAGTGGTTTTTGTGAATATGTGCAACAGTGTGAATTTGAAGCTAAATAATTGAAAAGTGTGAATGTTTAGTTTAGTTTAGTTTAATCTCTGAATAGTGATGTGAAAATATTATGGAGAAATCTATTTTTTTCTTTATTAGTCAGGATTATGAATGCATATGTTTTTTCAATAATACCTGTATCAGTAACTTGGTAAAAGATTAATACATTTCAGGCTACAGAAAAGGAGATGTAATAGGTTTTAAAGTATTTCACCCATTTCATGCTCAGTTATTCTGCCTATCTCAAATAACTCCTACACCTGATTTATACCCTTATGATTTCCAGAGTAACACACCTTTTTCATTCTAGCCGTGTACATGGGCTGTTTATAGTATCACATTTTATCATTCCTTGATTCCTGCTTTCTCTCCCTTGTATCTCTCACTATTGTTTGGTCTAAGAACTACTTAAAAATGTTTGCCTTCTTGCTGAGTGTGTATCTGTAAGAGCTTGAGAGAGAGACAGATATAATGAGCGTTCGATGTGACAGGTAGAAGACACCTCCAATCACGGTAAACGCTGAAGCAGCAGGGGAAGTATTAAATGAATGCCACAACCTCTTTCCATCAAGCACAATAAGTTTACCAAAGCTTTTTTACTGTATATCTCTCAAGCCCTTCAGTGTTGTGCCTTGTGTTTACTTTCAGTGATACTATGTCTTTGTTCCTCTCTCTCCCTCGCTCACTGTATATTCTCTAACTAACCCATTAGCACACTGGTCCTGTGCTCCCCTCAAACATTACCTCCCTGATGCAACAAATTGGATTGATGATCAGTGCAGTAATTATTTTGCTGATGTTATTAAGCTGCAATCCACTACCCTAGTCTGACCCAATCCTGACACAGTTCCTCAAAGTAATTAAGCCACATGTATGGACGGGAGCTAGTTAACCCTTCTTAGAACTGCTTCCCGTTGTGAAATATGCGCCAAGGTCTTGTCCTCCACTGAGAAACACACTAGCAAACCAGAGGTGATTGTCCTTCACACAGATTGACATGACTGAACAAAAAGGTCTCCCTTTTAAAGCACCGATTCACTCTATCAAGTGGTTACACTTCAAACAGACTGGCCTCCCCTTCTCTTGCTTCAGTGTCTCTGCGGTGTGTCGCTCAGCTCAGTTGATCAAAGACCATCAGCTTTGTGTCCTCAACTTCCCAACACAACAGCCTGTATCACAATGCCTTCTGACACTTCAAAACCCTACACAAACATAGCAGACCATTAGAACATTCATTCCCATACAGAGAAATATGCTTCAAATTGTTAAAATCAAGACAATTATATATTTAATACATTTTTGACAACCCAGTCTCACATCAAAACCTACAATAGCTATGTTGGTCTACAACACAAAGCATACCATTCCCACAACCCTTGTAAAATTGTTTCGCTTTTTCTTTTATTCTATTGGCCTATGCAGGCGTCATATTACTGTAGTTTCTGCCAGCAAAAGCAAAACAAAATGGTATTAAGGGGGCCTGATGGCTTAGTGGTCGAGCATTGGGTTGGGATGCAGAAGGCCACGGGTTCGAATCCCACCCCACCAGGTGTGGACGTGGGCTTGAATACCATCCCACCAGGTGCCTAAAAACTCATGCCAAATCAACGTGTGGAACACATTTTGATGTGGCGACCCCTGAAGGGACAAGCCGAAAGCCATTGATCATGCTTTCAATTATTAACATGGATTTTGTAAACATTTCAAGTGGATAATAATGCACCTTACTTTTTAATAATCATTGTGCAGTGGACCTGGAGAAACCCCGGCACATACGTGAGATTGCTGTTCACCTACTATAGCTAAGCATTTAACACTATTGTGCCCTCTCATCTGGTCATCAAGGTCAGGGATCTTGAATTGAACCATGCCTTATGCTGCACGATCCTTAACTTACTAACAATTGGTCCCCAGAAGATGAGAGTTCACTGTGACCCTCAGCACAGGAGTGTTACAGTCTTGTGTGCAGTCCAGTCATGTACACCCTCATCACCAGCTCTAATGCCAGTATTAAGTTTGGAAACCAGATCACCATCATAGGCCTGATCACTGCGAATAATAGAGAGGAGATAGAAGCCCTCACATCATGCTGTCATAACAGCCTCAAGCTCAATCTCAAGACCACGGAGATGATATCAGAGGAGGATACAGAGAAAACGCAGCCATTTCATTGTCCACCAGAAACCTGTGGTGAGAGTTGACAGCTCCAAGCAGCACTGGAATGCCCTGCAGGGAGTCATTAATGCGGCCCAGCACACCACCAGGTCTGAACTGCCATCCAGTACTACTACACCCAGAGGAGCACAAGAAAAGCTGGAAAAATCAAGGACCTCAAACACACCAGCAACACACTTTTTGCAATATTACCGTTAGGGAAATGCTACGGAAGCATCAGATCCAGAACCAGCATTATAAGAGACAGGTTTTACCCACAGGCCATTAGACATAGGAAGACTATGAACACATGCACAAAACACACAGACACACATACACATACACACACACACTAGTCTGCAAACTTTACTTAAACAAACAAGAAACAAATATCTCAAAACATCTTTTTTTTTCAACTAACTGATGTGGCCATAGCACTTTGTCCATGTCATGAAATATGCCATCTCTCACAAGACAGGAAGAGTCTTCAAGAATGATGAGTCCATCCATAATTTTTGTGACAGGCTTCCTACATGGTTTGAAGCAAGACTTTACTGACATAGGTCTGGAAATTGTGAGCCTTTCGAGCTCAATAATAAACACATAGTAGAATTATCACCTTTTTGATTGTTTCAGCTTAAAATATGATCAATTATAGCCTTGTAAAATTCATGGCAGGGCTGCTGTGAATGTCTAAGTGGTCACTTCATCATTCGTCATTTGGTTGAAATTTAAATCATAGATTTTAACCCGAGGAATATCAATAACTAAATCCAAAGCCGTCAAAAACAAAGTAAAGCAAATACAATCAAGCATAAAGCATAAGCAAGTATGATAAAAAAAGACAATTATCACCTGTGTTTTTATTTTTTAATCTTTGGTTCCCAGAATAAAAACTAACTCCATGGGAAATTCAATTCCTCATCATATGTAGCTCTGTACTGTAAATCAACTGAACTGGATATTTTTTTAACATTTTAAATATCCTATATGCTAGACATATACAAGATAATGCATTTAAACATTTTGCCAAATGATACATTATTTCATAATAGAATTATAGATCTTTATACTCATCGTTTTCATCGTTTTATTTTTACATGGGCCTGGTACAATTATAACACATGTAATGTGACTCATTTAAGTTTGAAGAGGTAAAAACATACATTATTTCCCTCAGATATGTAGTACTCTGTAAAAGTTCCATTCCAAACATTTTAGGTTCCCACTTTAGTGCATTTACATAAAAATTGATATTGCAGATCAAATTCCATTGACTTTGACATTTATGCATTTACAGTTGTTTTTTTTTAATCTTAGATCAGTTTGTGAAGCTGTTTTTTGGAAAGTGTTAATACAGTCTTTATTTCATATTAATTAAACAGTAGAAGTTGGTGAGCATTGCTCTAATTTGATGCTAATGTATTTGATGTTTTTCTTTCCATTTTATGTGTTCTTTAAACTGTTGTTATGCTATGACTAGTCTGAGTCATAGCGTTTGCTCCTCTATGGATGACTCGAAAAATCCTGCTCAATCACACAGCTCTACTCAGTTTATTTCACACACTATGTGTTGCCATTACTGCTGTTCGTAATGTTAAATGCATCACACTCTGCAAAAAAAGACCTGTCAGAAATTTGAAGCATCATTTGCTTTCAACCTCAGGGAAAGGTTTAAACTACTAATCATGTTACATAATGGACATTATTTGTGTGACAATGTGACAATATAAGGTTTAAGAACGTTAGAACACAAGTCTCAATAGAGAGAAACATGATATAAAATGACGTATTGTTCTTTCTTTTCTCTTCACCACAGTCTTAAACGAGCCACCACGTTTCCAGAACTATTTTTTCTCGTCCTACCTTCTCATCTATGAAGATACGCCCATCGGTGAGTCTTTGTGAAATGTTAGCAGGCTGCATTGTACAAAGCAGAGTAAAGCTGTACAGTTGTTTTTTGGATGTATTTGTCAACTTTTTTGCTGTACTGAACTGGCCTGTCATCCGGATGCCTTGGTTTTAAATTGAAAAAGAGAAAACAAGAAAAGAAAAATGTCAAAAAAGACTGACAGTGATAGCAGGATGAGTGCATGTGTATCTGTGTGTTTTGTCTTCATCCGTTCAACGAGAAAAGAACTCAGCAGCATGATCATCTTATAAAATATACAGCATGCATATAAAAAATATGGGATGTTTGGCATATTTCATACCCTGTGTTGCTATTTAGATCTTTGTCTATACAGTATGTTGTATCCCTCCGCTGTTGGGGGCAGTTGGGGGTGAAGGCATGAATATCAGTGATGTTCCAATTCCTTCTGGATCTGTTTTTCCACCTATTTATATATTTTTATTTATTTAGTACATTTTTGTTGGTTGCAGTGATTGACAAGGCAATTTGAAGATGTCTGGCTTTTCATCAGCTTTGTGGGTGTCACTAGCTTAGAATTTAAATTCTTTGTACTGGATTGATTTATTTTTTGGAAGTTTTTTTATTGTATTTTATTTTTTTGTGACATGACCTTTACTCTCTGCCAGCCTGTTAACAATCCTAGTCTGAGTCATAGCATTTGATCTTTATCTCCATACTGTTAGTTATTTAATGTGAATGGTTAAAAATCACAGCCAAAGGATAATTTATGTCTTTCTAATTAACTCCTTCAGCCAATTCAAAAACACTACAAGGTCTTCAGCATCATCTCGTTCACCATTATCTAGTTGCATGTTTTGTACTACAACCAAGATTGGTTGCTCACAGTAGCCCACCGATCCTACAGTAAATCCTCGTTATGACCCCAAACACTATTACTCTCTTAGTTGCCTGGTTTGGCATCTTTGTCCAGCTGTAAGTGATTTCTGGCAGAAAGCCATCTCTTTGTTCAGTCAGCTGCCGTCCTAACCAGTGAAGGGCATGGATGTGTTGGTGGGTGGTGTTGCTAATTTCCCCTTACCACTCTGTCCAGGTCGCCCTCTGGCCATGAATCATAGTGTCCTATCTTTGGACATTTTGGCTCTGTTCCAGCAATCCCTCCCACTGGTCCAGGGAGCTGTCACTCATCTCCCTGCTCTGGCCTGCGATGGAATCTTCAGTGGTGTGATTACGAGGGCGTGCTGAGTGATTTGACAGTGTCAATTTGTCAAAATTATTGTTTATTAGCTCAGCAGATGTCCTCGTCTAGGAGGCCCTCCAATTCATTCACGTGAACACACAAACACAAACATGACACTGAGTCAAATGTTTGTGTGTGTTTGTGTTATGTGAGTAGAGGATGTGACATAGAAAAGATCTTCTTTCTATACTAATGCCATGTGTTTTTTTTACCCGCAAACTTACTTATCATCCAGCGCTTTTGATTTGAGTAAAGGGGAGACTAAAAGTACATATTTTCTCATCTCAAGGTTCAGTGCAACGATTGTGCAAAGAATAAAGAATTGTTAAATGAAGCTTTTAGGGCTGAGTGGAGGCGGTTTTAATCATATTGAAAACTTCAAGCCTTTCTCTGTACTTCATTAGACCTTTTTTTTACCCCGATAACAGGTCCGAAACTGCATAACTTGGGCACAGTGATCAGGTTTCCCCAGCCACTATCATTGGTTGCAAAGAAGTTGTCGATATCAGTCTCAGTGATGATGTAACACCATAATGCTTATGTGAGAAGGTGTTGAAAAGGTGTTAGGTGACACCATCAGCTAGTTTGTGGTCTAACTAAGGGACTACCATACAAGAAAGATGAGCAAAGCGACTTTGTTTACTTAGGTCTGCTTGCATGCACACACTGTCACAACTAACTGACCTGTCCTCCTATGAAATACGACATAGCAGGTCATTACTACCAGCTGCCAAAAATGATCAACATATACAGATAACCGCTTGCCAACGTCTAGCATCTGTACGTAGGTTGTCATGTAGTTATTAGAGTTTCCCTTGTTCGTAGTGTTATGTTTCAGGTTGGGGGTGGTGGACGGTAGACGTTGGTTCCTAAACCAGAGGGAGAGAATGGAAGTCACAACATCATGTAACATGACCAACTTGCGAGCACTCTTTGCACCTTATAATACATAATTCAGTATGTGTTGTTTTTTACTCCAGAATTCATTGGGAAATATTGTACTTTTTCCTCCATTAAATTTATTTAACAAGTGTATTTAATAGGTACTATTCAGAGAAGGTTCAGACATAAGGTTCAGCTTTACTGTATGATTTTCTGCCTTCAAACAGCACCACTTGGAAAGAACACCAGCAGCAAGTTGCTGCCCCAGACGTTTAAAGCCATATGTGCGAATGCCCCATCAGGGTTAAATTAACTTTTCGTGCCTAACCGTAGGCACTGTCGAAAACAGTATCCACCATATGTTGTGTGACTCAAAAAAGGCTGCAATTTTACCAGCACCTGCCTCCCTATATGGCAGCACTATTTCAAAAAAGGTTCAGTGAATTGTTTGAAGGGGTAGGGACAAATGACCTCTGTGGGTGTGAAAGTTGGAGGACTTGTTGGACCCGGTCTTGGCAGCAGATCAGTGACTTCAGCTCATATTCTCTGAGCCAGCCTGAGCTCGGTATGACAAGCAGAAGAATCTGATTTTTCTGTAAGAGGGAATACATTCAAAAACAGCTAGGATATTTGATATGAAACTACACCAACTCCTCTCTCTTTTTTGAGCAGCAAGGGGTTTAATTCAGGAACTGGCAGAAGGTGTTTGAAAGGTGCACCATAGATGTGGGCTGTAGAAGAATGTGTAACACAATGGGAGAAGGCCCTAGCTCACAGGTCAAACACATACTGTCGCACATACTCTAAGCCCACAATATTTTTTACTGTCTTTCATCTGAGCAAACACATCAAATTTAGTTTTACACATGAGTAGGACTAAACACTGGAAGAACCTTCAGCACCCACTGTTTTACTTATTATGTTTTGTGTGTGATTAGGCTGAAATTGTGGTTTGTGGTACATTGCAGTGATACAGTGCATAATTGACTTATTTAAATGTTACCTTAACTACACTGTTCCTTAACTACACCGCTGTTGTTGTTGTAAATATACATGTGTGTAATTCATTTCATATGTTTTTGATACTTTCAGGCAGATTGTTCACTGTTAGACGGGGCAGCTAAACAGTGAAGCCGATGTTTAAATGCAGTGGCAGATAACACTGTGTGTTGTGTCAGGAAATGGGATGTGTAATTAGACTGAGAGAACACTTTGATTAAACGCTCTCATCTCCTAATCCACTTTGCCCTGATTCGGCAGATTAAGCTCTCTACTGAGTAATTAACTTGTGGAAAGAACACATTTGTATAAAATAAGAAACTTCCACACTCTATTGGGATGGCTTGTGCATGTCTTGTAGTTTATGCCAGTTGAGCATACGGCTTTACTTTCTGATTAAAGTTGGGCTTAGGCTAACATTATTACAACACATCTTCATTTGTTTGGGATACATTATTGCATACTTTGCAATTTAATTACTTTTACTAAGGAAATAAGAAGCCTCAAGGAGTAGAGAGTTCAACAGGAGAGAAGATTCTGAAAATATTCATTTCATTTCATGAATGGACTGGATGGAAGATCTCTGTTTAAACAACTATTCATCATTGTCAGGCATTTTTATCCATTCATTTGCCATTTAACAAAAGATTTTGAAAATTTCAAAGGAGAAAGACAGTAAAATGAGAAAATTTTTCAATTATGGATCGCATTTTGCAAATTGAAGATCCAAAGCAGCATTCCTACTAATTTTAGTATAAGCAGTCAATATACCAGCTCTTATTGTTTTTACCACTTTATTTTAGTGTGATTTTATTTTGTTTCTTGTTCATTTTGGCCTAATTTTTCCTTAATTCAGACTCTGTGCTCTTTCCGCTCTGGTCTGTATTCCTCACTCTCACTCACACTCACACTCACTCACTCACTCACTCACTCACTCACTCACTCACTCTGACACACACACACACACACACACACACACACACACACACACACACACACACACACACACACACACACACACACTTGCAACTGACTTCCATCTTATTGATTACGTTGCCTCTCACACACACCTGTTTGCAGTTAGTTTTTCACATTCACTCAGTCTCTGCCTGTTTGTTTATTGCGCTCTTGCAAGGTGTTTTAGCCATTTTTCTATCCATGTTTTTAGTGTTACTTTTTCTGGCGTTTCCCTCTATATGAATGTTATATGTAGTTTTTTCAAACTGTTCTTTTTTTGTTTTGGATTGTTTGTTTTCATGGACTGACTCCTTAGATTTTTGATGTTGCTCTGACTCTTCTCTTGCTTGAGAATCAACCTGCAAAGTAAACCTTATCTTGTAAGTTTTTTTAAACTGTTATTCCATTAAACCTGCTTGGCCAGCATGGACCTAAGGTAAACAGATTTTCAGTGGGACTATACTAAGTAAATTTTCCTTTTGAAGTGTCTAGGGACTTTGTCCCAAAACACCACACACCTGAGAGGAAATTGGCATCCTTGACATTGTAGAATGAACACACCTCTAATACGTGAATTTTGCAGGGTAGCAGTGTTTGTGGATGATAGGGCTGTCTGATTTGGTCAAAAAGTTGTATTGCTATTGTAGACATTCTTGCAGTTGTGATACAATAGGGACATGGGACATACGTCCCTATAACAGGATCAACTTTATTGTATATTTGTGTGATATCTAATTATTAGACATTTTTTTATTTTAGTTTTATTTATTTTTACAATTTTGGAATCAAACTGAGGAATCAGTAAGAATCAAACCTATAACGAGAACAGGAATTGCAATTAGAATGATAAAATTCAAATGATTTCCAACCCTACCTATCACCTTCTCTGTGAAACATGGCGGTGACTTTATGGCTTAGGCATGTCTGGCTGCTGCTGCAAGACCTGGCTCAGTTATCTTCATTGATGTAAGTACTAATGGTATAGTTTTTAAAAGCCAAAAAAAAAGAATCTCTACTCTAAACAAATTGGCCGTGACTTTCCTATACTGAAGATAAAATGGTGAAAATGTCCAGGTGGTGTTTAAATAACACTGATGTAATTTCTATATGTTAGAACCTAAATTTAAAAACACACCTTTAATTAAAGCCTGACAATGTTAACTCTAAAATGTAACCACACATTTATTTATTTATTTTTACAAATCTTATATTTTGAAATAGAGGCAAACTGATAAATGATGGGGCTTTGTCTCATATATTATGGAGAGCACTGATTTAAAGTTGTGTTTTTCACCAACTTTGAAATGTAGCTCCATGTGCAGAGCTTTTAACCCAGCCACTTTCTCATGTTTTGGCCCCAAAGAATCTCAAAATGTAGCGCTTAAAATCACTTTTGCACTTTTTTACTCTACTTTCCTTTTTCCTCACACTCCTGCTCCTTCGCATTCATCTACTGCCACAGTAAATACCCTGCACTTTTAATTAGCTTCATGGCATTCCTAATTCAATAATAATTAGGGAGTAGGAAGTAGCCCCAAGGAATGACATATTAAACGTGTTGAGAAGGTCTGTGTACTCTCTCACCAGCCAATTCCACATTGTCGGCTGCCTAGCACCCTCTACATTAACTATGGCTTGTCAACCCTGTCTCCTGCGGACATCGTCTCTAGCAGCTGTTGGATTCACAATATTGACTATTTCTTCACTCATAAAAAGAATTGTTACTAGGTGTGCTTGATTAGTGGTGTTCTGTGTGATATTATTTTTATTTTTATTTTTTTCTCAACCCCAGGGGCTGACATGAAGTGTCTCTGGGCAAGACACTGAACCCCTAACAGCCCATTCCCATCCCCAGCTGTGCAGTGCCATTCCAAGCCCGGTAGAAATTGGCAAGGGTTGCGTCAGGAAGGGACAATCAACATGCGGAATATTATCCGCTGTAGCGACACTGAACTCACGAGATAAGCTGAAAAGACAAAATGTAAAATAAATATATTTACCTACTACTAAGGTTCAATGATCACATTCTAAAAATTCCATTCCAGGACTTCCTTATGTCATACTGGTCAATTTTCTGGCTTAGTGCCATTGTAAATTGTCCTCCTTTTCCAGTAGTTTTCCTCCTCCAGACCCATTTCACTAGTACATTGTAAAACACACTGTTGATAGGGACATCTTGCAAAAACAATCATAGCAATCAGTTTATCAGTAAACCTGATTTTATTTTTGATTGTGTTGTCTGATTATAGCAAGTAAACACTTTAAAATAATAAAATAATAATAATAATAAAATAAAGTTGCTTATCAAAAATGTATTTTGCTTTATGAAAGTAATTTTTAGGGAGTTATTTTCAATATAAAAAATGGTCACTTACAATGAGAATTGGTTTGTCATCCAAAGCAAACACTAACAAAAATCGAGAAAGGGTCTTTATCTAAGCATTTTTAGATGTATAAACATAAGAAAACCATATTGGGAAGAGAGGCAAATTGTATTGTATATGCTTTCAAGACTTCAGTCTACGGACTAAAATATGAAATGTCTTTGAAAGTAACACATTGGCAGATTTTTTTAAAGAACACTTTAACGCATCCAGGAATGCCTTGGCTGAATTTTGCCTCTTGTATTTTTCCCTATGTGTGAGCTTGAGTTACCTGATACGCTCCGTGCATGTGTCTTTGTTATAAATCCTATCTATCAACTACAGCAATGAAGTATTCATGCATGTTGAGATTTGAACCACCTGATCTCAGCAGGAGATTAGTCCAAACATGTCTGGAAGGTATCCTTAATGACTGGGGTTTTGCTCTCGACGCGACAAGACCTCACCTATGGGATACACTTGATCTTCTCACATACTGTGACAGCTCTCAGCTGTCTTTAAGCTGTTGCATTGACTCCCACAACAACTCCCCAATAATGCCATCAGACTGCTATCCATAAGGGACCTCTGTTTTGGTTTAGTCAATCATCCCTTATCTCTCCCCTGTGGTGCCTCGCTTCCCCCATCCTCCCCCAGGAAATAATGGGGTCCATGGTTCAGCAATGTCTGCAAACACGCAATCCATCATGGCACAGTGCTGCATTATATTGTCTGCATCTACCCAGCACGTGATGTGTTAGCATTATTATGTCCCATGCAAACACTGGCAACAATCTGGCATGCTGTTGCCGCATATCTTCTGTGTGTTCACTAATGGGAAGCATCTCACACATAAACATACTTCATTTTAATTTCATTACGTTTCCCTAATTTTGCTGTAAATTAATTATGCATATTTCCAAAGCAGCTTCTAAACAGGTCAGTCAGTAACTGCAAATCATATTTTGACACAATGCACATGCATCACAGTATACTGTATATGCATTAGGTCAATCATATGTTTAGGTGGTAGTAGGTAGGTAGTAACCATAGCTGTCAAATAAACATAAACGTAACTGTAGTGTAAAGTATCAAAAATTGCAACTGTACACTCCTTGACTACAGGTATTCATTTTTTTTCTACTTGTGGTTATTCAAATCACAAAATGTTCTAAACTTTAAACTGCATTTAAAGCAATCACTCAACACTGCTTGGATGGCTTCTGTACTTTCAGCGCTGAAAGGTAACTGCTATAACACAGTTGAAATTGGTATGGGTCAGACAAATGGACACATAAGTAGTGCTTACATGCCTGTGGTGCGTCATTTCTAATGTGAGCTACAGGTAAGACTAGAAACAGCAGGGCACACACCATGATCTTCAATTTTCACATCTAGCTGACCCATACGGTACATTTACTGTATAAAGCAGCAGTTACAGTATATCTTTGGTTTCATCTGCACAGTCCAACATCTTGTGTGATTACTGTGTTTCAGATATGTTTTTTCAGACACTTGACACACAATAGTGATCTTTCCATCTCGTTTTGAAAGACATACTGGTTCTTTTTCCTTTGTAATAATCAGAGTGTCAATACAGAAACAGAGACAAAGTTGGAGAAGAATGTTGATAAGCTGCAGGTCTTCAGGTTGTAAAAGTTAATTGATATTGTCTGTGGGAATGTGGTGCGGCACCAGGTTGAGCAGTGCTGCCAAGGAAACGACAACTGAGCTGTCAAGCATCACTGTGATGGTGTTAGTGGTCTGATTACCTGACCAACAGAAGTTGGATTCTCACACACTGTCTGTGTCTGCCAGCATTGGCAAAACACTTAACCTCACTGGAAATGTCCCTGTTTATTAAGCGTGTGTGCGTGTGTTTTTGTGTGTGAGAGAGAGAGAGAGACAGAGATGGAGAGATCAGACATACAAAATAAGTACAGTAACATTAAAGCCCCTTTCACACATGACCTGGAATTCTGTGAGAACACAAAAATCCTTGTGAGATGCTCCTGACATTATCTGGACTTTATCCTGCATAACACGGTCAAGTGATATTTTTTCTTTTTTTAATGCACGGCTCTGATATGCTGCAAACAAAACACTGTATCCCACAGCCTACCGTGTCTATCATGCGCCTGTGCAAACTGTCCACACACTAAAATCAAGCAGAGTTTCTCCCATATGGATTCATCAGACTTTGGCAATCTCTCTCTGTGTGTCATATGTGTGAAGTGCAACTCTTTTTGTGACATTGCCCCAGAAGTCCTAAGTGAAAAAGGCTTAAGAGTTCTTGGTTGCCTTTTACTGTCCCAACTCACTACACTCCTTACACTGACTCTTTGCTATTTTTTCCCTTTTTTCTGACTTTTTGCAAATACAAGTGAAGTCTCAAGTCATGTTCGATGTTGTTATGAGTGTTCTCTCACTTGCTGCTATCCAAACTGCTTAGAACACTGCATGTTAGGAAATCAAAGCACGCACTGCATTATCATCACTCCTTCATTTACTAACATACAGTATCGGTATAGATTAGTTGTTTGAAGGTAATAACTTTATTTAATAAAATAATCAGATATGTGGAAAAGTTCTGAATTGCTAACCTATGTAAAAATCTTTCACAAACGTATTTTAAAATATATAGAATAAAAAGTACTCAATGTAGAAAAATATCTTTGTCTGCAAGACACATTGCATCATTAGATTATTATTGAGCTATAATGCAAAATAGAGAATTTTACTGTTGTAGTTGGTTGTGGTGGAGGTCCCTAACTGTAACTAATAACTATTTTCATTTTGGATCAATCGTTTGATTGTTTTCTCCATTATTCAAATGATAAGGTTGTAGAAATTCTGAAAAAAAGTGAGAAATGCAGTCATTTATTAAAATACATGCTAGTTTACTGTAGGTAACAGCGTGACTTATCCTGTCGGCACCTTTAGCTCACATACACTCACTTCTGTCAGCCCCCAAGTTGGGAAAGTTTGTGTTCAGAAAGATCAATGTTTATTTCATTGGGGATTAAAATTTTATAAATGGGACTCATACTTTGATCTGCATTGTTGAAGATGAACAAACATACAGTATTTGATGCATTCCTCCTTTGGCAGTTGTTTTGCCTCTGCAAACTGGAAATCTATCTTCGAAGACAACCTTTGGTTTGTATTTCGTTTGTTCAAAGTAATATTAGGCTGCTGATTTTAAGTTGTTTTTCTGGGGGTAGAGATTAGGGAGTTCAGCCTTGCTTCTTTGCCAGTTAGTCTTTTGCATGTGTGCAAGCACCTCCAGTCTGAATGGCATGGACAGGTGAGATGTGTCCGTCGTCTTTATCCCTTTAGACTCGAGTGCCCATCTCTTGCTGTTTAGAGGTGACTGTGTCCCAGTCAAGTCAATTTAGACCCTGGTTGCTCCAGTGGAAACCCATGTGAAGGAACTAACTTCCAAAAAAAAGTCTTATTTGTGAAAAGAGGCCTTTGTTTTTATAATTGCTTCAGGCTGAAACCCAGTTTAATTCCAGCAGTCCTAGCAAGTCAGATAATTAACAGGGTGAGCCCTCAACCTAAGTAGTATGCATTGTGCATGTGTATGTTTCTGTGGGGTTGTTTGTTTTCTAACCTAATGTGAAGCCAACAGGCTGATATTTAAAATCACAGCATTTTATGTAAAAAGTAGTATGACCATTTTTTATTGCTGTTTCTAATTTTCTCATATTTAATTTGTTGGGTCACATTTATGTGTGTGTGTGTGTTTGTTTGTTTGTTTGTTCACAAATGTATGTGTCTATGTATGTGTTACTCCTTTCTCTAATACTGAGAGATGCATTGCTCACTGGCAGATCAGCTTCTTGCAGCTGCTTATCTGGCCCAGGTGGGTCACGGCTGATACCTGCCCGAGCTACACAGAGCAGCTAACCTGGAAATTGATGTTTCACATCAGCGACCACCTCTCTGCTCCACTGCAGGGAAGTTGTAAGAGTGGGGGGAGAATGCATACACATGTGTCTGTCTGTCTATGCAAGCGTGTGTGTTTGTGCACATGCATCTGATTTTTTTATTTTATTTAAATGCCCCTTTGAAAATGTACACACATAAGGCATTTAGTTTAGTGACCTACTGTGAGTGTATAAATATTGTATATTGGAGATGGTGTAAGAAATTTGGAAAAAGAAAACAAAATATAATGGAAAACTCATTGTGGCTTGCGACTATAGGTCTCAAAGGCCATTTGGTCATTTTTAAACTAAATACCCTACTGGGCTATGCATAATGTTCTTAGAAATTACTCAGAAAATAACGTACTACTGCAAGAAAGAACCAGTGTTTATAGCACTTTAATCACCATATGTTGCGTAGCAATTGTCACTTCACATGCACCGCATTTTTTGATTTTTGTAAGACCAGTAGCCAGTTGATCTGAATATGTTGTTCTTTTTTGCATTAGCAACTGCTAACATGTACAGTAAGTAAGTAATGTAAGCAGTAATACTGTATGTTTCCACATTTTTGTAATTCTAAGATGCCACAAAATTTCATTAGCCTATTAACTGTGTGGTTGATGTGCTTGAGCAGCTTCTTTTAGATGTCTGCAATGTAACATCAGGTTCAAGACAGTGTGCATTCTGTAAAGAAGGTTACCTCATCCTTGGCTGACGTTTGTTCTCTAAAGTCAGCATCGTGGTGTCAAAGAGCATTATTTAACAAGTAGGGTGCTTGTGCCCTGTGTCCCTTATTTACCAGAAAGTCTTAACCTCAAATCTGCCTTCTTTTGTTTAGTGGTGTCTCACACCAGCTTATGTATTCAGTCTGACACTGGTTACACTCATTATGCAAGGTGATGTAACTGTAGCCTTTTTAGCACAGACCCATATGTTTGTCAGTTTTGCAGTTTGTTGTGTTATGTTATCCGTCAGACTTCTTTATCCGTGCTTGTTAGCTCTATGCACAGTCATAGGCCAAGAAATTGTGTGTGTGTGTGTGTTGCCTGTACAGTCATGTGTTTTTGCATGGTTTTTGCACACTAGTGGGATAGTGAGCCAGAGAGTGTACAGTATAATTTAATTACTCTCTCTTATCTCACAGCCAAGAAGGTGTTTGACATTTAACAGGCCCCCTTAGAAGCATGGATCATTTTTAAGGAATAAGGCAGGCCTGTCTGTTGTTTTGGCCTCCCTCTCTTTCTCCCTGCCTAGCCCACACTTTTGTTGTTTGCCCTTTTCTCTCTCCTATTTATTTCTCTGTGCTGTAGTTTGTTTCCACTAAGAAGGCCCACTTAGTAAAAAATCGCAGACATTTTTGCTGCTGCGTGTGAGATACAGCTCTAGCTGTTAATTGGCCATTGATTCCTGCATTCACACACACAAACTTACACACCCATTATACAAAGCTGTAAAAAGGTTTATTTTTGTTTATGTCTGTTCCAAACCTTGCAATTCTTAAGCGATAGTGGCAACCGTGTAGGGTGTCCTCCTGAGAAACTTCTGTTTGATAGGAGGACAGGGAGTTTGTATAGGACCTTGCAAAAGATGACAATATGGGGAGGGAAAAAAGAGGCCAAAACTGATCAACCAGAGTAGATGTTATTACCCATCTCTCCTCCTTAACTCTCTTGTTTTTTCTGCATTGCCCCATCACTGTCCCCCTCTCCAGAGTAGACCAAAGAGGTCAATTGCCAGTTTGCCAGTGCCAATGTCTTTGTCAGGAAACAATATTAATTTTGGCTAATTAAGACCTGAAGCTAATGAGTGCTACAGATAATGAGTCCATTTATAATCCATAAAACAAGTGTGGCGTGTCACAGGGTGAAAAAGCTGTAATGGCAGCCAGACATGAGATTTCAGCAGCAGTGTAGCAAACACCACACAAACACAAACACACACACACACACACACACACACACACACACACACACACACACACACACACACACACACACACACACACACACACTTTAACTTACTCACACTCTCCTTTTCTCTGACACACACACACTTTAGACTCTGGCATGTCTGCATTGCAGTCCTCTGCTGGGCAGGAGTAGCAAATGTTCAGCCAAGCCTTTCTAACACTGACCATCCCCCCCAGCCCCCAATGTATTTCCAGCTGTCCTCTCTCTCTCCATGGCTCTTTCACTCACCATGTGTGTTTTCTTGTCTTCCTGTTGTTGCCCGTATGTCTCATGGTCAACAGTGGATCCTTCCTTATAACAGCAGGAAGTCAAGTAGTAGCAATGTCAAAGCAAGCGATGTAGGTGGGTTCAGGAAAGGCAAAATAGAGAAAGCAAGTAAGAAAAAATGTCATGAGAAGAAGAGGTGCAGAGAATAAGACAAAAACTGAGACAAATGGGAAAGACAAAGAGAGACAAATGGGGTGGGGGGCATGGTATGAAAAATGGCAGGACAAAGAAGTGGGGAGTTGGTAGAAAATGTGGATCTGAAACATGAAGTGGTATGAGTGTATATTGGCAAAGGGGAAAATGAGAGTGAAGGGCAGCCTCACAGCAGATGGCCATAAGAGAGCAAGATAGAGATGCACCAGTGACTCGAAAGTCCATCTGGCCTTGCCCTAGTCTGGCCAGTCAGTTGGCTATACTGAGCTGAGCTGGACCTGACGCGGATCAGATATGCTAGTATGGACTCTGGTGCACAGTGCTATACTACACCTGTTACACCATATGGACTTGTGAGAAAACCCTTTACAGATATTTTCTGGTGGAGATCGCCTAGGCTGCACGCCACTACTTAATCATCTGTACAACTGGAACAGAAATGAGCAAAAGTCTGATGCTAGTCTACTTCCCCTTGTCATTGTCACATTGATCTATCGTGGACTATCGCTTGATGTTGTATATGGAGTTCCTGTGCTGGTGTGATGCCCCAATAGTGCAACAACAACACACCTTTTCCTGTCAATTCAAATAAATCAAAGCTGAATAAAAAAATAGCAGAAGGACCAGCTGAAGAACACCTAGAGCATAGATGGTATATGCTACTTACAAAGTAAATACATAAAGACTGAAATGAATCCACTATCATATTTGCACTGTTTTACTAGATAAACAACCGTGTCTTATCTTAGTTAAAGACGCACAAGTTTCCATCAATCAAACTAGAAAAAAGACGGCTTTTTTAAAAAAACTAGCCAAATAACAAAACCCCAAAGCAGAGATAAGAACTTTTGTGATTTAAAATGTTCTAAAAGTTATGTTGCCTACTATCTATCAGCACTGACAGTCCACCACTACATTGAGCATCTAGTGCTAAGGACCATTGATTGTTAAATATTTTGACAATGTGGTACGAGTTTAGGAAATGTTTAATGTGGCCATGTCAAATAGAATATATTCTCACAGTGCCCATTTAGCTTGTTTAACACAGCTGAAACTACTAACATGAATAATGAGTGCATTTAGTGTCCAGTACATGTTTAAGTAACAAGGTCCGTTGTTAAAATGTCAACCCTATGCTACTTTTGAATGCTTGTTGCTCTTTTAATAGGATTTTTAGATTGGCTTCAACATTCAGTGGCTGCTATTTAGAAAGTGAGCAACTCCATCAGAGAGGCCAAAGAAGAACTATTACTTTAATTACTGGTTTTGATACTTTGCATTCATATTATTTTTCTAAAGCAAACTTTGAAACTGTATTTCTTTTATAAATGGTCAATGGCTGCTTATGTAGCGCTTTTATCCAAAGCACTTTACAATGTTGCTTCTCATTCACTCATTCACGTGTCAAAGCACATATTCTAAAAGCTTGGTGACTCATACGTTATATTTTCTTGTTACCCCACCTGACACCTTTGAAGGTTACTTATTGAGATCGGATATAGCTGTTTTCTGTTAAGAAGATATGGTAAAATAAATAAATGCTAGCCAATAGACAATACCAAAATAGTTTAATGGAAAAATAATTTGAACGTACACTCACCATTAAATTGCCCTTGTGCCTTGCAGATACATCCCTGCATTTTTTTGAAGCTTTTTACTGTAAGTAAAGTAATGTTATACTTGTTAGTGTGGCATACTACTTTCCAAGTAGTATGCCACACTCTTCCTGCCAATGACGGCAAGGGCTGGAGGTCAACTCACAGTTGCTACAGACTCCTTCTTGATCCCAGTGCTTGCCATTTACCAACATCTACATCCACATCTGCAGGGCTGACTAAAACAACATGAGCCCTATATTTCAGTAACACATGGGCAAAATGATAAACATGTAAACGGGAGGGAAAAAAGAAAAGGTCAAAAGGGAGAGGCGGTTGTTTTAGTTTGAGTGTGTGTGTATGTGTGTGTGTGTGCGCGCGCGTGTGTATGTGTTTACAATAGAGGTGGCATGTTCCATTACCGGACCATGATTTAGACTCATTCTCCGGTAATAGACAGCCCTAGTGAGGTCAGCAGAGGGCCAGTGTAGGAGAGAGAAAGTGTGGAGGGGGTGCAAGAGAGAAGGAAATAACAGAATAAGAACAGGATTAAAAACTGAGGTGAGCAGCTAAAGTGAATGAAAAGAGCAAGGCACCAAAACAGAGGGAAAACGGAAGAACTGGGCAGGCGTTGCAAAGTGCCAGTGTTGATAGACATTTTGGCATGTTGGCAGGAGTGTTACGGTTTGGGGTCGATGCGTGTGTGTTTGGGGCAGACGTTTGCTTTGTGACAACGACAGGCCAGACTGGCTCAGCCATCACTCCAGAAGCCTCGGTAGCGCACATCCACCTGTCCACTCCTATCAGGGTTGTCCGTGTCCCTCTGTCTGGCCTCCACATGCAGAACGGGGTGAGACGAGACGATGACAAAAATGAAAGAGAGAGACTGGGAGGACAGCAAGACTGGAATGAGATGGAATAGAAAATAGCAAGAGCAAAGAGCTTTCCTGCGTGTTCAGAGGGTGAACAGAGCTGCGTGTGAATTTGCAGTGACAGGTCTGCCTCTCCTCACCAATGAGTTGGATGACTGTCCACTAATGTCCGTCACTGTCCTCCAACTTTTCCAATGTGATTGTTTAGTCACAGCCTTGTCACTCACTGTTTTCATCATATCACCAGTTGGGTGTATTAGAAGAACAATCCTTGGACGGACATCCAGTCATACGCCTAGTCCTCCCAAGTTCACTCTAAATGTTGCTGAATTGCTCTCATCGTTATGTATGTGTAAATATAGGGCAAAAGAATGATTCATGTTGGAGTCAACATCAAATGTAATACAAACATTTATTCTGTGAGTCCGTAATACCAATTTTATATGAATTATGTAATTTTGCCTTCAACACCTCAAGCATTTGTAAAGTTTTTGATGACTTACTGTGCCGTACTTCATTGTACAGCAATGAGCTACAGGTACTGTACATAAACCATTTGTTCTAACAGTGTGCCTCTCCTGTCTGGGCTTTTTAAGTCATACTTTGAACCACAGTGAAGACAGTCACAAATATGGCACACTCTCTCCCACATTAACAAAACTAAACTGAACGCACAATTTGTTTGTCTGTTTTGCTGTTGTCCTTTGTACCAATCATTTAGAACATAGGAGCTTAAAGAAATGTTAACATCTAAATGTGTGTATATCTTCTTGCCTACGTATGTTCACTAAAGATGTACATACACATACGCGCACATAGTTGGAATGTGTGTGGTCTGTTGTGAGTGTATTCCTGTCAGCAATGGCTAAAGGAAAGGCAGAGGGTGTTCTCTTTCCATCCGTGACAGATTTAGTCATAAATCTGTTAGATTAATACACAGCTCCCAAGGACTCTTGTGGTGTGTGTTGTTGAAACACAGGAGTCACTTAAAGCCAGACTCTAGGCACTATTTGTCTTCGGCTCTCTTCCCCATTATGGTTATTGATGTCACAAACACACACATGCGCACACAAAAAACACACATATGAGAGTGAAGGCAGACAAAAAAGGAAAGGGTAAACGAGAGAAAAATGAGATACAATATAGTGAAGATCTTTTTTTAAAGGAGCTATTAAAATGTAATGTTTGCCTTGTGATAAATTAGTTTTCTCTTCTAACACACAAATATAACCTCCTTTGAAAAAAATCCAGTAGTAATTTATACCCATTATTTAATAAGTTAAGTGTACTTATCTACTACCATTGTTTCAATTTAAGAATTTGTTACATTTATTTATTTTTGGCAAAAAGGCTTGCAAACATAATCTATCAGCTTTTTCTTTTTTACTTTTTTATTGCTAGCTGTCTAATTGATCTCCCTGGGGAAATGGGTTTACTGTCATTCTCCATGGCTGTTTTCATCCCACTAGGAAATAAAAATAAATCTGTATGCATTCTATTTTTTGCTATTAAAGATGCCCTCTGAACACACACACAGCTCTTTGTATGGAAATTGAGGTCCAAGCACTTTGTGTTTGGCTTTGGGTCCTATTGTCATTCCAGGTAGATTTGCAGGGCTTATTTCAAAGTCCAACTAGTTTCCCAGAAGCAACCGGATCCCACATCCCCATCAATACAGCACACAGCACCATGGAGAAAACTGTGACGAGTTGACTTTAACTCATCTCCACATTATTTCTAAAGCAATAAATTATAGTTTAGTGCATCATGTATTCGACTGGAGGTGAGGATGTAAGTTAATGCAGGTTCCCTCAAGAGATCTCTTAAAAGGATGAGCCTGATCAAGTGACTGAAATCCGCTGATGAAATATGACTTAAACCCCCCTCAGTTTAACTGCTGTTTTACTAGAACAATTTGGGTTGTACACTGGTACAGTTGACCTACACAGCATTCTGTTTTAGAACTCCCTCCTGCTGCCTGATCAATACAAATATACAGTATATACTGTAGTTCCACTGTTAATTTGTATTGTCTGAAAAGAGTTCACACCCAGCTCACGTTTAAACAGTTTGAGTTACATGCTGTGCTTATAGTTTGGTTTTAGGACTCCAATGACCACAGTTAACAGACGTTTAATAAAAGTACAGAAGCTTTTCTGGGTTACTGTGCACCTCTCGCTACCACAGTATCATTGTATTGATCTGTCAGTGGAGGTATTCTAACAGATGCCAACACATACTCACTAACAGTGTGAAAGTAACAGACCTGTTTGTTATAATGGAACACAGTCAATTAGCAGGTCGTGGTTTTGTGCTGTATGCTCACTCTTTAGCACTGTGCCTGTTATCCTAGACCTAATGGATTTGATGCCGAAAAGTATACAGTGTTGTAGCTTAGAGTCACGGTCTCATAATCACAACTCATCATCTATGTGACAGATGCGAAAGTTTTCCATTATCGCTTCTCTCCACAGAGCATACTGTTCAATCTCTCTTCACATGGTAATCCATAAAGTGACAAATGCTGCACTATAATAGTAGAAAAAAAACCACATACATTTTGCAGAATGAGTTCATTCTGCTCTTTAGCTGAAGATGGTCTATGCCTGTGTGTATTTTTTAAAGGAGTGAGTGATATATGAGGGTGCATGGCTTCAACATGGCATTGCTGACGTGTTTGAAGGCTCTTTGTCAGTGAATAGATAGTGTGGTAACATGAGTGGCATCATACTGACTCATCAGCCTACAGATTGGATGACTTTGACCCTGAGGCTCAGTGGCCTGTTCTTAAGACAATTCATCAAGTATTTATACAGAGCAGGTAAAGATCAAGGTTCTCTTTGTTCTCCATAGTCAGTCTTTGTCTTCAGTTGGCATTATAATTTCTTTTGTCTGCTACTTTTGTCTGCTTTTAGTGGAGGGTGCACTGAACATTGCCTGTATACCTATTAAGTCTCTGTGTACCATGAAATTCAAAGCTATAAGTCACAACATGCCCAAAATTGTAGTTCTGACAGGACCTGTCCCACTGAATCAGCTCTCAGATGAACGAGAGGTCTAGAGATGTCACCAACATAATGAACAGAGCTTTGGCCTATAGCCCCCTTTTTTTCCCTCAAGCTTTAGGGCCCAGGGCAAGGAACCAGTGCTCATCTAACCCGCACAATTCCTATTGATCCATCTGGGATTGATGTCCTCCAACAGCTGATTTAGTGGTCTCACTGGCCCTCTTTCCCCTCCTAAAAGGTTGGGGTGAGTAAAACACACAGCCCCTGTTGGGTATAGGTTAGCAAGTCTTGTTAATTTTCTTCCTCTTTTCCTCCTCACTTATTGTCTTCTGCCTCTCTAGGCTTTGTCATTTTGTATGTTTTATGGCCATGCATTTTTCAGCCCTGTCACAGAGAAGAAGCAATGCTTTGTCTTAATGCAGAAGCCCTACTCTAACTTTTAGAGAAATGCTTATGGTAATGCAGTGTGTTTTTTACTTTCTTCAACAAATCTCACCTCCCCTGTACTTCTGGTCTACTGTTCTTGTACTTGCATTCTGGTGCACTTCCTTTATTGCTCTCATTTTACACTTTAAGTTCAACAATTGTCCGCTCTCCACTTCTAACCTATTAAACGTAATGCTATCAAAACTGTATTTTCCCTAAATGTCCCTATAGGTAGGCCTACATTAAAATAATTTGGATAAAAGCACATGCTATATCTGCTTCTTCCAAAATAATATTTAAGTTTACAGGTAGTAGAGCTGCAAAAGCACATCCCTTGGAAAGTTTACTATTTGAACATGTATTAAATATAGCTCACATGGTATTTTAAACACAACTTACATCTGCAGTTTTAAGAAGATAAATAAAGATGCATGTATCCCTAATTATCAAATTTAGCAGGCCAGTGTGGAACAGTAGGTAGAGTAAATGCTCAATGCTCATATGTCTTTATGCTTTTCATTTGGTATGCTGGATCTTTTTTGGCTAATCTGGTTTGACCTTATAGCCTGAACACTAAGGTAAAAGTGGGGATTCAGTATTTAAGTTTGCAGAAAGAGTAAAATGTTTAGGGGACAATATGAGAGAGAAAGGTGAAGTAGAGAGATGATTCCTCCAGCCCATCGGTCTTGTCATGAGAGCAGTGTTGCAGAATAGAGGAGAAGGGGAGGGCCAATGTTAATGTGCACTGTATCATTCATAACAGTAACACTGGCATCACTTGCTGCTAAATAGCATCATTTGTCAGCGGAAAAGGCTTAGTGCCACAGTGTTACAGATAAGCACTGGAAGGATACACCATACACACACACACACACACACACACACACACACACACACACACACACACACACACACACACACACACACTCAGAAAACCATACAAATGTTTGTGATTACAGCCATTCTCTAACCAAACCTTGACCTTCAGCAATATAGGTGTTTTTATCTTTATTCTAATCCAAACTCTTCCCTTGCCCCAAAATCTAACAGTAAAACTAAAGTGCACTTAAACTAAACGTTATCCTAGGCAGCATGGTGGTGGAGTGATTAGTTCTGCCACCTCACAGCTAGAAGGTCCCTGGTTGAATCCACCTGCTGGCTTCTGCCTTTCTGTGTGGAGTTTGCTTGTTTTTCCCGTGCTTGTGTGGGTTTCCTATGGTGAACTCCGGTTTCCTCTCACAGTCTAAAGACATGGATGTTAAAATAATTAGTGACCCTGAATTTCCCATAGGTGTGAATGTGAATGATTGTCTGTGTTTGTCTCTCTGTGTGAGCTGGCGACCTGTCCAGGGTGTACCCATCCAATGAGAGCTACAGTTACAGTTAATGGATGATTGGTTAAACCATATCCTAACTCCATATCCAAGCAAAAATTATATGCGAAATAAAAACCCAGAATTACGCAAGTACTCCAGTCTGGCATATGTGCCAGCTCTCCATACTACATATTTTTTCTTTATCTGACCAAAGAATCTAACCCATACACTATGTTTATTGGGTTCTTCTTAGATTGCCTCTCTATTCTAAAAAAGGAGTTTGACAAGGCTTTGGTTCTCATACATAGTATAAATGAAGAAAAAAATAGTTATTATTGATGACTATATGGTAAAATGCCTAATTTGTACCGTCTTCAACCAAATTATAACTCATATTGAAAGCAGCTGAATTAGCATAAATCTCATTAGACTCAATGAGAGGGGCTCATAAATCGTATCATATTAATTAGTCATTTTTGCCACCTTTTCATGAGAAAATGGGGTATATTAATAAAACGAGAGGGGTGTGTGATTGTGAAGCCTAATTGGTCGTTGTGTTAAGCATTTTGGTGAGCAAGTGACAGGCTTGATTAAGTTTGACTTCACCTCTTTTGTCTGGCCATACCTTCACAGAGGGAGCACGGAAAAGTGTATGTGTTGCGTTAAATGCAATCACTGTGTGTATGCGTACGTGAGTGTGCGTGTTTTACTTTATTAGTTATGTGCTTAATACTTTCTTATTTCTATCCAAGGTTAAAGACAGTTCTTAAATGTGTGTTCTAATCATTTTCCTCCTGACAATTCAGACTTTTTGAGCCCGTTGTCCTGTGTATGTGCTATTTATTATGGGTTCTAGATGGAGTGGTGACCAAACCCTTAAGTGTTTGATAATGAGCTATTTTACAGCGCCTTCTAATCACTTCTACAACTATAACTACATTTTTGAATCTCAGATGGAACTTATATTTCAAGCCACATTGATTTACAGTAGTGTAACAAAAAAGACTGAGTGGATGACAGGGTCCAGGATGTGTTGAGACATGCAAAGCTATACAGGAATGTATAGCTTTACAGGTTTACTCCTATTACATTCATTATCATGGACTGTTTCCACACAGGTACTGTTTTTTCCCCATTGTTTAATTGTTACCTGATATACACCAACTCAGAATGTTTTGCCACTCATATGTTCATATGGCTCATAAGTTGTGTCTACATATGAACCATGCATGTACTGTTGTATTTTAATGTTTGTTATCTGTGAATATCCATTAAGTATAACTGATCACATCTTATCCTCCCCCAGGCCATTACGTTTATGTTTAAGCCGGGAAACTACCTTTTTTCTCAATATGAATAAGCACCTGGTCTGAGGGTGATAAATTGTCATTCTTGTAGTTGAGAAGAAGTTATTTTTTTATTTACAGCAGGTTAAGCTCTTATCCTGATATGTGGTTCAAAGTGAACATTATAACATCTAAGAAATTTTGAATGAATATGCAGTAATTGTGTTAACATGGCCTTGGACCTATGGGACCACTGACATTTGACTTTCTGTCTGACAGGTTCATCAGTGACCCAGCTGACTGCACATGATCCTGAAGACCAACCCCTGGTGTTTGGGATCTCAGGAGAGGAGGCCATGAGATATTTTTCAGTGGCTCCTAACACTGGCATCGTGTGGCTTCGCCAGCAGCTCGACCGTGAGGTAAAAACACCCAACAAACATGCAGGCTGACTAATTGTTCCACAGACTTGCAGATTACCAAAGCAAATGCACTATGTACAAGAAGAGACACCAAGACAATTTTGAAAATACAAAATGGAATGTAAATTACCAAATGATGAAAGAGAAGTGAAAAGTGCAATACTCTTCAGTGAGGAGAGATGAGAAATGGGTTTGATTTTTTTCACATTTTTCCACTGCTTCTTTGTGCTACAAGTTCATGCAAGTTTGTGCTAACCTGTGCCTATGTTTTCATCAGACCAAGTCAGAGATGCAGGTTGTATTCACCGTGAGTGACGCTGAACAGGTAAGAAACAGATTTGCACTGCGATCACAGTTATGACATTTGTCTCCACATGATGACACCTGGTTATAGCCAGACCACATGTCATATAGAAACTGTCTCTCTTTTAGTCTTTTGCTTTCACTCTAACCAATATCTTTCCCTTTCTCTCATGTAATCATTCTGACACCTGTCTCACGCCACACAGTTTAGTTGCTGAAACATACCGACATTCAAACTATTTTTCCCTGCGGGTGACTTATCACACACTCGTCTTGTTTTCTTTCACTCTGAATTTTGCCTTGGTATGACTAATATACATTTTCTGTGACTACAGTCCTCTGTCAAGTAATGTGTGGAGGTGGCTTTGGAACAGTTTTACCAAGGTGTTTCCTGCCTCAGGTGGTCAGAGACACAGTAAACATTCAGATTGGAGACGTGAATGATAATGTACCAACCTTCCACGGGCAGCCTTACACAGTCCAAATCCCAGAGGTAAGGAAGACAGTTATTAACCTATAATCTTCATCTAAGGTGTATAGTTTGTTTTGATGTTAACAAATAACAAAGATACCAGCATTTCCCCCTCAAATATCCACCATAAAGTGCTTTAGACAACAATGCTTATAAGAATATAAGAATATAAGAAAAGGCAAGAAAAATATTCACCTAAACCTGTTGGAATAGTAGTATCTGCATGCAGGCTTCATATTGTGATCATCAGCTATTCATAGTGTTCTTCGGTTTCTGCTGTCGTGGAAATGGCTGCATTTTGCTGCACCTGTGATCTGTGATTTGAGGAGTTGTCTTCTAGCTCATGTTTAGAGAGTGTGCACAGTCTCCTTTATAGGAAGGAAAAACACTCAGTGCAGGAGAGACCTAAATCTCCTTTCTCCTCTCAGTTTCTCTTGCTCCTCTGTCGACTCTCTGAATCTGGTGCCTCCCTCCTCAGCTCTCACTTCTTTCCCTCATTTTCTCCCCTTTTTGCCCTCTCCCTCATCTAATCCTTGATATGAAGTAATTGCCAAAGTGGAGTGAAGGACTTCAAACAGAGGCTGAAATCCACACACACAAACACATCCACATATCATGTTGTGTTTATATTGAGTACATACCCCTTTCTGAGACTTCGCCAAATCTTCAAAGCCAAGGGCTTTTTCTTTCCCCAATCCATAAAGTCAGGCAAATAAATGGGAGAAAGCAGGACTGTTTAGACGAGGATGTTTAGACCACCCACCAGGGAAGGTTTTCTCAGGCCATGCAACAACTGCTCAGTTGTGTGGAACGCCGTTATGATCCACATACAGACTTTCCAAGCTCTGCAAACAATAGGCTTCAGTTTAGCCTCTAGAAAGCCATTAAACAGAGATGTATCTGACCCTCATTCACTCACATATTGTTTATGTCACTCCTGCCCTCCTTGTGCTTTCAAAATGTAAGCTTTTTTATTTGAGACCATAGAATGTGGTATCATTTTAGAAAGCTTGAACTGTCAAACACTAAGTCTAATATAGCAGCATTTGTTTTCATAATACTAGGAAATAGATACAACCTGTACAAATTAGACACTGAAATATACATAGTGTGTGTATTAACTAATGCAGGCGGCATCTGTTTTTATCACAGATCTTAATAAAGTTATTTGTTTGTGTAAAATGGCAAATTCATTCATATTTTTGATTGTTCCAATAACAATGCAGTACACAGTCCAATCTGTATACTGGGAGCTCATCATAAAGGTCTTCCACCTCTTCCACTTAAAGTGAGAGTTTCAGGAACTCTGTTCGTTCAGGAGTCAGTTCCTTCCTCATTGGACCTTGTTTTCCTGGGCTCTGTCATTTTCTCTGCCTTATCTTGTTTCCCCACAACTTTCATTACCTGCATTTTTATGGCCTCATTACCTCTCTGACCCTAACTGACCTCATGCCTGTGAAGCAAACATGCTGCGACATCGCTCCATCACGCTGTCACTCACTGGCCATGCCACAGTAACTCAGGTTTAGAATACCATTAGGACTACAAGTAGGTGCTGTCGAACTTCAGTACACAGAAAAACAGATAGGAAATTGTGATGGATGTAAGGGTGACAGAGCAGTAAGAGTGAAAGAGGAGTGATGACAGATAACTGCTTGAACTAGTAAGATTTAACAAAAGCAAAGTGGCACAGAGCATGAAACACATTAGCATAAAGGAAAAGAAACCAACACAAGGAGTTAAAGGGACGTTGAAACAGAAGACTAGTTTGGGAAGAAAATATATTGAGGTGGCCCTAAATTAGCTCAGCAGTGAGCAGATGAACCAATGTGAGTGGTAAGGTGAGCAATGCAGTAGGGAGAGCGGGGGAGGGTGTGTGTAAATGTCGTTTTAATTTGTAGAGCCATAAAGAGGGTGAAGGGGAGCAGGTGGGCTGCTAGCATTCCCTCTGTCAGTGCTAATGAGCTGGCCAGATTTACAACATCTACACTCAGACAGCCAGCAGCAGAGGCAGGATACAAAGAGCGACGACTATCACCAGAAATAATGTTTTGATAGAACAACAGATGGGCCACAACTCAAATCCATTATTGGATGAGATGATGGAGTGAGCCTACAACATACTGAGAAGTGTTTTTCACATTCCCTAAGCGCAACAGGTAGTCCTCTATAGCAAGCTCACTGTTGGCAAAGTCAGAATGTTTTGCCAAGTGTGTATCAATGGAGTCCAGAGCTGCAGCCTGAGCAACTGTGGTACCATTGATGGCTTAAAGAACCACTCTCCCCAGATACACTCACACATACGTCCTCCAGCTGCCTGACCCTTACTCTTCCCCACTGGGAGATGGCCTCTCTGTCAGTGCCACTGTGATAATATCAGATGCCTGCGCTAACAACTTTTCTAACTGTGCCCAGTGTGTGCCATCTCCTGCAGTTTCATAAACTCCCATCCTGACCACAAAAACAGTTTTTTTCTGCTCCTTTAGTCACTTGAGTCTTATGCTTCTCTTTCTCTGGACTTTTTTCTGCCTCCAGATTCTCCCCCTGTCTTTGGTCGTATACTTATACACACCACAAAACACATCTTCTTTTCACATGTATTTATTCATAGTTTATGGTAAAAGGAAAACGCTCATACTATGCGTTTATACATTAACAAACAAGCACTTTACAATTTTCCTCTCATTCAACAATTAGTGGAGCTGCAATGCAAGGCTGCAGCAAATTGGGTTTCATTGTCTTGCCCAAATACACACCGTACGTGGACTTGAGAATGTGGGGATTGAACCACTCCTCCTGCTCCACCCCCTGATTTTGCCATGACCTTAGCAAACATGCTAAAGTTTGTGTCATTTTTTTTCGTCCCTCCACTTATTTTTTCAAAAATTTAAATTCCATCTCATTTTCTTTTACTTGGCAATCCTCCCATTCATCCTTACCTACAATAGATGCGCACTGCAGTGGAATCCTGTCTTTGATAACGCGGCACTGATGCACACAAGATTGTAAAACTGCCTTCAAAATGATGCTGTAATGCGGCACATAGATGGATTAAATGTATTGGCAAACAGGCAGAGAGTCAAGAGGCTCAAAGTGATATATATCCAAACTTTATCTGTATACTGTCTCTCAGGTATGTCAGGCAGGTGAAGAAATTCCTCTTCACTCTCTATTTTCTACCAGCCATATCTCAATGTCCCTCTCTAACGTACAGTAAGCTCAGATGAACTATAGCTGATGTTTAGAGTGCTGTTGAAGGTGGAAACCCCCTAGGTGAAAGTCAGATATCTAAAGAATGAAAGGCCCTTTATCTGATCTTATATGAAAACATTTATTTGTTGCATTAGGTTTGTTTAAAAGAGATGGTATTCTTCAATAAGTGCATAGTAATCAGAATTTTCATTAGATATGTTAGAGAAGTTAATTATTATTATCATATACGTTAAAACTAATGGTCAGTACAGTCAGACCAATGTCTGTCTTTTATAATGTTTTAAATGATTAGTGACATTTATTAGTTATGTGTTTGGGAATCATGTCAAGAGCTCATAGCCACTCCCATGACAGTTTTGTAGAACAGATGAACTGAAACCAGTATAATTTTTGCCAGCAACTTTTTGGCTACTACTTCATCCAAACAATTTTGTGCAGAATAGCATGATCCATTTCATGCACTAAGCAGACGAACAAATACACATATGCACTCGTATTTTAGGTAATATTGGCCGAGGGTTTTTGAGAGCTCCTATTACACCTGTGAATGAGCTGTTTAGTGCTTGATGTTGGCTCTGGCAGCAAAACAGAGGCACCTGCTATTTGATGTGCCCTCTGTGTCTGTCAGGTACAACATACTGTAGATGAATGTGTTACATTCCTTTGTTCTTTGCCTTTGTTCACTTTAGAAAGCTGAAATTCATTTTCTAATCTTTGATCACTCTCTGCCCTATATCTTCATTATTCAGGTTTACATCCACATTTTTGGCATTACACATTTTAACTCTAAAACATCATTTACAAATATTATGTATAACTAATCTTTGCACTTGCACTTGTACTTGCTTTCATCATGGTGGGATATATTCATTTTGAAATAAATTATAAAATATTTGTGACTACAGTTTCATGATGCATACATAATGGACACAGGCCAACTAATACAGAGCATGTTTGTGAAAAATAACACACACAAATACACACACTACCCCCTAGAAGTTGGATTCATCCAATACTGATTTCAGTATCATCTTTCCTGTAGTGTAATTGAATCGAGTAGTTACTGAGCTGAGTGGTGGCTGGTTGACAGGCACAGGCCTCAAAGAGAATTCTGCCTGACACTAAGACCCTGAGCCCCATAGGGAGGGATAGAGGGATTTAGGGAGAAGAGAGAGAAGAGATGGATAAAGTGAGAAGGTTAAATGGGAAGCAGTCAATATTTTACACGCCTCAGGCTCCATTTATAACTTTCCCCTACATAGATTTTGTGCTTAAGGACCCAATTCTAAGTTTTTCAATGGCATATAAGTAGCTGTTTTACTCCATAATATGCTGTATATTTAATAATAAACAATGAATACAGGAAAAATAAGATCTTTGGAAACTGTTAGACTGTTGGTAGTTCTGCTAAGTATATGTATTTATTTCTTTAGATGTTTTTCCATCTGCTGTATGATGATTTCTGAAAGCACTAATTAGCACATGGCACATGATCATTCTCTAAAAAACTACTCTCAAACTCTCAGACTCTTCCAAATTTATACAACACACATACAGCACATATGGACAGTTTTTTTTTACAGGCCCAGGATAATTTACCAGCTATTTCATTGCACATATTTCATGCTGAAAGAGTTTCTGTTTCTGCGTTTAAGGCATCTGCTGATATTCAACATACACCAGTCACCCACAACAATAACACCCTCTCATGGTTTTAATGTTGTAGTGGACTGGGTCAGCAGGTCTATATGCGGCAAGGTGCAATACACTGGGTGTTCTGACAGCTGTCTTTCATAGCCAGGATTAAATTTCCCCATACTGACCGATGCCCATCACAACAATAAAACCCTAAGTGTTAATGTTAAGATGGACATACTGTACTAGTGCACCCCAGCCTGTGTTCTTTTTTTTTAAAAGAATGAGCGCAGTCATTCACTTCCATGAATGATAATTCATTTGTAGAGCTCAGTAAGCCTCATAAGGTAAATGGTTGCTTAAGTGAGTTGTCAGAGAAGATGTCGGACCTGTAGAACAATCAGTCTGTGCATCCTTTCCAGTCCAGGGGTTAATGCAACAAATACTGTCTGAGCATCGCCTGCGCTGCCACTCGTGAAGGTAAATCACCTCCTCTTCCTCTCTTTGTCTTTCTGTCGTTTACTTTATCCCACTGAGCATGAAGAGCACCTTGATTTGCGTGCTACGGTGAGATGAGCGCAGATTTGTCTGTCAAAAAAGTGAACGCTTATGTTGAGTGACCATCGAAAAGCGTGTTTCTGAGAGGGGGAGGGGGAGGAGTGAGAGAAAAGAGAAAGTAGGAACACACAAGGAAAGACTGAGTGAGAGGGGCAAAATTGAAGGGGGAGAAAGTGCGGCTTGCACTCCCAAAAGCCATTAAAGTTTGATTTACCCACTCCTCATTCTTTGAATAAATCAACTTGTCGCTCCCCCTCTCCTTTTTATTTTTTTGTCTGTAAGGCCCTTCCCTCCGTCACCATCCCCACCCTACCTTTTGCGGTCTCCTTCCCTTCGGTTCTCACTTGGCAGAATTGTGAATTCTGATATCATGGTTAGAGGAACAATGTTCTCGTGTAAGAGAGAAGAATGTTTGGAAAATTTTCTTCTGCTGCAACTTGTGCTTTCAACCTCACCAGGGCTCCATTTGGCATTATGCAAATTACTCAACAATTCCTTTCCTCTTTTCTTCAGTGTTTCAATATGCACCTCCCTTCCCATTGTTTTTTTTTTTTCCCCTCACTGATCCTCCGACCGTGGCTAGATGTTCCTTAATGGAGCTTTATAGCCTTTTCAATTTGCTCAAATCTGTTTTGGCTGTCACTTCAACAATTGAGATTTTAGGGACAGAGGCATTAACGGAAAATCACGCATTGTCGAGAAGTACAGGAGATAAGAGAACAGAAAAAGAAACCTAGTTTGCTTCCTAGTTTCCCCTTGTTGTTGGTATTTTTTTTTCTTTCTGCACTTCGGTATAATAAAATATTATTACATATATAAGATATACATACATATCTATAAAATATTGTTATGCACTATCCACCCATCCAATGGGCGAAAGGTGGGGTACATCCTGGACTGGCCATATGTAGAGACAGCCAAAAATGGCTTTGTAGAGCTATTTAGGTAATTTAGAGTCATTAATGATCTTAACCTGCATGCCTTTGGATTTTGGAAAGGAACAATGGAGTAGCCAAAGGAAACCCACTCACACACAGATAAGAACACAGCTGGCTGTCTTGTACCCATGACCTTTTATTATTCACCTTTTTTGAAAGAAAGGTTAACTTGGATTTCATTTGGTTTTAAAAAACAGTGCTTGTTATGTTTTTTGTTTTGCTTTTACCGCTGAATTTACTGTTCAATTTACACTTCAGTTTCCAGCTATGTTACAGCAGGCATATATGACAACCACAACAAGCAACTCTCAAAATAATTAAGGTGACAAACAGATGTTTAAGCTTCAACATGCAGCTCATCTTTGTCAATTCTCTTCTTCATTTTCAGGTTTTTATACTAATCAGCCTGGCGTTTTCTGTCACTGTCTTGTTTGACACTTCTATTATAGAACACTTTCATCTACAGGAAAAACACTTTTTCCACACTGTGTTACGTTACAGTCCTATTCCAAAATGAATACAATTCATTTTTTTCCTCAAAATTGTACAAGCAATACCCGATAATGACACTGTAAAAGAAGTTTATTTGAAATCCAATTTATTAAAAATAAGAAATGAAACAAATCGCATTCTAGCAGGACTTTCAACTTTCAAGATTGTTTAGTCTTTAGGTTTTTCTGACGGAATCTCTGAATATGTAATATAACATTCTTTCGTTCAAGGAATTTGATATTTGAATCTGAGTCTTCCTCGAAGAATCAATGTAAATATCATGTCTTGATGATTTTCTTATTTTTGACAGCATAATGACATTTGATGAGTTGTTTATTTCTTTCAAATATAAATAATATTGCTGAATGTGATTTATTGAATATCTTTTATGTCCCGTGGCAACATTCTTTCACATGTTTCATTTAAATTGGCCTACATGTTTCTCTATTTCTGTTACTATTCACTATCTGTGCCATGTTATTTAGATCGGGGTAAATTTATGGATATGTCTCAGAATTATTTCCTATAAGAAACCCAGTGTCTTTCTTCCTGAATGCCTGTAATGAGTGTTAGAGAATAGGGTAAAACAAAATAAAAATAAAAAAAACACAGGAAATTAGTTGGGCCTCCTCTTTTAAATGAACACCCTTTCCTTTTTCTTCAACATGATTATGTATGTTGCCATTTTGAATTAGTGTTGCAAATGTCTTTTAGTGATCTCTCATCATACTAAATCCATATAAGAGAAACCCTGTAAACCTAGGGGTAACTTTTGCTGTTATAAATTGTAAGTGCAAGGATTTTTGTCCTGTTCACGTCCATCTTCTTACTACATGCAGTATTTTGCTTGCTTATCTCTCTGTCCCCACTCTACTCTGCTGCAGAGCTACATGAAGTGATTGCAAAAGGACCCCAGTAGCATTTTCTCTTTACAGGCTCTAAGTCTGTTTATATCGGGTTGTCGTTCGGTATGTGACTTTCATATTTTGTTCATTTCATATAATTTCACTTCTGTTCTATTTATACTTAGAATAACAATCCAGCTTTATGGGGTATGTTTGAGATCAACACAGCTGGATGTGTGCGTACAGTATTTAGTGCTGTTTGTTTGTGTGACACTACTGATAAATACACAAAGCATCTTCTTTCTTATTCTCAACCTCTACAAGAAGCACACTACTACATTGCTATACAATAAAATATAATAATAAAAACATGTAAACATATAAATCCTATTGATATTCTAGTCAGCATCAGCACTAATATGAAGTTATCTGTTTAACAAAGTATCATGTGGGTTTTAAAAATAATTAGCCATATTATCTCATAACTGAACTATTGAACACTATTACCTTATAACTGAAATGTTACTTATATTAGCATGTTCAAAAATATTACCCACCTAAAACCTGTTGTTACCAAGCTGTAATGTAAATTACAACCAAATAGAAAATGTGCTTTACTGGTATGGCTAAATGTTTGTATATCAACTGCAGTTATAGTGACCAGAGCAGATGGCAAATATAGACTTAAATGCTGTAAAGTAATAATTCATGAAGAGTTTAAAACATTTTGACAGATGTGATGATTAAAATGAGAAATTTTATTAAGTAACCAGTCTTAATTTTCACTAGGCTGATCTGTCTGCCCCAATCTATTAGTCTTTTCATTTCCTCCTCTCTCTTTCACACAGTTATTAAAATGAAAAAAGTGCATACTGTACTAACATATCTGACTGGCAATTTCAAGTTAGTTTTCCCATCAAACACTTCAGTTCTATTAGAATTGCTTAGCTGGTAAGCAGACAGAAGCACTTAGTGCTTCAGTTGTATGGTCTCTTCTGTAAAACAGAAAAGGAGGGATGAGTATACACATATATTTACACACAGTGTACTTTGGGGAGTAGCCACTGGTTTTCTTCTATCACTGGAATAATGCATTGGAAATTAAAGACACCTGGGGTCATAGTGTGATAGAAAAGCATCCCAGATATATGTAGTCAGACATTTCTGCATTTGCTTGAATTCTGTGAATTATGCATTGGATGGGAAGCATGTATATTTCTACTTTTGTGTGTGTATGTGTGTCTTTGCAGAGAGACACTTGAGACATTAAGACTCATGGAAGTAGCGCCCCAGCTACCCTCGTGATACGTCATGCCTGAGGCTACAGATGGAAAGAGATGTTGATATAGAGTGCATGGTACCTATAGGACCAGACTGTGAATTGGAGAGATTCAGGGATAAAAAGTTCACAAGGGCTTCAATACAAGCACACACAGAGATACAAGTAGAGTGGTGAAAAAGGCAGTAGAGGAAAAAGAACAGGGTATCTATTGAAAAACAGCATAGGGTGCCTTGAAGAGTTGAGATGAGATGGCCGCAACATTGGCAGCACAGTTTTATGAGAATGTGGTGTGTAAAGTACAGCTCCTCTTGGTCCTGTTACATAAGTAGGTAATGTCGTTAACACAGTCAAGTCATGTCAAGTCGTGTTTATTTAGATATAGCATTGAAAACAAAATGTTTCGCTCTTAAAGAAAGTAAAAGAAAGACATACCACAGAGCACCAACCAGGAAAACTGTAAAAAGACAGCAAGGTAAAATAAATGTTTCCATTTAACTATTGTAGTGATTTGATGCTTTGGGGATTCCACCGAACTGGGGCTACACCACTTTTTGTCGTAATTAATCACCTGATGAGCTGAAACCAGGATATGTCATCATGCTATCAGTGTAATTACTAGATGACAGTTAGTGGGGAAGTGGTGAACTAAACATTAGAGGAGCAAGCTAGTTTGTCACCCCCATCATGTCATGCCATTGAAATCAGCCATTAATGCCAAGTGCCCAAGACCTTAGCCTAGCCAATTTTTTTTTGTTTTGTGATTTTCATGTTTTTGCCCTGACTTTTATTATGTAGATTTTTTTGATCTAAATCTGTTTCTGCCACTTTGCGCCAACTGGCCCCTGTATGTTAGTTACAGGTAATCACCCAAACAATATTTGCTTCCCTTCTTCCCACTGAATTTAAATCAAAGGACTTGTACTTGTGAGTATCTGCAAATATGTTCGAGCTATCATAAAAAGCCCCTCCAAAGCTTCATAAAGTTAATGCTATGTATTGGATTATGGAGCTTTGTAATGTTGTTCCAGATGTGTACCTTTACAGGTGATTGCCCTCGGTGTGAATAGTAAAAGACAATTAACATGGGAGAAAATGGGCCTGGCTAATTAAATAACAGCAACACCAATTTACAAGATGCTAATGAAGTTGTACAGGTCGATGGATGTTGCAGGTTGGTTTCTCTGCCTTGTTCTGTGCTCTTTGTCAAATGCCTCTCAAATGCACACACACATATACAAGTTACCGAAATACACAAACTCTAACACGGCTCACTTCCACTGGTCCCTGATTCCCCTATGTCTTTAAAAGAAAGTGTGGACTGATTAAAGTCAGAGTTTTATGGGGAACTGTGAAAAATATGACAAAATAAATAAATAATTTTTCTGTGTCTTGCCCCCCTAGGCAACAGCCGTTTATATGATAATCAGCTCTACTCTAATTTGCATTTAATTCTATTTTAAAAAATGACTTCTTCAAAAAGAGAAGTGAAGAACAGGCAAAATATGTATGAGACCAAGATACGATAGTCTGCATGAGGAAATCAAACAGGCTTTATCGTTTACCTTTTGTTTTGTTTCATGAGGTAGTTAACTATTTCATTTGAAATATGAATTGTCCTCCAGAGCCACCCAGTTCACAACATATGTGTGCATTGATGTTTGTGTATACTTACATCTATACCTAAAAATATAAATAAAGCCCACTTTCCTCTTGTAGCCATCAATTATTACTTGGACAAAGGGTACATCATTGTGCACACAATAATTCCATGTGTTTGTAGCCTAATGTTTTGTGGCTCTCACATAGCACATAGCTTTGGCTCTTAAGTAAGGCCAGAGCAGGAGTGTGTTGCTCGTCACTCAGTTGTGGATGCACAGTACAACTCCAGCTTATCCCCCACAGTGCTGCTGTCCAATCATAATTGTATAATGCACCATTTTAAATAGAATCACTTCAGTTTAGAGAAACATTATGATTACTTACTTAGGCTTACTTACTTACTTAGGCTGGCCTATACAGTATTTTTTGGATTGTTTACTTTTTGTAGCTTGTTGTACAGGTTTGATAAGTGTAGGAAATATTGTGAACAGAGGTTGCTTAATGGCTCAGGACACTGTCCCTTAAGTTAAGTTAAAAACAATTTCTAAATCCAGTTTTACTAATGTCACTCAAAGAGGAACAAAGAGGGTGCAGGACATGCCTATGTGGCCCGTCCTTGTACCCTTCTCTAGGGATCAACCCATCTGCCTTTCTCTGGGTCTGTGAATCCCTGCAGCATGCTGGACCTGATTACCTTTACATTTTAACAAACAGCTTCAGCTCTTTGGAGGCAGTCAGCCATGAGCTGTGACTGGGGGGCTGCGGTTAAGCAGTTGGGGATAAAGATCAGCCGATAAAAGCATTTGGTTTTTTTCTCTACTGATAAAAGGCCCTGTACACAACATAAACACACACACAGCCTGCCATTGATTTCCAATCTCCTAACCCCTGTAACTATTACTACTACTTCAATTGCACTTTTACCTTAATCATGATTGTAATTTATGTAATTCCAAATATATTAATAAAAACTTCAACCCTGAAGGCTATCAAAGAAGTAAGTGCCAGACAAAATGGTCATCCAGAATAAAAGTCCTTAGGTCCTTATACTATTTGTTTAGCTCTAAGGAGCTAAAACTGAAAGCAAAGAACACATCACATAATAACCAGATGCGCTAACACACACATTTGTTGGCTGTCCTTGCCTTTCTAAAGTGGCTCCTTTTGCTGTCTGCTGGTGTGGAATCATTTTGTTTGGCTGAGTGCTTCTCCAGAAAATCGTCCATCGCTCAGCCGGACCATCGGGTGGACAAGAGAGGCAAACACTGGAAGGGCAAGATAGAATGAACACAGGTTATAATGTGAGACATTGTTATCATCAGGTTCTGTGCAGTACACAAAGACTTGCTGCATATTATGCTGTTTTCTTTCATTAGGTACTGCAGGTCAAATTAATGATCTTGAAAAGCCTAATGGCTGTTTAAAGAAGGAAGAAGTAAAGAGCATTTTAATAGTATTGTCAATCTAGCCAGTACACCAATTGATTTTCTGACCAATCATAAGCCAGTACAAGGGCCACAGTTCATGGAGTAAAGACTACACCAAACATGAAATGCAGATTGTTTTTGTAGCTTCTGTTTGTCTCTTTAGAGTGTGTGTGTAGTTCTTTTAAGTTCAGTGAAGATAATCTCTTTCCACAGTCTTTTGTCATCAGCACAGAAATCCCCAGGAGTTCAAGGGAATGAGAAAAATGTCACGTGGCATTTTATAAACTGCTATAAATAGGTTAAAAGTTAACTTGTTTCACATTTACCTGTAGTTAAATGCAAACCTGTGCAATTACTCATGGAACTTTATAACTGGCACTTACCTTTATCAACTAATATCTATCACATTGCTGATAATATATCTAAAGTTTGACTTGACAAGCTGACTGCTCTGAACTAATATTATCTCTGAGACTAGATCATTCATTTTTGCAGAGGTGACAGCCTACAGTTGATTTAACATTGTATTTTTTTGTGCAGGTAGCTAAATTGAATTTTCATCTTTTTTCTCTGCATCTCAAATAATGAGATGGGTTCTTTCCACTTTTGGATGGACAAAATGAGTTAATTTGGATTTCTGAGTAGTGAAAGCCCTTTTTCATTGAGGTTAGTAGAGTTGAGTAGTGGTTAGGTAGTTTCCATTGGCTGGACTTTGAGATTTCATCAAGACTGTGAAGCAAGTACCTCAAATGAAAACTGTAGATGTGATCTGTGGATGTAGATTATCTGACAATGACAAAACTTTTCCTGGAAAGATATGTTGCTGTTGAATTTTCTAAAAATCTTCTTTAATAATAAATTCTGCACAGCAAACTGAATTGCATGCATCTCTGGTGAATTGCTAAAATTAACAGATTATTTTTTCAGATATAAGAAAAGTGTAGGCATTATGTTTTTAGGTTTTCCAAGTGATTAGACTTTAGGGCTTAAACATCAAGTTCAGTATGACTTAAAACCCATCCTATACTTGTGAAGGTGATATCTTTTGCATGAGGGAATTTCTTTAAATGTATCATAGATGTCCACTTGGAAGGATAAACTGATTAGACTCAAAGTTGGGGGTCAAAGGTCAAGGTTACCAAGACTTCACATCTGTACCATTTTTGTGATTACGATTATTGGGAAATATCATCAGAGTTTAGTTGAGTGTTGTAAAAAGACTTTCCAGATTTTATAAAACCTATTACAACCTACAGTAATACCAATGTACAGTGTCGATTTTTGTAACTCGTGTCCTTGTCTGTGACTGTGTCTGTGATGTGTATGTGAGGCAAACTAACTTAGATTAGCTGTGGTAACAGGTCTGTAACACTGTCTATTCTGGGGGTTTCTATCATTCTGGAAACTCTCCAGGGTTAACGTAAAGGTCAGAAATATTTGATCCATTGAATTTTGCAAGATATTGTTTCATGTATTTGGAATTAAAAGTGTGCAATCAACTCTTTTTTTTCTCAGATTAAAATCCAAACTAGCATACATCAACTCATGCCATGGCTGCATACAAAGAATAAGTCACATGATGGGTGGCACTCTATATGATGTAATCAGAATCAGAGTTTGTTCCAAAACACTAAAATTCATGTATATGTAAAATAGGTACATCTTTGTACTGGGCTAGCAATAGTATGCACTGTAACCTAATAAGCCAAGTAAAACAATTGATGCTCTCAGTAGACTTAAAAGACTGTTATCTTACATTCTATTTATCTCAGTATGCCCTTTGTATTCCACTATATTTTATAAAGCTAAACTACAATCTCCCTGTAATAATCAATTTGTCTTGCCAGAAAAATCATTGTGACTCTCCAGAGGAAAAAATATAATATTTAACCTTTGCTGAAAAAGTATCAAGAGCTGTTCTGGACATATTCTGCATTGTATACAGTAAATTTAGAATTTGTGTTTTAGCACCTGCATGTGTTCTGTGCAGAATACTATTTATTTCTACCATTGATAAAGAAGAGATTAATAAATTAAAAAGTTGCTTCTACTATGCCACATATTTAAATTATACACAGGCCCTCACTCAGTTTCACACAGAAATCACTGCTGCTAGCGCGCAATGACCATACTTATTTATGAAAGTCAAATAAATGGAGCTACAATCTACATTTGTTTCTCCAGCAAAAGACACTGTCTGATCAAAACTAAATTGTGAAAGTGTGAGACCCTGCATTTTGACACTAAAGGAGATGGAGCTGAGCTCTGGCGGGCTTAGTCTCAGAGCAAGGCTCCCTTAACACCAATTGTTAATCCAAGAATATGTCACTCTTGCAATTTGAGTTTAACTATACCAGAGCTATCAGTACAACTATCAGCAGATAGCATGTTGTCACCCAGGCCCTGCTTCAGCTTAAAAGGATGGTCTTTGTGATCACTGGTACATACGGTGAAGGACTGCAGCCTTGCGCTACAAGGAAAGCATGGGCTCTGAAGGATCCCCTGTCACAACTATTGCCTTAAAAGTGGAATAACATTATCATCATTTTATGAGTAAATCTGTCCAGCTGGTTTGCCGATGCTATTGCCTTTACATGGGGATTAAAGTTGGAGGGGAGGGGATTGCATCAGGGAGCCTATTGCACAAGGTGTTTTTGTTAGTTGCTTGTGTGTGTGCGTGTGTGTGGATGTGTTTGGAGGAGGTCTTTGTGAACCTCATTTATTTGATTTTTTGTGTGTTGTCTCTTTACAAAGAACAACTCAACAGTCACTAATTTGGCTCTTGTCTTGTGAGCATGCACAGAAGATGGTGTACAGCCAAAAGGACATAGATATTAGACTACTACACTACTATTAAAGTACTACAGGCATATATAACAGGAATTTTAATTGGTTCAAAGTAAGCTAAACTACACTTCTTTTACACTTTTTAGCAGATTATAAATCATTTTTTGTATAATTTTTCCCATTTACTCTTGAAGCCTTGCAGATGAAAGACACTTAGTCTTGTTTCAATACCAGTGAATTATTGATAAGCTAATTTCCAATGTGAAATATAGCTTTGTGTGTCACCTCTATGATTAATTTAAATGTTCTTGTGATTCACCTGTTTCAGCATCTGTGCCAAAGCTACACATTGTGAAATCCTAACCCAGCACCCTGACCTCATTAGATCATAAACCAACGAATGTGTTCTATATCAGCCACGACAATGTGTAGATGTACCCACCTTGTTGTTAGGGCAATGCTGTAGTCACTTATTTGGTAGTCCTGAACTTTATTTTTTTAATAGGGAATATAAGCACTTAAGAACGTTAGATTCTTAATTGGCTTGCCCATCGTCTCAGGAGTTTAAGTCTGTTAAGAGTGCTGTACTAAATGTACACAATAAAGTGAAGAATCATAATATTGAATTTTACCTGAAGCAAAGGGTGGCATAGACATGTGATAGCAGCAGACATGCTGTTATTCAGTGGTTATCTAGGAATAAGTCATTTATGTCTACTTTTGTCAGCCCTACCCCCACTGTAACTTACATGTTACATATTGCTCTAGATACTCCCCAGACGGCTTTGAATGTTGTTTGTGTGTACTGTTTTTGTTTATTGATGTCACTCTCCTACTACACAATGGTGTAGGGGTAACACATCTTATTTCAGATTCTCAGCTTCTAAATATGGGTTTATCTGACATAATAATCTGACATAATAATCACAAGATGATATTGTCAAAATAGATATTGATTATTATGAAGGGTCTCTAGGTAAGGCAGAATCCTGTGTCTTAGATAGGCATCAAAGCCTTTTTAGTTTACATCTGTCTTCTTCGTTACTTCTCAGTTCATTATTCTGTTTCACTTCTCTTCATTTGCAATACATTCCCTCACATTGGTCAGAAAAATGCCAGTGGCAGTGTGACAAGGCGCCACATGTGGGAGGCAATGATGGAGGGACAGAGGTTGTGAGAGGCAGGAAGTGAAAGGTTGAGCAGAGCTGGTACAATCACATGCCTGCTGGGTTGGAAGCAGAGAGCAGACAGCCAGGGAGGAACTGAGAACTTTGCAGGCAGTGTAGGTGTAATCATGGCTCTATTGTAGTGAACAGCTGGGCCTCTGGAACTGTGAGCAGTAGGGGGCCAAAGCCTGGGCACTGCCCTTGCAAATCACCATGTCTTTAACATTTCTGACAAAATAAGAGCAGTTGGTTGATCAGTTAGGCAAAGACTAAGTGATTGTTCGCTGGTCAGTTGGGCTATCCGTCTGTCTAATTCAGTTTTGAGAGGCGGTGAGTCACATCATCATCATCTCAATCACTGCCATTGTCAAATTCTGTATATTTGTCATGCCAATCCCTAGCTATGAATAAAAATGTGATCATTAAAGTCAGGTTAACCAAAACTGTTGGATGCAAATAACTGCCTTCATAACTTTGCGTTCATAAACATTTTCAATTTTCATATGAAGGATGCTTCAACATAATAGCATTTAGATTAACAGCTAGAAATATGGTCGGGGTTATTTAAGTTAACTACTTTACTCTACATTCAAAAGCCTCAGATAGACTTGCTTTTAACTATGCCTATGCAGCATGGCACCCTTGCATAACACAGAATACTAATTGATGTTGAACGTTGCTTGTGGAAATTGTCAGAAATTAGCCTACGCAGTCCTATGTTCAGTTGTGTCAGTGAGGCAGTATCAGCAGCAGCTTTAAATCTTAATGATAACAGGGAAAATTTTGGAGACACACTATAGGATACTGGGTCAGATTAGGGCCAAAGTTGCCCATTTTGTCAGTAGAGGGAGTTTCAAACTCGAGGGTGGTTGGGACCGATCGGCCCAAAAGATCCTGTAGTGGGGGGGGATTAAGCATTAAGATCCCTTGTGATCTTAATGCTCCTGATGGGCTCAGATTCTCCCCAGTCTCAACCTTAAATCCTGAAGTATGAAAGGAACAGTGAGAGAACATTAAGCATTAACCAGCAACAGCCAATAAGAAGGAGCTGACTGCGAAGTCTTAACAAATGTTTACTTGTAGACGTAGCCTCCACCTGTCTTGTTTGAGATAGGAAAATTATTTCATTTTTATTTTATCTCAAGTCCTCATTGCACTGCAAAATATATAAGCTATAGTGGATCAATTTTCTCAGACTGTATTCACATGTTTAATGTCCACTTTACTTCTACTTAAATAAGTACACTAAATAATAATAAAATAACATTTTGGAAGTTTAGTTGAGGTGACATTGATGTCTACTGTGGTGTGGCTAACAATGGGATTTTACTTCTGGTGATTGAAGTGATGTTTATCTGTAAAATGTGTATAATAATCTTCAGTTTGTCATGGATCTTATTTTTTTTCAGTATGTCAAAAGATAACAAGGACCTGGATTTTTTTCACCATTTGGACTCCTGTTTCTCTGTTCTGCCCTGTTTCCTCTATTTGTACACGTCTGATTGGTCGGAGGTTTGGTTATTTGTTGGTCACTGTTTATCTGCCTCTGTTTTACTGTTGATTTAATTATTAGTTTATCCTTATTTATCCCTTTACAGTTTGTCCAGTCCCTGTATGTTAGGACTTCTCTTGGTTTAGTGTATATATGTATGTATGTATGTATGTATGTAGGTGTGTGTGTGTGTGTATGTGTCCCATTTCCCTCTTTCTCCAGCTCAGTTGCTGTTTAGTTTTAGTTCCCCTCACTCTTGTATTAAGGTTTATGTTCTGACTCCTAGTTTCAGTTTAGTTTTCCCCTTTTACTGTTTGTGTTTTCCTGTCCTCCCAGTGGAGTGATTTTCTGTTGTTTTCTCTTCTAATTCCCCACAATAAACCCCAGTAGTTTGAAACCTCCTCTTCCTTTCCCCTTACTTTAGTTCTCAGAAAACCTAATACCCTAATCCGTGACATCTGGAGGAAATCTGATGCTTTACAGTACAGTACTATAGAACAATAATGGATGCATCAGTAACATGCACCTAGTAGATGAACAGATATATAATAACTAGCTGTGTTGAAACTGTGCTTTTCTACTCACTCAGAATGATGGCATAAATAAAAAGTGCAGAGTACTGGTATTATTTATTTATTTGTTTTCAGAGAACAGTTATACAGAGAGATTGCGTTAATCCAAGATGTTTATAATTTCCCCTTAATCTTTCACCTATGGGCTGATAGTGTTAAAAATGTACAAGTATTGTGTTTGGGTGATTTGCATATTTTTTTAACAAATCATACACTAATTTGGGGCTTTTAGCATGTGCACCTGAAGAGGATAATTTACCTCAACACTGCAGTCTGAGCGAATTTGGCTTCAGTTCTTCCATCACTAGAGTGACATATAAATAAATTAAAGTTGTTGTTGAATATAGCATCCTCATGCACTGTGGCAACTACTTCTTCAAGATCACCCTAGAGAACAGAGCGGACGTTTAACCAGTGGAATTCGTTACACTTACAGCTCCAGCCCTCAGTGGACCCTAGCCCCTGTCATCCTTCAAGGTCCCAGAGAGAAACACGGGCTGTGTAGTCCTGAGATCTGGCCAGCCTTGACTCTCTAGGGTCCCAAAAGTCTCCTTGTCATGTAGAACTTGAAATGAGACCCACAGGAAAAAAGCACTCAACTACTGCCTTAATCCAGGCAGTAGTGCAAACACTACCATATTATAGAGCGGAGGCACATTTAAAAGCAAATGTGGACTTTCTTTTTTATTAGAGATGTCTCATAGCTTTCATGTCTCATGTCAGTGCTCTCATTTCTTTCTCTTCTCTTACGGTCTGTCTTAATTCCAGTCTTTGTTTTTCTTGCTCTTCTTACAACTTGGAATCTGTCATTTTCTCTCTCATTTCTGACATTCTTCTTCCTCCTTTTGGAGAGTAACCAAACTTCTTTTAACATTTTATTTTTTATATTCTTTTTGCACAATCAAACTACACATTATTGTGACAAAGGCAAGATGTACAGCTGTAATATGACATATGTAGAAAATAAAGCACAAGTTGGGACCCTTTTTTCAGCTGGTCTTCACTACAAAGGACTACAATGTTTTCAGACTTCCTTTTCACAGTGATGCCCACTGTGTTCCAGAAAAATTTTATTGATTTAGCCATTTTTCCGTTGATCTGTGCCTCAACACAATCTTGTCATGGATGTCTACCAAGCATTCTTTGGACTATAGAGGTTTCAGTTCAAAGCACTGCATGTACTTTGGACTCTATTGCATTGTTTACACCGTTGTGGGCCAGTAATTCACGTCTAACCTACTAGCTCTTAATAACTTTACCGCCACATTTCAGCTATGATAAATTAAAAGAGAATCATAAACCACAAAAATTATCCTGAAATGCAATAACCAGTGGTATTAGTATTCCAGGCAATTAACATTTATCCTGTTAGAATTAATGAGTTTTTAGAAATGCACATTGCATATAATACATCATGTGTGAATAGCACAAAATACTGTATGATCCTCCTTTAAATCTCTATCTATATACTCAACACTATGTCTCTCCTCCTCTTCTCCCATAAGTAATAGCTCTCAGAGGGAGAAGAGGGCAATTCCTGCAGCGCACTTCTGATAAGACACAGCAGGGATCTCTCTTCATCCCTCTCCAACCACCTTACCACTTAACATTTGACTTCCCAAAGGAAATAGCCCCCATTTATTTAAAAGCTACAAGGCACTGCCAAGGCATACATGCAAGAATATGACCCATGGCTAACCAATTTTTGGCTTTTGCACTTGCAAAAGAAATGGGAGTAACACATACAGTGGTCCTCAACAAGCACACAATAATACCCAGTTGAGTGTTCACTGGTCTCTAGCCCTTGCTGGGTGTTTATTGCATTGCTTGTTCACAAAGAAGTGATTAGACAGACTTACAGGCTAATAAAATCAGAGGGATTCATTGCCTAACATTTTGCGCCTGGTCACACACATTGACTTGTAATCGGCATCACACAGGTCCAATCAATAGCCTGATGGTGAGGCTATTTAGTTCCAGTAAAAATTATGAAATGCCAAGCAGAAGTCTATATGTCTTTCCTCTGTGATTAACTAGTGAGCAGATTGCCAGATAGAAAGTAGTGCTCTCTGTAGTGATAGACTGCTGGAATTGTAAGAAATTCAACACGAAGAGCTAATGATCCAAGAAAACTGTTTAAATCAGTTCCTTTTTTTTTTTCTCTTAGTATTAAAATGCACAATTTATGCAGAATCCATTGACCTTCAAAGTAGTAGCACTTCTCAGCAGAGCTTTGTTGTGCCTTGAAGAGATTTATACACCATGGCATCATCAAATCTGGAAAATCAAATTTGGTGTGTGTGTTTATGTCTCGGAATAAGTGTGTGTGAGACGTTATTTTCAGAAGCTTGTGGCTTTAAACCCTGAGTGGTGATAATGAGTCATTGTTTCATAGGCTGCTGTGTAGAGAGAGATAGAAACTGGCATGCTTTAGGGTACAGAAAGGATACGTCATATCAGACACTTTTCTCCACACACATTCAGATCTCATCCACATTTACTCTGCCTCTTTCCAAAAAAAGGTGCACACATACACAGACTCACCTAATGCTCAGCTATCAAACTGCCTGCTTGACATCAAAGCAAAGTTGATAAAACAGAAACTAATGCCAGACACATATGCAGTACACAAGTGCACATACATAAACAAGCAAAAGCAATGATATTTAATTAATTCACCTCAAGTTTGATTTGGGGTATTTTTATCCATTTCATTTGTGCCTGTGCCCCAGTATCATGCTGTAGGCTGTGGGTACTTTTACAGGTGTTTCCAGTTTACTCGTAAGCTGACAGTTTGACAAGCATAATAAATATATCAGAGAATTGCAGCTTAGATGTTTATTAAAGTGCACATTATTGTGGTTGAGAAGTGGATTAGTAATTCTGTTCCTTCACTCAGCAACTTTCAGTAAGATTCTGCTACCCAGGAAAGCTTCTCAGAGACCAAAGCAGATGTGGCCACCTGACAGACTGACCAAGAGACACAAAACTTGTGGTTAAGCCTAGTTAGGTATGCCAGAATAATATTGATCAAGACACCAAAAGAGACATAAGGGGGGGAAACAAACAGAAGTTGAAAGATCTTAAATGTACAAGAGAAAACCAAGAACACAATATTAAAAAAATGATAAAGAAGGTGGTTGTTTCATATGCTAACAAAAATCTGAATACTTATTCTGCATCTGATCAAATCTAAAAATATATTTTTGAACATATTTTAGTAATACAATTAACAAGTATAAATAATTAAACATAAAGAAGCAAAATTTATTTTTATTACTCAAACATGTTTCTCTGTGTAGACAGTACCCCAGAAGACAGTAGAAGACAGTACCCCATGTGTTGGGAAACTGGATTGCCATTGTTGAAGAGACACACCAGGAAAAGAGGACAACTGCCATTTCAGAAAAGACTGCCTTTGAAACCTTTCACAAAGAAACTATTTAAGACTCAAAATAATTTAAAAAAAGAGGCTTTAAGATGTTTTGCATGGTCATGCAAGGTCATGCACCTTGCTGACAATTTATGTTCTTTAATACCAATTTTGTATAAGAAAAATTAAAATGAGAAGATACAAGTTATATAGCAACTTTTAATACCTCAGTCTCATAAGAGGACACAAAGGAGTGCTCCAACTCTAGGGTTGAGAGACTGAGCCCTGTAGTACCTGTTGCTCTCCTCGTCTGCCCCTCCAGCTACACTGCTTGGACCTTTTTCCCCTTTCAGTGTTTCAGTTCCCGTGTGGCAATCCGGCTTAACTGGATTAGACAAACCAGTTCCCACCAGTGCTCATGCATGCGTAGAAATTCACATTAATGATGGGAGAAAGCAAAGGAAGAGAAACTGAGTGACACACAAATCCCAAAGAAGTTTATAGGATCTGCAGCAACTGTTTTTTCATGTCATGTAGTTGAAAGCAGTCAGTCTGACTTTGCTGTTATGTTGGTGTAACATCGAAGTACTGTCTAAGCTATACATATATGCCAACACATGCATACAGTCTGAAGTACATTGTTTAGTGCTAGGAGAGAGTGTTACTACATGGGAATCTCATGAAGTTGAACTGAGGTAGGCCCTGGGCCAAAGCTTTTGAAGAGTAAAATCTGTTTTATCAGCGGGAGTCACAAAGTGCAACTGCAGCAGAAAATATTGCCACAATGTTTCCAAATTGAACTCTGCTGCCAGTTGGGTATGGTCAGTCTTCTGAAACTGTCTCTGTGCACAGGAAGTGATCAGGAAAGTTCAGCTCAAATTGTTTTGACTTGATTTGTAGTACAACTGCTCAGCGACAATGTAAATAAGACTTTCATTTAAGGGCTGCAAAGCAAACACAAAATGTCCTCAATATTTGAAACCCCTCCTGCAGCATGTTCTAAGCATTTTGTGGAAGTTGCTGTTACTCTGTTGATAAGTTGGATATTGTAGTATAATAAGCCGGATTGGGTTTGTTGGTGGGAGTCACTGGTGATAAAATTTTTACTTTGAAGGACAGTGTTCTTTCAAAGTATAGTACTTGTTTGTCGACTTGGTGTCTAGTAAGGTAAATCATTAGAACATAACACCTGTCATTTGCCAAACATTAATAGCTATGATTTATCCCAGTGATGTTATGGGGGAGTAGCCACAAGGGATGGATACACACATTCACAAATAGGACACTATGTTTCAAAAATGATGTAAAATTAAAACTGTCCCCTGTGGTTCTGAAGTTTCTGTGTTACCACAAAGGTCATAAGTTTAGTTGCTACTTATTAGTATTCATTCTGACTATTTCTGTTTGTAATAATGAAAAAACAATCCTACCACAGTGTAAATCAGGTCATGTATTTGTTATCATGCCTACTTTGCTAATGGCGTGTTCTCATTGCCATTACTTGTTTACTGATTGTGTGTCTGTCTTCGTTTATGTGCCTTTCAGAACACACCAGTGGGACGCACAGTGTTTATGGTAAATGCCACAGATCCAGACCAGGGCACAGGAGGCAGCGTTCTCTACTCCTTCCAGCCACCTTCTCTCTTCTTTGCCATCGATGGGGCCCGAGGCACTGTCACCGTCACCACACCTCTGGACTACGAGAAAATCCCAGCCTACCAGCTCACTGTCAATGCTACGGTCAGTACAAACTTAACAGAAATATTTGGTCTATGTTATCACCAAACCAACATGTCAGTCAAATAATGCTCATGCAAAACCTTGAATTTTGTTTACATCTCAATCAGGATCAAGACAAAGTGAGACCCTTGTCCCAACTCGCCAACTTAGCCATCACCATCACTGATGTCCAGGACATGGATCCTGTTTTTACCAATCTTCCCTACAGTACCAACATAGAGGAGGATGTACCCTTGGTCAGTAACACAATCCCACCTGACATCACACAGCCAACATTTGCATTATCTTCATGCAGCTTTAATATGAAACCCAGAAATCTGTAATCAATTCCTTTTTCTCCCATCCCTCTCAGTTGCCAGCATGTACAACTTATTTTCCAACACATCCCTCAAATCCAGCTTCTCCTGTCCCATGTTCACACTTCTCTTTGATTATTCAGGAAATGTTTGGAGCAGGTGCAAAAGAAATACAGGTTAAACAGAGACCTGAGTTACTATAAGCAGAAGTCGTTTTAGCCCTCTACTGTACCTTCCTCCCAAGGCCCCCAACCCCCAGTAACCCACACACACAACAAAATTCAGGCCCGGGACCTCTAAATACAGCACTGAAGGTGTTAGAGACTGTAATTACTGTGGAAGATTTACACTCCTCCCTCAGGGATGTAAAGCCTCAAGCAAAGGTCACTGTGGCCGTAGGATTTAAGTCACCACGCTACCTTTTGTGTTCATACTGCTGGATGTGTATGAAGTATGAACTCGTATCATATGCAGTATGAACCAGTGGGGCAGTTAGTAAGATTGTAACACATTAAATACCTGTTTTTCTGTACACCATTACACTCCCTCCCCTGACTCAGTGCTCTAAACTCTGTTCCCAGGTGGCTAATGGTACAGCTATTGATGTTTCCACTTGTAGGGAGGGAATTACACACAGGGGCATAATACTGTCTGTCCTTATTTCTGTTCTCTCTCTCACTCTCAGTTTTCATTCTGCCTCTCCCCTGAATCTCTCAACCCCACACCCCCTAGCTTGAACACCCACCCGCACAGCTCTGGTCACCAGCTGCAGCAACCAGCAACAGTAGCAGAAATGTCAAGTGCTACATTTGCATGCATATTAACGGGGCGTAACGGAGTCCACGCCCGGTGTCTCCCTGACTATCTGATTCATCAACTGTCACCAGGAAGGTCACAACAGGAGGAAGAGGGGTGGGGATGGGGGATGAGGACAAAGAAAGAGGAAGAGGTGTCAGAGTAAATCAAGAAAAAGCAAAAGGATGTGAAGTAATGCACCAAGTTAGATGAAGAATCAAGAGGTATGAGTTAGAAAGTGCAGCATTATGTTGGATCACAGAGTTGACATTGTTGACTGAATTCCAGATTTCTCACAGCCACTGAGCAGACTTAAGCTCTAGTGATACTGCCCGAGAATGTTGTAGCTCTTGCTCTAGCAGTAGGGGGCAGTGGATAATCCTTTCATGTAAGAGAAGGTCACGCCAGGCATGCACCTAAAATCTGTTACTGAGCTCCTTTGACCCTACAACAGATACAGTTATGATAACAACAGCACTCAGAGTGAGACACAGAAATATAGTGTGCCGCAGCACTTGTGCTCACACACACATTTTCGATGCCCTGATGTGGTATTCTAACAGACGTGTCATTTCCATTAGGCAGTGTTTGGCTGTGATAAGCTGAGGGCGTACAGTGACTGAAAGTGTGTCAACTGTTCTCAAGGCCCATGACATTTACACGTAAAGGAATATCAAACTTAGATCCCTCTCATAGGTCATTTCTCAAAGGTGTGAGTATGCACACACGTACACACAAACAAATCCCCTCCATTTGTGTCTATCTCTGTTGGCTGCTTCTGTTTGTTTCTCCATGTCTGCCTTTCTCTTTCTCACTAGCTGGTCAACCTGCCATCCATAGAAAACCTTGACAATAGAGTAGAAAAAAAAAAAAAAAAAATATATATATATATATATATATATATATATATATATATATATATATATTTTTTTTTTTTTTTTTTGGTTGTTGTTTTTAGATAAAATCTCAGGGCAAGGTTTTAGCTGTTATAGCTGTGAATCCATGCTGCTTAGACTGACGTTTAAGCCTCTTCTAGGACAAACACAATTTGGCTGTCAAATCAATGAAGAGAAAAAGAGAATGGGTTGGGGGGGGGTAATGCACTGTATAGCAAGAAACGATGAGGAAGGGGAGAGGGTGCTAGGTTCGTGTTTGGGAAGATGTGCCAGTGTAGGAGGAGGGGAGATTGTGTCTTTGACGGTTGATTGAACAAATTCCACTTGTGTGGACAGCTCAAGAATATTGCTCATATTACTTCAGCATCACTTCTCCTCACTCGCTTTCTCTGTCTCTTATTTCTCTCTTAGTCTGTCTCTATATCGTGTGTGTGTGTGTGTGTGTGTGTGTGTGTGTTTCACTCTCAGTTCGTGATTTGTGTGAATCAGTCTCTCTAAAAGGCTTGTAATTGATTCTGATGTAATTGGTCAATGACAGGAGATGCTCTGGCAGAAATGGAGCATAAACATCTTAGACACAATTTGCAGGATCAATGGGATGCCGCTTGCCTGGATGTGAGTGAGAGAGGTACAGGAAGAGTGGGGTAGGGACAAAGTGTGGAAAGAGGAGAGAAGGAAGGAAACTGGAAAGTAGGGAGGGTCTGTTCATCTCTCACTGCAGCACAGGGGTTTTTAACTATCACCACTGTATTTGATTGTGGCACGACCACGGAGAAAACTCAGCGGATCAAAGACTTTCCAAATATCCAAATGGCTTTCTCTCTCACTCTCACTCTCTTTTTTATGTTTTTTTTCCATCATCCTGTGGTTGTGTTGAGTTGTAAATTCACTGGTGCAGCTGGAGAGCTTTGAAAGAAGGGATGAAGAAAAAATCCCCAAAGAAATGCTAATAACACATTCCATGATGAAATAAAATTGTTGGTAATTTGCCTTTCTTTTTATTAAGATTTTACTGGATTTTTTTCTATCCAGTGTTTAACTACAGTGCTTGTAAAGGCCACAAACATAATTTTGTTCACATAGCAGCCAAATACCATAAAATATAAATAGGATTATTTTATTAGCCAGTAGCTGTTTACTGTGATACAAGGTTTCCTGTCATTGGAAACCACTGTAGAAATACTAAATATGTGACTGAGGATTACATGCAGCTTATACAGTATGTTTTGTGTGTTTCTCTGCAGGGGTACGAAGTGCGGAAGATAACAGCCATTGACTCGGATCTTGGTCAACCAAGAGGCATCGGCTACACAATCATCTCAGGTCTGAGTTGCATAATCAATCTGACATCCACAGCCTAGAGAGGGGAATCGATCACTTCTTATCATAATCCCACAGCAATAATAGACAAGTCTCATCAAGCATAACAGTCAATAACAGCAGAGAGCAGCACCTCAGAATTGGAGAATAGGCTTGGCTGCAAGCACTTATTAATCAGTGTTTGGTGCAGTTTTGTAGAAGTCAGATTTCATTTTTTGTTATCATTCATATGTTGGCTCATGCCATCAAAACAGGATTATGATTTAAAAGGGTGACAAATTTTACCTTCTAATAAAGGGGGTGGGGTGTCTCATGAATTTCTGTTATTACCTGCTTGTGTTGGTTCATTTACATTATTTCTTGGGTCATACAAGAAGTTTGGGTACAGTGACTGAGGCAAAGTGTCTGTTATGACTGCCATATTGGATCTCCTAAAATTCACAGCTTGAGTCAGTGTTATTATGCTGCAGAGTTTTACTTTAAAGAAGACAAGAGGAAGTTAAAGTTTGCATGGTGCTGATAAGGCTGTAGCAGTGATCCTGCCTTAATGCTGCTGAAGTGAGCTCTTGCCAAGGATGTGACATTTGTGCCTGCCAGTTACTTTGTCTGTCTGTCTGCCAGGAGTATATCTTTAAAACTCATGACCAGATTTTCACGAAACGTGATGGACAGATTGACCTTGGGTCACAGGGCTCTAAGTTAGATTTGTTTGTTGATTCCCATCTTGCATTTATCTCTATTAGACAGGCCTTTAACCTTATCAATGTAATTACATGAAAACACATAAACAATTCCAAATCTGGGTAACATTTGCTGGATGAAAAAAATCAGTTGAACAAACTTTTAATGAGAGAAATTGTGCAGGGAAACCCATAAAGTGATTGTTGTAATATTGCTTTTGTGGGTTTTGTGTGTCTATCCCTGCTGAACCTTAGTGTTTACTCACTACCAGTCTTGACCTTTGAAGGTATAGCAGGTTAGCCTAATGACACGTCAGTACACTTAAGTGGTCTGAAAATTTGAACTGAAAACCTGCCAGTACACTCTCTAGGACACTTAGCACTGACCTTAGTCATTGCATAAAAAGTACCTTATTTTGCAATCCCATGAAACTCACATAGGTTTCGTTTGTGTTTAACGTACACAAATAGACTGTGGCTACACTGAAGTGGGTAAAAAAATAAAATAAAATAGGTGGGGAGAAGGTACTACAGGCTCACAGAGGGAAATGGACCTACTCTTTAAAGGAAAACATTGAGTTCACTACTGTGTTTTAATTTTAACTGGATTCTGTCAGATTGATATTCGGATTAATGCAACCTGTCATGTTTAGCCCTTAATCAGCTTATCCTACACACAGTAAGTTTGGAAATGAATAAGCGTTAGTCAAATTAACGCCGCTCAGTAACATGAGAATGACAAGCATTTAAATTACTGTTGTATGAGCTACGGGTATGTTGCATCCACTGGATTCATGGTGTTAAAGTTGTAGACACAAAGGTCAGATGGTGAAATGAATGCAAAATAAATCATTTTATTTCCCTTCTTTATTTTAAAGTGGTAATATTTTATCTTTATGGCTGTAATTCATCATTGACAGTAATGTCAGTATCAATTAACTCATTCATTCTCATTCAATCTGGGTACTGGAATTAAATTGTTTTTGTCATACATAACTATTATTCACCTGACATCGACATGTGATATCAATATGGCCAAGTGTCTATAAGATTTAGCCCTCCTTTTGCTAACCTTTCCTACCAAACTTTATATTGCTATAAAGATCGAACACTTTTGACTCTGCGGTCTATGCATGTTATAATAGTGTTTTAATAATTCCCGTAAGGTGATTATTTTGACCACAATCAACGCTCAATCCTCAAGGACGAGCAATCACTTCAAGATCCTTCAGAACTGAAAAATTGATCAGTGTGGTGAAAAGAAACACCGACTGGGAGGATTAAAGCCGTGTGTGGCCTCTATCCTTTAAACTCTGCATGCCCCCTGTCAAGCCCCGAATGGCCTGAAGGGAAGGACATTGGTGCCTCCAGTATTGCCAGCTGGCTGATAAGGGCTGGCACTGCTTGATAAGTCTGGTGCACCAGGGGAATTTTGGTGATGAAGATATTCATTGTTCTGCCATCTGCTGAGTCACTGCCTGACCTCACTGATGAGCAAAGGAATTTGACCCTGCATTTGTGTGCATACATGTGTGCAGTCATGTATCATTTGTACGTGTGTGTGCTTGATTATGTTACACTTTGGACACAAGTGTCCACAGCCCTAGTGCACTTTTTCATGGAGCTCACAATAAAAACTCTGCTCCCGTTCAGTGCACACACCTACTCAGTCTTACTTACCATCTGCTGCCACATGTTGTAGTGTTGTGTGGTGTGTTTGTTGTGAAGTTGAAGGGCTGAGTTAAGCTCTAGAGGAGAAGAGCATTAAAAAGACATTAATTAGGTGGTGCGATGTATTCCCAGTCATTGCAAAATCAAGAGTTATAGCAACACACTAAGCCCTTATGGAGATGGAGTCTGTAGGCTTGATAAAATCATTATAACTTTGATAGATAATGGAAGTTGAAGGGTGATGCAGTGCCAGGAGATAAAGGTGGGAGGGTAAGGTTGTCAGATGATAATTTTTTTCCTTCTTTTTTTGAGTTAGTGGTGTTTTTTTTGTGTGCGTGTGTGTGTGTTTGTGCATATGCCTGTACATTTGTATCTGCACATATGACTGTGTCTATCCAGGCTCATGTGTTGAGCTAGAGTCAGATTAGAGTGAGGGCGTTCTTGTTTGCAGACTTAAGTGTGACTCTGCATGACACTGCTCTTGCCTTCCTGCTCCTTGCCCTGAGTGTCCTCGGAGAGCTCGGCTCAGTCCTGCGGGACTCGTCTCATTAGTTCAGTAATTAAGATAAACGAGGTTTTAATTGCAGCTGTGATTTATGCTAATGATTGTGGGATTTAAGATGAGGATTTCCTCCTTCTCCTCCAATGAGAGGGCAGATCTGGGAATTGATGTGTACAAGCGATAGCATCGCAGCAGCTCTCTGCCACCAATGCAATTGTTATTGTTTGTCAGGATGGTAGAGATTCAAGGGTGTGGTTGTAATAGTAAATCGCTGGTCCGCAAGGTGATTATGTACCCTTTAGTGGGCCTTTGATCTACTGATGTTATTATGTATCAAAAGCCTTAAACGTAGCCTCCTGCTGATTAGAGCTTTCTTTAGACATTTTCATACTAAGATTTAGTCTGAATTCTCTCTTTTTGTGCAAGATCATTCATCTTGGATGAGCAATATGAGCTGGCTCTTTTGGCCCTCAAAAACCTCTCTGTATAGTAAAAATTTGAGCAGTCAAATTTAGATATGATTTGTATGGATGCATGTGTATCACTTAAATTATTCAAAATGTTTATAGTAACCTTATCATTTCCATTATACCATTACCTTACATTATTTATTGTATAAAATGCCATCCATTTTAATGTTAATCTTTTGTTGAATTTTGGAAATTTGCATTTTGCTATAAACACTAAACACAGAGCATCTGGTCCTTGTGCATAAATATTCAATATACTACAATGTCTACAAATATATAAAATAAAACAAAGAAACTGCATAACCCAAAACAGATCTTCCCCCTTCCCTCGTGACAGAGCCGTGTTACTAAAATATAATCCTAGTATGCTGTTTCATATTATTTAAAAAACAAATAGAATGGCATCTCCCTTCATCCACTGGTTAATATCTGGTTAACACATCACTAACTAAAATTGCATTTTCAGGTAATATTCTCCAACTATTTCTTACTATTGATTACAACTAATATATATTTTTACAAATCTTTAATAATTGTTATCGTCAATTTGTGAAAGGTGGCATACATATAAGTGGCAAATTTATTTCTGTGATTATTTTTTTTGCAAATTCTCTAGGCTGAGAAAAAGCTCTGAGTCCCTGAAAAATTATTACTGATCAGATAAAACTTATGGAGGTGCTCAGGCAACAATCACTAATACCTAGCTCTCCTTTGTGCTTCTCATCTGTACATATTTGATATGTGATAAAATGTGAGGGCACTTTCCCTCATCTAAAACTATCATCCTCTTATTTATGATACAAATAGTTTTTTTTTCTGTTTTATATGGCCACTGATATATGTATCAAGTGATGGTTTACAGTGCATTCCTGTTTCTGTTTCTGCAGTCCTGTTTTAAGAACTGTATTTGTTTTAGGCTTAGGCTGGTATTTGGCCTCTTAGGAAATGCAGGGAGGATAGCAATGCCAGGTGTTCAGGTATCTCTTTTGAGTAACAACCATGTGTTCAGTGATTTAAATATGTGCTTATTCAGTCTTGTTATAATTTGTGCTATGACTCTAGCATCCACAGGAATACTAAATTACATTTTCCCGTAACAGTCCTAGTCTGATCTCCATCTTGTTGGAACTGAAATAGATATTTACGAAAATATTCAGACCCGTAATTCAAAATAAGTTTATTTGGCTGCAATTACAGCTTTTTTGGATAAGTCTCTACAGGTTTTGCACACCTGGATTTAGGCAATTCAACCCATTATTTCTGGCATATCCCATTAAGCTCCATTAGAATCAATGGGCAGCCTGTGTGTGAATTACCATCTTCGAGTGTCTCCACAGATGTTCTACGCAGTTTAAGTCTTGAATCTGCCATTCAAGGGCAGTCGGACCTATACTAAAGCAACTATCTGTGTCTCAGCTGCACACATCAGGTCATTAACATACTAAAAGATGAACCATAACCTCTATGTCATGTTGTTGGCACTCTGCAGTAGGTTTTCTTCACTATTTTGTATTTGGCTCCATTTATTGCTGTCTCTTAAAAGCCTATCAATAGTATGATGCTGCCACCAACATGGTTCACCGTAGAAGTGGTATCCGCCAGTGCATGGAGTTCTGCCCAAAGGGATTCATTTTGTCTCATCAGACTAGAGAATAATTTGTCAGACCACAGCATGTTTGCAATTTTATGCATTTCTAATTAAATTTACTACACAATATAAGTGTGTGTGTGAGAGCATATAGAGCATAGAGCGTACATAACCCTCAGTTTTATATATGTTCACAGGGCGAAAGTGGAGCATGCTGATGTGTCCTTGAGCAAGACACTGAAACCCAACTTAGTTGCTCCTGGTGAGTGTAGGCCAGCTGCATAGCAGCTCCCCCATCGGTGTGTGAGTGTGAATGGGAATGGGTGAATGAGAAGCACTGTAAAGTGCTTTGGGTACCAGTAAGATAGAAAAGTGTAAGTGCAGACCATTTATCAGCTTCTGGTGATGGAATTTGCATTGCAACCCATTGAGGAGCAAAGCGGGATTTTGGAAGAGTGCTTTTTAACTGCAAACTAAATTTACATTATTTCTTTGTGTTGTCGTTTTTAAAACTCCTTTTAAAAATTATCTATTGATTTTTTTTTTTACTTATTTTTAGCTATTTGATATAAAAATACATCTAATACATTAAAATACATGGCATAATAAATGATAAAACAAAGCTAAAGCACAGTCAGCGTAAAAAAGGAAATACAAAGAAAAAACATTTTACCACATGTTTATACATGTTAAGGTCAACATCACAAATTGTATAATTGAAAGATAGGTTATGAGAAATGAATCAATGAAAAAGACACTGATAAAACAGATAAACCATAACTTTAGTAAAGCTGTGGCATAAAGCAAAATGCATTAAATATTAGATTGTGTTCCTATTAGCTGGAGGTTAATGTGGAGGCCACACACATGAGCCAATCAGAGTAGGTGCTCATCAATAATGGATCTAAATATGTTTATAGCTTCTGAAACAGCCGCTGGAATTTGTTGCAACAAAGATAGATATTTTGCAAAACTCGCAAAACTTGCAAAACATCTTTGGGTTGATAAAATGCCTTTGTCAAAATGCCACACATAATTAAAAATGGGACCATAATATCAGCCAAATACCAGCTTCCTAAAAAGGAAAATACCCCATATTCTGTCACCCTTTACCTCTGTAAAAAAAAAAAAACTTTGTATCTTTGATTCCTATTACAATGAGTTAGTCTTGTCCAAGATTATTGCTCTCCTTTAGGATATGATTTAAAGTGTAAAGTTTGTGCAGCGTGTCCACTGTGAAGTAGTAATAGTATAAGAACAAGCAGGATAAAAGTCAGCCTAGCATCTCAGAGAATGAAAGGACATCCCCGAAGCCCCACATGAGCCCCTTGTTTATCTTTTTGTGTGCTTGTTTTCTGTCTCTCGTCTCACACACAAGAACAACTAATCTCATCTTAAGCCCTTTTCCATCTCTACCCTTTATTTTCTTTTATATGGTTCTTCCTTTTTCATTCCATCGTCTCAGTGTTGGGAAACCACTGCAAAGAATCGGCAGCATTGGATTTGAATTAGCACCAACAAAGCTGAATAACTGTATAAGTTGATAAAAACATGTATTTAGTCACAGCCTGCAAAGTAGCCTCTGTACCATATACTGCATTGACATAGACGTACACAGTGTAGTCACGAGCATACACTTGACTTCCCTGCTCTTTTTGTAGGGAACATGTGAACACCCTTTTTGATTTGTCTGGCCTTGTATTCCAGTCTTTTCACAGAATACAGGTCAGACAGGTATAGCTATGCTATTTCCCACATGGACAGATAAGTAGTAAAGGCGATTATTTTCCCTTGTCTGCGTTGCACGTATCTTTATCCTTCAGTGCTGCTACACCCAGATGCTCTGATTCCGTGCTGCTACCCAGCTTGTATCAGCAGGCATGCTGTAATATGGACAAGGCTAATACCTGTTATTCTTCGGGGAGCTTTTATTGTGACTACTGTGTTGCTGGGATTTCTCTGGGTTTTCAATTAGACGCTCTGAGACTCTCAGCAGCCCGTTGCTATGTAATCTCTCAGAGAAGGCAGATAGTCTGCCAGACACTGATCACAACACAAACCAGACTCAAGTCATTCTAGCAGTTGTGTTCACAGTCAAGTTCAGACATCGCGGGCTATGGTACGAGTCTTGTACAATAGTGTTTCTTTATTTGATCTTTTATGTCCTCTTCCTCTTTTCATCCATTGAGTTTATTCAGGATCATTCAAGGTTTTCTCAGTCATCCCATGTCCCACCTTTATGTGCACTGCAACACTTCAAGCTATAAATTCAATTACATCTTTTTAAATTACACAAAATCGGGTGTTAAAGCATATATGTTGAAAAGAATACACAACAGCAAAACAGAAAATAAGAAAAACATATAGCATTAAGAAGTATTCTGCTAGAAGCTGCTGTTCTATTTTACAGTATGTCTTTGCTAATTGTCCTTTTCTAGCACTATTTTTTAGTAACATTAAAGAGTCTGGCTTTGAGAAACTTTATCCATAGCTACAGTATCTGCTTCTGAATATGCACATTTCCAGTTGTCAGACCCAATTGCTTATGCCAGTGTCTTTCATCTGTTCAATCTGTTTACAGATTCAGATTGTTATCATCTAGATACAAAAATAATAGAAAAGTCAATCTGTACAGTCTTGTAATAACACTATTACACAAAGAAAGGAGGTTAAATATGAAGCTGCAGCTTTTTGCTAAAAACAAACCTCTACATATGAACAGACTAATTTTTTAATACACAATTGGCCATTTTGGTTACTGTTTTTGGAGTTTTTGGAGGGAGGATGAGAACTGCAGGGAACCTTCGACACCATCCTTCATATCAGACATGCTCAGCTTATTGATCTACATCGGTTGACAGGAACTCTAGATGTGGCAGAAGTTGATTCTAGTCAGATCTGAGGCATTAGGACCGCCTGAATTACTGCGAAATTGCATCTAACCAGCTATATCAAAACAAAAATAAAACTACTTTCACCTCCATACATTGTCTTAAAATATTTGTCCTTGAATCTTTTTTGAAGGAAAACTTTTGATAAAAGTAGTCCATTGCGTATTCATGAAATGCGGGTTGTCTGCCAATGGCATTCACCCACAGGGCCATTATCAGTCTGCATCACACACACAAAAACACATACATATGCACTGGTAGCTGTCATACACTAAGGCATGTGTCTCAGCACACAGATGAGCATGTGCACAAGCAAGTGAATGCAAAGCTTTTCATTTAGATTTAGAAGTGAGAATCGTTTTAAGACAATAACTAAAACCTCATCATCAACATGATTAGCCTGGAGGCAAAATTCTTAAAAGTGACACTAATTTGTGTACATTTAGTACACAAAATCTTAGCCCCAAGAGTCTGGGCACTGGCTCCATGCCATATCACATTACTAGAATGTTCCAGCGCCCCCATGATGTTGTCATAAACGAGAGAAAACAGTTGTCACTAGCTTAGTCATGGCGATTACACTTGGAGAACTCCCGCTTCGGCTGTCCTCAAAAGCTCATTGCTCTGAGAAAGTCATTGTCATCTACTTGTCTTATGCCCGATTGAACTCATCAAATGAAAGGTCTTATGTCTCCTATTGTCTTGGGCAATCCCAACGTAATAACTACACATGTGTTTTTTCATTTTTGAAACTTGGTACACTCACTCTCCAACTTCCAGCATCTCTGTTTCTCCCTCTGTCTCTGCCTTCAGTGTTTTGCTTTTTGTAGGTAGAGGAGAGAATTTCAATGAGCAACCTCTTCTCAGTAAACGAGTCCTCACATTGTTCATGACACAATACTCTAAATGTGTTTGTCAGTACATAATATGAAATACGCACCCATGTTTTTTCTTTATGCTTTGGTAATAGATTATTCAAAGTGGCAAATTGTTTGAATTGCTAAAATCTTGTAATTATATTACTAGATATTGAAGCTATTGTACACATACAAAATTTGCATTGGACAAAAATAATTGTGTGTGTACTTGCTTGTGGGCATTTATTTAGTGGGATGTGTGCATTTGTGTATGCACCCCACAGTAGACAAAATCATGGCATGGTTTCTCATTTTCCAGTCCAGTACTGTCGGTAATGTGAGAGCATGGCTAATCCCCTGGAGTCTCACATCACAGAATCAAACTCTGCCGGTTAGCAATATATGCACTCTGACACACATACACACATGCTCTTTTTATTCAAGATTGAAATATCTAGCTACAAGACTAAAATTCTTACAAATTAAAATACACAAAATACATAAGCACCACTACTAAAGACCAATATCAAATTTAAATAGAAAGTGTTCCTTTATTTGTGCTGAATTTGAGTGTGTCTTTGTGTATGTACAGTATCTATGTGCAGCAATTTTCACCCCCTGGGGGTCTAATCGCAGTGCCCTGGTTGATCACTGGAGAACACTTTGTATCAGCAATTAGAATATGATTATATTTTCTCCCTCAGTGGGACCTGTGAGTCACTGTGTAATTTCGGTCTGTCTCTCTGGTCCAGCTCGACAAACAGCTGAGCTGAGAGGGGAAGGCTGTTCTGTGCAACCTGAAGCAGTGAGTCAAAGCTCCCTGCATATAGAGAATAGAACCAACAGTCTGCTGATACTGTGCACATCTACAGTACAGTACACCACTTGCGTGTTTTTGCAAGTGTGTGTTTGTGTATATACACCAGCCATTGCTTGGCCAGGTCTCAGTCGTCTGCGTAAGGAGCGGCTGTGGGAGTAGATTGGCCTTCTAGCCAGGCCACTGAAGCTGACAAACCAATTTAGAGGCATGATGGCCTCACTGGGTGGGTTTGAGTCCTTGATGCACGTTGTCCCACCACCATGAACAACCATTGTTAATCCTGTGCTTGTCCCTCCTAAACGGAATTGTTGCAATACATTTTGTGTCTGCTTATTTTCATCAAATACTTATTTCAGGATAATTACATTGATCATACTGTAGGGTCTGCTTTGTCAAGAGGGCATTTATTGTTATTCATCTTCTTTTTGTGGCATATCCTGGGATGTTCATTTTTTAATGATGAATCCATTATCCAAATGAGAAATCCAATGGCCAAAAAGCAAAACAAAAAACAAAAGAAAACAACAAAATGGTAAGTTCAGTGTTTCTTTTAACTATTATTATTATCTTTACTTAACCATAACAAAAACACTTATTTAATGTAGCCATTGAAGTGAAACTCCATTAGCTTGTCAAATTAAAACAGTAACTTGTAATAGTTTTGGAAGACAAAATCAAATAAGTCATCCCCCTGAGCAGCCATTCTAGAGAACATGGTCAGAATACTCATTCTGGTTGTTTGCTTTGGACAACACATAAAATGTTATTATGCCTTTGTTGATTTTAATGCATTTTCTTTTCTGCATATGTGTTTTTATTACGTACTAGTTATTTACTTTGTTTTTATATACTGATATTTTTAGTTATCTAGGAAACATTCAACATTACAATCTCACTTTTTTTCGGTCGCACGATTAAATGGGTTATGTAAACTGGATGAAATCAGGAGTAGATTTTGTCCCATCTAACTTCTTCCCTCTCTCCACCTTTTGGCCTCAATCCAGGCTAATTACCCAAGGGCTGTGCTCTCTCTGCTGTCCTGTCTCCGCTCCTCTACGCCCCTTCTGTGCTCTTTGTTCTGTTGCTTCCCTCCTCTCCATTCCAGGTTAGGTACAGTTCAATAATAGAGCAGTGAGAGGAGTGAGGAACACAGGCATGGGTTAATCTGTTGACCCTAGCCATAGTGCAGTGTAGACTTACCATCTGAACAAGTTTCTCAAGAGACTAGACCTCAGCTATTACCACCGCAAACTCACCTCAAAGTGAATGATTCATAATCCCTTAAAGTGCAGTTAAAGGTTTATGGCGCCCCTTATTTAAAAAACTAAATAATAATAATAATAATCATATTTAAAGTTAATCTTTATCCTATGTCATATGAAAAATTTGATGTGCAGCCATAATTTAAAACACCATTTACCAGATTTAACAAAGAAAATCATTAGAGAAGAAAACCAAATACTCTGGAAAATTAATTCATATGTTTAGATATTCAAATTGGACTTTTTATGTAGATAAGGGCATCATTGTAAATTTTGGATGAAATTGTTTCTCTTTTAAAGTTTGAAATAAAATCATTTCCTGGACAGCAACATAAAGCTGATCAGTTGACAATGATAAAACAAAATAAGTGAATGATCTACAAAGACCAGTTTGCAAAGAGATGTTACCTTTGTGAGAAAAGTTCATTTTAACAAATTATTTAATAGTTTTATAAAATACTGTATAAGCTCAGTTGCCCAGAATCCTTAGTTAAATCAATTGTTACATACATCTAACCCTTAAATTTAAGGGTAAATTAGGATTAACTTCACTGTTAGTGAAATTCACTGAACAAATTGTGAAGTTTTTGGTCTCATTCTCTCTCACTTTCCTGTTGACTGGATATTTTTCCATCTTACAAACTTCAGGTAGATGTTCTTCTCCCTGCGCTACACTGATGGAAGGGCTTTTACTGGGTTTTATGTAACAGGTCTAATATCTATTCAGTGATGTAAGAACATGCTCTGCAGTGGACCAGAGCTTGTTCTCAGAGATTTACTAATATTCAGCACAGAGGCATTGTGTCCATTTTATCCCAAGCCCTTTGTTTTACACACAAACCGTCCTCACTAGCAGGCAGAGGGAACATGGAAACAACAGTTAAAAAATACCAGGTGTGCCACAGATGTCAGTTATTCCAATTATGACACAGGTCTGCACAGCACATGTAATGTGACACCTGTGAATAATATACAATAATAATAAATAACTGGTTCATAATTAATAAATGCCCTGACAATTTACCATTTAAATACGTTTTACTCACGAGCAAATGAGAAGTGATATTCAGCAACAGATTAATGCTCTAAAGGAGGATGTTGCGTGAATTTGTGTTTCATGCTTGTAGACGCAATTTCTGCTTTCAACCCGATTCCCTGAAGTGTGTATATACATACAAATATGCATGTGTGTATACAATAAATGATGTCACTATGTATGTTTAGTCTTTTTCAATTGTTCTGTGTGGCAGATGGAAGAAGTAGTGTGGTGGAGTATTAAAAGCGTATTGGCATGGTATAAGTGAATTAGTTCCAGGCAGACTTGACTGTCAGAGTCTCCTTCTTCAGTCCTGTTTGCTCAATTGTTTGCTTTCCACTGAACAGATCACTTAGATAACATTCGTATGTATGAAGTACTTCTATCCAAAGATTGCATGGAGGCCTCACATGACACATATGGGATGCACAAAGACTTTCAATGAAATTGTGAGGGTTTTTAATGTTTTTGAATGAGAAATCATTCATCTGATGTGACTGAAGGAATGTGCAGAGTGGATGGATAGGAGGGCTGAAGAGACACGAGCCAATGCAGAGAGAGAGGAATAAAACATTTGACGGCAGAGAGATGAGGGTGAACGTGTGTATTTTCGTTTGTTGTCTCCATCTGCTGGGTGTGATTATCAGGTAACAGCCACAGGGTGCTGAGAGAGCCTCAAAGAGTCAGTGGAACAGAGGTGAGAAAGTTAACAAGAACGATGGTAATTTGAAAAGGAGGAGAGGGAATAAGAAAATATGACAAGAGGACTTGAGTGGGTCTCAGTCTAATGTTTTAACCTGCTTAATTGAAGTGAATAGAGAACACCAGACACATTTGAACTTGTTAATGAGAACAGTGCAGCGTTAATAATTTGAAATGCTCCTCTTTGAAGGAGTGCATACACTATAACAAAGTTAATGCAATTCATCAGTCCATGTGAAGCAATGTAATTCAGAACCACTGTGAGGTGTGCTAACATAGGAGTCAATCAGTCTTGTATGAAATTGCATTGTCTTAAGTTAAGTTCACCAAGAAGTAGTTGTAACTTAAGAATTTGTTATAGTTTACATAGTATAGTTTACATTATTTTATTTTGCAAAAGTTTTGTTGTAGGGTCTGATAAAAATTATCCAAATATTTACCATTCAAAATAAAGTCCTGCTGAATTGATTGAGAATTTGCAAATTCTTGAATAGAAAAAATTTTGATTTAACACAGCTTTTGGCAAGAAAAGATTGAAAACACCTACACACATTTGTATTTCAAATATATTTTCTTAGTTGTATTGTATATCAATATTGTAGTTGTATTATATATATCAAATAGTTTTTTATTTGTTGTGTGTTTTATGATCCATTTACAACCATCTGATTGAATAAAACCAACAAAACATTATAGATCAAAAAGTGTAGGTGTTTCCAAAACTTCCCTTGCTAGTTTATGTAGCGTATGTCATCTTCATACTGAAATAGACAATATAAATTCAGTGATTGTGAACTGATGTAACCCGGATGCACATTCAATATAGTACATGCTGAGTACATGCTGACGAAGAAACAACAGGATGCAAGAAAAGCACATTGTGCCCTGGTTGGAGGTTGTGACTCAAACTATGATGGGCAGAGAGACAAAAGACAGCACAGCAAAAGCTACATCCATATTGCATTAAAAAGAGATGTGCACATAGTTCATTCAGCGTCTTTTCTTTCAAAAGTTCCTTGCTGCATCCCAGGGGTGGTGTTGAATTATCCACAACACCAGTTTCGTTTGTCCCTATGACTTTCTTATCTCTGTCTTTCTCTTTCCATCCATCCAGGGAACACCAACAGTGTTTTTGCCCTGGGCTACATCAGTGGGTCCCTGACAGTGAATGGCCAGCTGGACAGAGAAAACCCACTCTACGCTGCAGGATTCACTCTCACTGTCAAGGTGAGCTGCTGAATGGGAGGTATTTGGAGGGATTGTCTTAGCTTAGACAAGAGATCGAAAGGCTGTTTCTTCGCTGCATCAAGAGAGAGCTTGAGTATGAGTGCATTAAATCAGTGCAGTGTCTGGCTTGACATACCTTCAAAAGACCTGCTAAATGCAGTACTTCACCCTGGCTTCCATTTTCATACAATGATGTGACAGTATTTTATGTTGACATAAGGTTGACATTAGGTTAGAAAGTCATTTAACACTTACTAATTACAGTACAAGATCATGCAATGCCTGTCTGAAGACTGCGTTAGTATGACTCTGCTCCTGTGTGACCCAGACAAATTTAAATGCCTTTATTGGGCTTGTCTGCAAAGGCATTTGTAGCTGCGATTCTGTGATAATGTCCCCTTCAAAGGCTTGCGTTCAGAGAATAGCGAGCAGCCAAGGAGGACGGGAGGAGCAGAGGAGGACAAGATAAAGGAAGAGGATTTAGTCTTCCTCAATACCGAGTACTCCTTTGTTCCACCCTTTCTGTCTTTTTTCTGTTTTGAAGCAGGTGCAGCCTCTGAATCCCCCTATCCTTCTACTGAACCTAAAGCCCATCTACTGTGCCTTTTGAGCATGTCAGTCCTCCCATCTCATCCACTCCCCACCCACAGCCTTCCTACCTTGTCCACTCTTCCACTTTTTAGTGGTAATTTTCTTCTCCTCTAGTATTGTACAACAAGGATCTCCCAGAGAGTGTGAGAAGGTGCGTGAAATGGATTTCCAAGTGCTACTAAAAGTGAGAGGATTTTTGATCGAACACATATATTTTTCTGAGTAACTCCATTGTTACATTGTGGATTTTACTAATTATTGGCAATAGTGTTTATTAACATTAATAAAGCTGAATGATGCTTTTATGAAGGACTGAGATGCAACTGGCTCTGAGGTTTAATACAAAAAGAATTCTTGCTAACATATTCCAGTCTCAGTCTATCTTTTTAATTAAAATCAATAATTGCAAAGGAGAAAAGTAGAACAAGCAAAAGTGCTGAAAATGAAAAAAATGTCATCCAAAAAATGTATTTATAAGATATGGATTTTTTCCCTTTACATTTTCTTACTCTCCCTCTCCCTGTGCTTGTGCTTTCTTAGGTGGTGCTACTATTGATTGTGGTGTGCCATAGTAATACAACTAATTTCTCAACTTCAGACAGCTTAGATAGTGCTGAGTATATGGAGGTGGAGGTCAAATGATTCAGTGGCCTTGGGAGGAGAGAGGCTAAACTAAGCTGCCTTGATCATCTAGAGACCAGCATGTTGTTCCTGCCTCTTCTCCTATTGCTTGTGACACTCCTCTATCAGTAAAAGACCCATTCCTATCTTTCTCTCCCATTTGTTTTACATTTCAGAGGAATCACATCTTTGTTAGTCAGGCAGCCAGAAACGGAGACAATATGTAATTGTGACTCTTCGGTGGGACAGCCTTCTCATAAATCTCATTGTGTGCATGTGCGTGTATGTGAGATTGTGCATGTGCTGGCCCTCTCTTGGCCTCTCTTTGAGCCTATTTCTATGATTGCTTTGAGTCCGTCTGTGCACCTTTTGATCCAATAAATGAACAGCTGTAAATACCTGGCTGAGATTGCGTGCTGACCGCCTCCATCTAAAATGACATTTTCAGTCCAATCAAATGCACCTCATGTCTCTGTCTCTCCCCCACCTCCCCTCTTGCCTTCTCTCTCTACAATTGCAACTCTCTATTGCTCTCTATAAGGCCACAGAGTTAAAAGAGGACCGCACTCCATCTGACGCAACAGTGATGACCACCTTCACTATTCTGCTAATTGACAAGAATGACAATGCTCCAAAGTTCAACAGTTCTGAATATCGGGTCCGCATCACTGAACTTGCCCAGGTGGGCTTTGCCCTGCCCCTCTTCATCCAGGTGGAAGACAAGGACGAGGTGGGTGGTAGTTAACCAGTATCAGGTGAAATGTAACTAGTCATCCACAATTGTTTCAAATTAGGTGGTTAATACTCTTAGGGAGCAACCTGATGTTAAGTTGAGTCTAAGGGAGCACTAACAGGCTAAAATCAGTCTGATTCCAGGACAGGTTTTACTTTTGTTCTAACAATATCAAGATCAAAGACAGCAACAATGGTGAGCATTCTTCATTTTGTGTTTCATTTGTAGGTCTAGACTTATCTTATTTATAAATGTAGGAGCCAAAAAAGAACATTAGCCACTACATTAAACTACTTGCATGGCACCAGTGCCTTGTTTGTATGGACTGTCAGCACCAGTGTACAACAACTAACTTAAGAGTGTCTGTCACTTCCTATTAGCTGCATCTATCAAACTACTGTCGTGACGCACAGTCACACACACTCAGACACCAACACACAGGGAGATCTCAAGCACTTTTTCACCTTACGCCTGCTCTGCCACTCTTGTCTCTCTCACATGCTCTCTCCCTCCTTCACGTGCACATGCTCGCTTACACCAGTGCATTGGACTCAACTACAATTTAATTTGCTCTGGAAGAGATGGGATAGAGCATCAAATTATACCTAACGAGGAAAATCAATCACCTAGGTGCAGATAAGCTGAAAGCTAGCCAGCTCTGATTGATTCAGGCACAGCAGCTGCCAGGGTGGAATTTGACAGATAACTGCAAGTCAAGTGGATAGTGAAAAAAGGTAGAGAGTAAAGAGACAGACACACACAGAGAAAAGGGAGAGGAGAGGGGGAACGCTTAAGGAAAATGGAAGTGCAGAAAGTAGCCTTCAATGAAGCAAAACCAGAAGTCAGAATAATTGGTGGAGCAGGAAAAACAGAGCAGACAGGACGGAAAGAAAAGCACTTGAAGTAGAGATAGCTGGAGCATTTAGCAGTAAGTTTGTTTGTTGCCACCAAGGAAGGTGTTTTGCAGTAGTGAGGCAGAGAGGGGAGTACTGTGAGTGCGCTGCTGCACGCAGGTGGGGTGACGACCCAGACACCTGGCATGTGATAAGAGGTCCCTCTGTATGTTTGCATCCAACATTTTACCACTATCAATAACAGCACTCAGTCTGGGGAGGTACCCAGGCACTTAACATTCCAGCATGTCTAGGCTAGGATTGCTTACCACAAATGGTGGGCTAGTTGAGGTAATTCCAAGATGCTTTTAAACAGACTTACCAAAAAACACAGAAATTGTCTGAAATCCCCGAGGTTTAATGTTGTAACATTGCTGCCGTAGGGTCCGACACACATCCGTGGATGAATATCTATGAGATGTTTCTTGTCTTGCAGTTTTGTTTTGCTATTTGTCATCCTTTAAACCTGCATGTCAGTGCTGGTACACACACTCTTTCACATTCTGCTACACCTGTGTTGTAATCTCACTTTTTCCTAGTGCAAAGGATTAAAGGCAGGCATTTCATTACTTAGAGTATGACACAAGTGGTAGTTACCTCTCGCCGTCTGTCTGTCTGTCGCTGCCTTCATATCCTCTTCTGCTTGGCTTGCGTCTTTAAAACTTTTGCTGCTGGAACTTGTCACTGAACTTTGTGGCAGTCGTGTCTGACAGGGTGCTTTTATTGGGGCTTCTAAAGGCAGAAGCAAATGGACGGGCAATTACGTTTATGGGCAGTTTGAGGTGACATCCCTGCATATTGGATGGTCTTTTAAATAGGAGTCATCAGCCACAATGTTTCTGCCAGAAATGAAAACAAAAACAAGGGGGCTATTTCAACCGCCAGCATAATGCCAATCGACCACCCTGTCTACCACAATGTGATTGGATGCCCTGCAGCTCTATATGTCAAGACAGGAGGGATCTAGAGGTGTTTTCTTAGCTCCTGACAACCATAGGCTTTCAGCAATGTGATATCATTGTGACCCTGGACCTGGTTTATATCTACCTATTATGCTTTTGGACTTGGGTATTTATCTGAGAGAGGAGACTAAGAGAAAGTTGAGGTTCATTGATGCTCTTTTTTTTAGATATTATTAAGAATTTCAGATAACCATTAATCATACAGTAGACCCACCCAGTATTGCAGCACAAAGTCTTTCTTAATCAGACCACATCCTCATATAATCTAACGTTGTAATGGCAACATATACTGTAGTGAGCTAGAAACCAATAGCAAACGTGTGTATCTGTATTGAGGAAGATAGTCATGGTTGTCATCAGGGATCACATCATCTCTCCTTTTCTTCTTGTAAAATACACATCATGATGATGGGTTTCCACCTTCTTCAGTAGCTGGGGGTTCACTCTAGTCAAACATACTGTATACAGCACTGTGGGCAGTGCATGGGGATTTGTTCCATGTTGCGTTATAATGGACATTTTCATAACGTGAAAAAGTGCTGCGTAGGGTTTATCTGGTGGAACTAATCGAGGATTCAGATGAGGAGTCGAGACAAACGTAGTTATGGGCTATAATTTTTACTGTATGTCTGGTTTGCAGCCTAATCTTGCCATATCCATTTTACCACACTTGTTGATGGTTTTGCTTACTAGCTTGTTTGGCTTGTAACTGGGACTACATGGAAGCACAAAATGCAGCAGATATGCCTCGCTCTAAATCTTTACCTTTAACCTTATCTACGCTCTCTTTGACCAGAATATGGTTAGGATACAAAAGCCTGACTTTGACCTCTTACCATTAGGTGATTATTATCCTCTTAGGTCATTGTGATTATTATCCTCTTTTGATGCAACCATTGGTATAGCAAAACTATGTGTAAAGTTTAGTGCACATCAGAGGTTTGATGACTGTCAGTTCTTCCTTTTTATGTATATGTACAGTCTCTTCTTTAAAAATGTTCTATAAATACTGACATAGTAGTGTAGGTTTTATGTCTCTGTTTGTCACTCGTAGCTTAGACAATGTGCTCTAAGCTCTCTCAACAAGCCATTTTTGTGCTCTCTTTTTTTCTCCACGTACCTTTCTCTCATCTCTGCTGTGGCAGGGGGTGAACAGCATGTTCCAGGTGTTTCTGACAGGCAACAATTCAGAGTACTTTACCATCTCGCCCACGGCGGTACAAGGGCGTGCTGACATCAGAGTGAGGGTGGCCATACCTCTGGACTACGAAGAGATTCGGAGCTACAGCTTCTCTGTGAGTTTCAAACTAATTTTCATCAATCTCAATATGTTATTGAGAGAGAGAATACTAGGATGTCCTAGAAACCTCCTAGGATCCAGAAGGTGCCCTGTTGTGAGTATAATCCAAAATCCTCAGAAGTTCTTTGGAAAAATGATTAATTATATTTTTAAGATTTCCGGTAAGAATTTAAAACATTTTATATCAATAGTCCAAAGTAGGCAATCGATCTGTGCTGTTTTTTCTTTAACTGGAAACTCTTTGGTTTGGATGTGTAGTATGTGATATACACCTTATTGTCTCTCCTCAGCTTTTCGCCAATGAGTCCATATTTGACCATGTGGGATTTGCCCGTGTCTTTATTGAAATAATCAATGAGAATGATAACCGGCCCATCTTCAGCAGACCACTGTACAACATCAGTCTTCCTGAAAACACTCCCGCCGGTACCTCAATGCTGCAAATCTTGGTGAGTACCTTAGGTAACTACTATGCAGTGTTTTTTCAGTTTGGAATACTCTGAATGGTCACTTGTAATTTATTCCTGTAGAGTAAATAACTGGGATCAAAGAGATTTTAATGCATTTTCATTGGAAATAAAATCTTTGCCACATTTGATCCACTTCTCTCTTTAGAGTTTACCATGTAAATTGTGATTTATGGTGACTTAAGCTATAAACAAATAAACACTCACTCAATATACCGGGTCACTGTTAACTAACACTTAAAGCTAACTTGGTTTTAAACCCTGTTTAACAGAATTTTGGGAGAAGCAGAATATCAAGTGCAAAATAATAGTGTATTCCAGTTAGGTAATAGATGTTGAAGTACTCAACTCAAGCAAAATGCGAAATGACTGCAGGATTATAAGTTGATAATAAGATCAGAAGTACCACTATTAAAATTAATCCAGTTAAGACTAAAGAGTTCATGTAAGTACATGTTGTTTTATTCATTCTATACAGGTTTGTTAAGCTTTATTTCACTTCTTAGTTAAATTGTCCTATAGTGCAGCAAAGCCCACCTTCTCTTGGTGTCCTGACTAGCAGCTACTACTACAACCAGACTGGAAATAAATCTTCAACAATGTTCCCATAACTCTGCATTCTTATTCATTACAAGTCATTCCTGTGACAGAACACCCACAATCCACTAGATACAAGTGCTAAAATCACAGTGTGAAAATCAATAGTGTTTATAAACTGCGTGTTCATGAAATGGAGATTGCAAGGCAGTCTAATACCCGATAAGTCTGGCTGATGTTGGCCCCGTGCTGGGGCGTGCAGCCCACTGTGGAATCCTGATTGCTGGCTGTAGAGAGTGAATGGGTTTTAAATAGAATGAGATGTGACGGCTCTCAGTGAGGACTGCACTGGCATGGATGGCAGCACTCGTATATACACACTGTTAGACGAAGGTTTCAATATTCTGACCTGCTCTCACACACACGCACACAACTATGCACCCACCACTGGAGACAAAATACACATACAGATTAAACAGATGTTTACCAGTCGGCTTGCTTGGCTCTAGGGCTGAGAAGTGGAAATAGTCACACTCACGTTTACTAGACAACCACGTCCCTGAACTCCCACAAGGTCAGCACATGGGTAAGCACATCAGCATTTGTTATCCCATAAGATTATCATTTCCTATGTATGTGTTTTTGGGTGTGTAAGTTCAACAGTGTGTTAGCACAGACTTGATTACCTAAGTGGGTCTGTCCTATTTCTATTCATTTAACTCATAGACAGTAAGTTACAACATTTTTAATCCAATGTAAATAGCTGAGACTGTTAATTCAAATGCTGCAGTCTGATCAAACAAGCCACACTCATGTTTGTGTGAATAATTAGCTTTTTTTTTTTGGAATGGGTATAGCATCCGTGTATCATACAAAACAAGTTAGAAAGGCTAAAATGAAACACAGAAGGAAGTTAAATCCACCTAACTATTAGTTTTTTTTCTTGTTCTTTCAAAAGTAGTGCAATGTTAAAGGGAATGATGTCTTTCTTGTAAATGTACAGTAATACTAATAATAAGGTAATATTTATTCAAATGAATTCCCTGTTCTCACTATATATTTTAAAGTATAGAGTACTGACATGTAAAACTACCCCTTATTATATTCAGTCTTGAGTTAGAACACGTTTCAACCCACTTCTGACTTAGCAGCAGGTAAAATAACTTAACTTGTCCATCACCCTACTATTAAAGAACAAATTATCTTTCTCGCAAACTGCAGAAAATCATGTTGAGTTGAAGTGTTAATTGTGACAAAATGAATTCATGAGCCACTAACAACTAGTTTTGTTATCACAGGATTTATATTACCATTCTACTTAATTCAAGCTTGTTTTATTCTGTACTTAATGCTTTGGATTATACATTGTTGGACCTATGCTTTTAAATGCCATTTAATTTGATTTTTCAAATTGTGGGTATCTTTTTATGTTCCTGATAGTCTTTAAAAGTCTTTATTTAATCCTCTTTACCGCTGGAGCTCTGCTCCAAAAGAAAGGAAAGGAACCACACCAAAAATGACCCAAGCCAACACAAAAGTAATACATTAAATTCTAATAAATTTGACATAATACAGTTGCATTACCAAGAACAAAGAAAATCTAAAGATGAATAAAATAAGGTTTACAATAAACAGCAGAGGGGTACGCCTCTTACTCAGGCTTTTGCAGAAGTGTAAACTGACTGCTGAGTGCAGTGAGCAACTCAAGATAGTACAATATAACCAGATTGTTGGGTTGAGACTAACCTCTTGGTGCTCTCTATCAGATGGCTGCAAGGTGCAACAGATGGTGGCCAAATTGTGTTTAATTCCTAATCCCTCAAGGTAGCCTAGCTTCCTCCACATACAATTATTTTTGGGGAATATGATCAGGGGCTTTCTTGCCTAGAGTGTGATGTGAAGATTGATGTGTTCTTGTGTGTGTGCAACAAATAGTTACTCTTATCATACAGACTGGAAGCTGTGGAAAACCGCTAACTAAGTTCCTAAGACACTCTCAAATACACTTACCTGCACCACTAAAGATGAATAAATAATACTTAACTTTAAAGGTTCCAAGAGTTCACTGAACCCTTTCAAGAAATAGCTAAGGCATGTAACTCCTGGTAAAACCACAACGTGTGGTGTTTTCATTTTAAATACAGTTTCAGAGTTGCTGGTACAGTAGGGAAACTTCCTTTTTTTCTATCTGGCCAGAGCTGGAATAGCAGTTTCCCCTGCTTTATGTCTGTGAGCTTAGCAACTCACGCTGCACCTTCTACAACACAGTGTTACTTTCCAAACGTCTAGTCTATGCACAAGGACAAATGATAGGTCCACTTACTTCATATGACTTCTGCAAAGTTGTATACAGTATGATTTGTGTCAGGGAGTGGCTATTGATGGGTGGGAGACTGTGTATACTTTCATTGAAGGTAGAATGCCTCGAATGCCATCAACTGTCTCATTTAACTCTCAGAAAGAGACTTAATTAAATGTAATTACCAATATTTAAGATTTTTACTTTAAAATATTGTTGGTCACATTTGTCACAGTTGTGTACATGTGTTCATCATCTGCATACTACATCATTTAAGTAAGCATTTGTCAGTCAGAATAGCTTTTTACTAATATCATTACTGATGACATTGATGAAACAGAATCATCATAGCAAGTCAGCAGTACTGAAGTTAGTTTTCCATGCAGTCTTATAATAGAAATAATATATAGTCGTACTTTCAATAAATAACTGTGTCCTGAGCCTTTTCTCCAGCAATTCTGTGATTGGTAAATAAAAGAGTAGGGTTTGGTTGATGTGTACATAAAACTTTATATCTATGCTAATTAAAATAATGCATGTTCATCCCCAGTTGTTTTAAAAAGTGCCAAACAGGCAATTTAATGATGTAATACAAATGCTATCTTAGGGTTAATATTAATAGCTCTTCTGATCAAGCTTATGTACAATGTTAATGCATAATAGGTAGTGCCCGCTCTTGCATCGCTGTGGACACTTATACTTAACATAGGAATACATGCACATATACACTCACACACATAGAGGCAGTGGCTGTTTAATATTTATGCTCTGCTGCATTACTTATCATTATAAATATTTATTGTGATTTACTCTTTTGTCTGGGTTCTTTTCTTTCTCTCTTTCTCACTCTCTCTGTCTCTTATTTTCCCTGGAGACTTTAGACACCAGCAGCTGCTCATATCAGTGGTTTTCTCTCCTTGGATTCAGAGAATTTGCCTTTCACTTCTTATTTATTGTATGCCCTCAGTTATTGTTGTTTTTCCCATTTTCTCAGTTTTACCATTAGATTGCTAATGGTTTTCAGGTGTTGCATTGATTCACTCTTTGGTTCGCTCTCTTTTTCTGCTTTGATTACACTCTCTCTAGCTTTTTCTACCCATCATGCTTTGCCTTAGAGCAGGGGTCTCAAACTCGCAGCCCGGGGGCCAATTGCACCCCGCGAGTTTTGTGGCCCGCAGAACAGACCATATGAAACTTTAATATTAGTGCAGCCCGCAAGTTTAATATAATTGGCACTTTACCGCGTTGTGTGCGAAAGGTTCCTTTTATGTGCAAGCTGGAGCTGAACCAACCAACCAATCACAGTGGAGTGTACGGCTCCCGTGGGCGGGGCCATCGGCCGAGCTTGATGCAAGCACAGAAACATTGCACAGCTATGGAGGTGCCCATGTAAGCCCTGTATAGCATGCATGTTGAAATACATTTTACCTGCATCTTTCTTTCTTTTTAAAGTTTGTCTGATCAGAATCATTGGGTTATGGTCAGTGACTTCCACCAGGGTTGTGTGTTTTACGGGCTTTGTGCAGATGCTGAATGTTTGAGGGCTACGGGATTGGGTAAATGTTATTGGCTAAAGGTTACAAAATTCACTGTCCACTGATAGGCCTTAATAGGGTAATAGTAACAACAGTAATTACAATTCATTATTGCAATAAAAGGATTGAAGCCCAGCTCTCTCCTGCTACTGGTAGCTCACATAGATGCAAATGGCCATGCCAGGCAGAACAAAGAATTAATGTAATGTATGAATTTTCCCTGAGCTGGCTGACCATATCAGTTCTCTGAAAAGGTCTGATTTTCATTCTACCACAATTACAGATATTCAGTTTACACTGACATAAAACACAGCAAATAAGGAAGAAATAATCTTAACTGAGAAAGATTTGTTTGTGATTGTGTAAAGCCACCATCTCAGCTCTGCATCTTTGACACATGACCATAGGCACCACATACAGCCAGCACTTGCTGGCTTTGCTATCTCTCTTGCAACTAGTGTGTCTCTGCATTGTGCTCTTTACTCTTTATCATTCTCTACATCCTTCTTGTGCTTGTGCTAATCTCATTCCTTCATCAAGGAGGACACACTGAGAAAGAGAGGGGGAGGACCAAGGCCTGTTGGCAAAGTGAAGCTGCCAGCCACATAGAGCTCTGCATTAATCCTTTTCACTGGCAGCTCAAACTCTATCTTCATCGCATGCCCACATTACAGTCCTCTCTCTCCACCTCACAACCCACTTTATATTTTCAAGGTAACTGTGTTTCACATGTGGTTTGAATAATGTAATTGTGGCTATTTATGCATGCAAATGGTAATATTTGTTTTACTTAAGCTATTACTGTTAGCTATTACATACAGTTCACTTTATCAAACTTTCCATTTCAAGTATAGAATACATTGTTAGAATGTGGTAATATTGTATATCTCGCTCGCTCTCTATATGTCTAGCTGTTATCTGGGTGGTCAGGAGATAATAGAAACAGGATTTTCGATCCTGTCGGCAGGCAGCAGTTGCTGTGAGCACCCCCACTTGCTTGTTAATGGTTTAGAGAAATAAAGCAGTCGTAAACATACACTCACCATCGCCATTACGCTAAAGTGTCCGCAGTAAAAACGCACACAACTCCCATCAACCCCCGCAGGTGTTGTAGGTCACAGCTGGGGGATTGGCGGAGGATGGAGTTGGCCCTCGTTTGATCTAACTAGGTGAGATAAGGATTTTGCATCTTGTGTCTGCTGAAGTAGGTAGTGTGAGTCTTGCACCATTTCACACAACTTTCTCTGTACATTCACTGTCCAATTTGAAAATTATGGAAAAAGTATAAATTCACTCATTAGTTTAGTCATAATGTTGAGTGAGCAGCTGTTATGGATATGTGATCATTAATTGGAGACGTCAGCATGGTGTCAGAGTTTCTGTTCTTTTTCCAGGCAGCTGCTCTGCTCGGACTCTTGCTCTGTATTATTGATCAGAGATGCAGTCTGGATCAGCACAGTCTGTTGGCAGTTGGCAGAGACCAATGATGTTACTGAGAAGAGAGGGAAGGCCAATGCCAAAAATAAAACCAAAAAAAATGGATGCTTTTATTGACCTCTTTAGTCTTATCTTTAGTTCAGCAGAGAGACAGACTTGGTATTAAATTAATGTATCTGACTTAATTTGTGCATCAGAAAAGTGGTGAAGGATCTTTGGTGATTGCTTATTTTTGATAGCTGAGGGAGAATCAGTTTTCCTGATTTAACTTCTGCTAAGCTTCACTTGTTTCACTGGACATACATTACGTACATATTGTCCTCCCTAACACATTTCGATGCTTGCTAGGTTGTTAGGTTTGTCTTTAAACAATAGTCACATGCCCAAATTTACATGATGACAGTTTTTGTTTGTTGTAATGATTCTTCTTGTCTTCACTGGCTGAAAGTAGAGATCTTTATCTAATGTGTGTTCGGTAAAAGAGAAAACCCACAGTCATACATTGCCGAGGTTAGCGCACAATATGAGGCTTCAGTAAGTTAAATAAATCGGCTCTTTATCTCAAAATATCAGGGTTTTCAGTACCAAACTCTTATTATATTATAGACAGTATAAAAAGATGGATGAAGCAACATCACATCTGTCAATCACTGCCCACATGGCAAAGTTCAAGTCCCTGGAGTCTTTTTATAATCCAAAAAAGGCAACCTAGCCCATAATGTCTCCCAGACAAAAGAATTCTTATTCTTAAGTATTTCTAGAGGTAATGGTTTTTGAATGGGAGTCAAATGAGGCCAGGAGTTGGAAAAGGTGATCATCAGTAGCTTTACATTTTCACATTCACTTCAGGGTTTAGCCTTGGCACTTGCCACTTAAGGTATCCACTGCATCTTAACATAGAAAGACAATTCTATTACTAAAAATTCTATTGCATATTGTTTTATTGATGATTAGCCAACATGTGCTTAGTAGCCTTTGAGTGCAGTTGTAGCCACAAACATCGACACTTGACCTAAAGGCACTTAATCTTGCTTAGATGATGTATAGCTATACAGATACAGTTGTTTTAAATACAGTCTGTCATGGGATTTTAATTTCTTGTTTCCTGTCTTGCTCTTTTATTTTGTAGCACCTTAGTTCCATTTCCGTTTTTTTTTTTGTTTTTTTTTTTTGGTGAAATGGACACAGCAAGCTTTTGTAATGGCTTTCCCAAATTTTGGGCCTCAACCTTATCAAAGATATCAGGACTATGCTTGAGAGTCAGGTCTGTGCCACAAAACCAAGCTCCACTAGTTCTGCCAAAATGGCTGGTCAAATCCATCCAGTGTTCTGCCAGCATGAAAAATATGTTATAATATCTAAGCCTTTGTTGATGTCAGAAAACACCAAATAAATTAAACCCTGTGCACAAAGTTCTTAATGTTTAAAGTTATGATATTAAGTCATTCTAGCTGAACATAACAAAACATAACAAAAATATACTGTTCAGTGAAATATGGTATTGCAATGACAGTCTATTATGAGTCTATAATCTTTTGCAACTGTACCATAAATTATGACATACTGACCAGATTGTTACTGTACGTGTCTCTCATTTATACACAGTACAATGCACACAAAAATAACCCTTCTCTGTATCCCCCTCGTATAGCATTAGTGAAGATTGAGCTATGATCTTGTCATGGATACTGAAAATGTGAGAGAATAAGAGCTGGGGAACCAAAGCTAAAGAAGACAACCTGACAACCATGTCTTTATCATTGTCTCCCTCACAATGGTTGTCAACTGGACATCTTCACTCTACTGCTTGTAGTGCTGGTGGTGTGTGTGTGTGTGTGTGTGTGTGCCTGCCTGCAGTGTATTCTTTATGGTTGTGTTTAGGTGCGAAACACCAAGCAAGTGGAGGTTGCCTGTGTTTGGACTGGGGGTCATCTCTATTTTGACAGCATGCTTTGACAGCCAGTAATTGGTTTCCTTTTCCATGCCTCTCAAAGCTCCTGCAGAAAAAAGGCAATTTTGGGAGCCAATCAATTTAAATTCCAGCTCACTCAAGATAGAGAAGTCTATGCGGTCTTTAACCTCCCCCACTGTCCATAAGATAGCTGTGCTGATAATCTGCTCCTGTACCCTCCCTAACCCAAACCAAACTTGCACACACAGACACACACACTACCCCTGTTGTTCTGTCACCCAGGAAGCTCTCATTTCCACTTTCTTTTGAGAGCAATTGAGTGTAATAATAGGAGTTTATACTGTAAGTGGTTGCTGTGCATATTTACCTCAAGACTGAATGAACCTGGAAATACTGTGCACCTCTGTCCACGTGTCTCTTTTTCACATGCAGACCATCATATGCACCCACATACACAATGTACAACATTGAGTACATGCATCCAGTCTTCACAGACACACTGTCACACTTGCATTTACTTGGATGCAGACCCAGAAATGAGTTCCCTACCACACACATGCACACACAGGTTGTGTTTGCCTGCTGGCACCTGATGGGAAGAAACACATCATTTAACCAAACTGGTCAACTGAGAACTAATTTCTCTTTTGTAGTTACTGCCTGAGGACTCTAGGGTTTGTGGCATTTATATTGGCAATCAGGAACACACTGACTCTTAGCGCAGAAACTCCTTTACAACTTGGTTTGGATTTTGATCAGAACGCTAACTCTGATACCTCAGGAGTCTGCTACTTTACAGAAAATTTTATATCTGCAGTCTGGGTCCAATATTTGTCTACAACTCTGCCATTGTATCACCCACAGGCACCTTGACAGTAAGAGAACATGAAATCAATCAATAGGTTGTTTGTACAATAGTCAGTGGTGCAGCAGTTTTCTCAATACCTCAATACTCTTATTTTTCGTTCAGTGTTTTAAAAAATATTTTAAGAATACATTAGAATTGCTTGTTTCGCATTAAAAAAAAAATGCCATTGCCATAATAATTACTGGTTGAAATTGTCAATGTGTTTATTAGGCATATTAATTTTGCACATTGCCCTGCTTTACTTTCATGGAACTTCTTTCCTTAGTAAATCTTTCACTAGTTTTCTCTCTTTTTTTTTTTACACCCCAGCTTGGCAACTTTTGCATCAACTTCAACTACCAACACCCAAAGAAATTTTAAGCTACCATGGCAAAAAGGGCAAGTGCATAACACCCTGGTGTCAAGGTTCCAGCTCCATGGTCTTAAGATACAGCAAATCCCTGCACATACAAGTCCCTCTTGTCCATCTGCTGTGGGCCTTCTGTGTCTAAAGTTGAAAGTCTTTGGCACGCAGTTGGCAAAGTGACTGGGCTGTACTGTCGTGATTGTTTGGTGGGAGAAAGGGATCTGGTCGGTGAATGAACGGCAGAGGGGTTGAAAAGATGGCTATCGTTTTTTACTCTTTATTTTTCTCACTCTGTTTGCTGCTCTCTCTCTCTCCGTCTGTCTGCCACTGTGGCAAGAGGGGTTTGGCCATAGAAACAGAGGGAGTATAAGCTCCCAAGCTGAGACTGGCTCCTGTCACTGCCTCGATAGCTGTCACACTAACACCCCCACTACTATCACTGGCGCACTTATGGACCTGTCACTCACCTGGGAAAGAGGGAGCGAAGGAGGGAGGGAGACATCGAGGGAGAAGAGTGTGCTAGGGGAGATATGTAGAGGGAAGGGGACACAGTGAAGACGGAGGAGGAGCTCATAAAGGAAAGAGCAAAGTGAAGGGAAGACAGAGAGAAAATGGGAAAGATTAAGGAAGAGGAGAAGGGAGTATTGGCATAGAATGCAAAAAAAGTGGAGAGATTCACCAATGACTTTTTGTATAGGCCCTTTTGGCTATACAAATAGTAGAAAAACAAAGTCTCACATTTTTCAGTGCATAAACACACTCAGACAGCAACAACACACACACACACACACACACACACACAGGTCCACATAATGTATATGTGCTCAATGACAATAAAGGTGGTTCTTTTTTCTTCTAATAAGGTCAATATCAGGGCATCACTGAATCATAGTGACCAGCATCATGGTTGACAGGGCAGGCTCCACACAAGTTGAAGCTCGGCCCTGTAACTGACTGTAGAACGACTGAGGTGAAACTCTATTACAACGGCCTCTCCAGCCGTATTCTATCAGCACCAACCCAACACTGTGTGTGTGTACACACCAGTGCATGGTGCACATGGACAGATGTGTTAATGTAGCATTTCATATAGTAGGTCCCTGAATGTGTTGCTTTTCCTATGGTATTTCTTTGACACTGCTTTAATCTGCAAAACGAATGACACCAGCTTTTGCTGCTTTTAAGGCACTGATAGGTCATGTGAATAAGCAAAATGTGTCAGTTCTCCCATCAGATTTAATCCAATCAACACCTCTGGATTGTGAAGCGTGGCTTGCATGTTTTATCATAAAGTCATACAGCTATAAACAGCTGTTTGAGTGAGAAATTTAAGAAAATCAGTCATCACAGTTTATTTTTTACATCCATTTGGGTGCATAATGTTAATAAACAGTGTTCACCTCACACACACATATACACACGTACAAATCAGTTCCTCCAGGATTTCTCTAACTTTTTTTGTAAATGTTGCAGCCTAAAATGCCAGATTTTACGACAGCTTTTCTAAAATGTTGCAATAATTGTTACAATGTTATTGATGTTTTAAATTGCAATTGATTAAATTAATTGTTGAAATAGCAGACAAAAGTATAATAAAGAAAAGTATAATTCCATAAAATAAAGTGGACAAAAACATATCTATTACTCTGCTTTAAAGAACTTGTTTAATTTTGTTGGTTGTAACATAACACCACTTTTACTCGCCACATTTTTCATCTGATTAAACTACGCCATGAACTTTCTTTCCACTTTAAATAATAGCATTTGAAAAAGGCAGCAGCAGTCTGATAGATTAAAATGCGTTAACCTCTTTAACCTTTTTTTTTTTACTTTTTGTTGATATTATTCAGTCTTCCTTAATTGTGTTTTTACTTGTGTGTAGTTGTCTGTTAGTAGTTTATATTATTTGGCTGTGCCATTTCCAAAATGTTTCAAATATGGACTGTCTTTTGGTATATACAGTGTAATATTTGTAAAGGTTAATTGTCTAATAAGTTGATTATAATAAAAAGCAAACAAAGCACATGAATATATCCGCGTCCTGAAAGAGTGTGAGAATGTTAACAAGTGAACCCAAACAAAACCCCCAAAAAACAAAGTAGATAAGAAGAGTAAAAAAAAAAGCAGGATAAGAAGCAAAGTTGGTGGACAACAGAAGTTCCATGTATTACACCTACTTTTACTACTAGTACATTTTTCATTATTTTTGTTTTGTTTTGTTTTTGTTTTGTTTTTTCTGTCTAGGCTACAGACAAAGATGCTGGCCTGTTCGGGGTTGTCCGTTACCACTTCAGTGATGAACCCGACCAGTAAGATACAGTTATACGTAGTCAAAGACACATATTTATGACAAACACTCCCCCATTTATTTTATATTCTGTGTATCCAAAAAAAAAACATTATTATAGCTTCCAAAGATTTTATAGTCTTTTTTTTTAACTCTTTTTACTGAACACAACTCTGTGTATACTTACAATGGATTGTTTTAAAATTAATGCTATGGCATAAATGTCATAAAAGTACACTGTTAAATTGAGAAAAATATTATTTCATATTTAACATTCCCAAACTTTTTTGGAAACACTGTACCTGCCTCTGTTTCATCTTGTAGGTTTTCACTGGACGATGTGACAGGCTGGGTAATTCTTAAGGCTAGTCTGGACTATGAGTTGATGCAGCGCTTCACACTGACCGTGCTGGCGAGGGATGGCGGGGGGGAGGAGACAACAGGGAGGATCCGTCTCAATGTGTTGGATGTCAATGACAATGCACCGCTCTTCCAGAAGGAGGCATATGTGGGCTCTCTGAGAGAAAACGAACTGGCTGTCCAGTCAGTGGCACGAGTCAGGGTGAGATGGGTTTGAAACATTCATGTTTGAAGATTTAAAACAGACAAATGAAGCAGAGATTAATCTTGTTGTAAGACGGTTTCATAAAACTGTCCTGTGTACTGCTGCTGCAAAATATGCGAAAAACCTACACCTGGTACTGTCCCTGATTTGAAATATTAACACAAATTATATCACACAAAAAGCCTTAATAATGGTATTGAAGTGTTGCTTAGCAGCTATTGTTTAGGTGAACTAAATGGACCTCATTGATAGAAGAGAAAATATCACTGAAATTACTATGCATTTAAAGTTACTAATTCCTTTAACACTTGCCCACATTGTCCAATGTTCACGTGTACAGCAGAGGCCATTCACATACAAATTAGACCTGCAACAGAGGATCTCATCAAATATCACCAGTCGTCAGGCTCACATACCTTTGGTTTTGCTGCCCTCCTCCTTTTTCCTTGTTTCCTCTGTTTTTCTATAATCAAGCCATTCTGTTTTTATGTGCACTTTGTCCAAGGAGAACAGGTAGGCCAGGAGTGCTGGCCATCAGTCACTGCCACACAAAAGGCAGAGGCAAACTGGCACAATGGTAACTAATGGCTCAGCGTTTCCTTTGATTGCACCCTGGGGAGAAAGACTATTAGGACCCTTGTGGAAGTGGGTACAGCTGTGGCTCACCCTCCCATTGTTGAAAGCTGATGACTGGGCTCAGTGCTGAGTGCTGCCTGAGAGGAGTGGTGATACCAGTCTCACAACTCTGCATGTCAGTGTGGAACCTATACTGTACACATATGTACACACATAACTCTGGAAAACAAGCAGAGAAAGAGGAAATAACCTGAAAAAGATAAGAGACAGGTTTTAGAGAGTTTTGAGACGGGGCAAAGAAAGGCTTTCTGCTGTTTGCTCTTTTTCTAAACAATGCCTGCAAGGTTTATGCCTCCTACTACAATGCTGCTACTTTTTTAACTGCTAAACTGCTTTTTTTTTTTCATTTCCGCTACATTTTTTATTCATTTCTGTTCCTTTTCCACTCGTATATTTGATTTGCTGCCCCCATCTCTTCTTACCTTTGAGTGGTAAACGACCATCTAATATGAAACTGTTTCGATATACTGGAATTGGATATAGAAGACAGTGTGGAAGAGAAAGCCAGCTTAAGAAGTTGTGGGGGAAGAAAGGTAGTGCTTACTCGACGTTTTGGCATTAAATGAAAGAGTAGCGATATGCGTGTTATTGTGAGATACAAGTGAATGTTTTTGACAACCTGTCCAGCCTCTAATGATGGCAGTGAGACCCAGTAGACTATCCTCACAGCCGGAGGACTTATGTTTAAGTTCCTGGCAGCTTGAGAATAATGAGGGAATGTCATCATCGTTGTTGATGTTGTTGTGGATTAGTCCTGCAAGGTATGGTTTCATCTGTCCTCTGCCTGTTTGGCTTGTCTTGGCTCGGTTGGTGTTCATCCAGTATTGACGCCTGCGCCACTAATAGCCAAAATAAGCTTTGATCTGTCCAATAAACTGGCATCACTAACTGACAGCTTACTGGCTGCACTCATATGCACAGAGTCATACACACCCATGCTGTGCAAACATACATATAAGTATTACTCTGTCTACTAAAGCATCTGTCCTGTCATCCTGTCTGTTTTCTTGTCTTGCTCACTCAAAACTTTTTCTCTCTAAGGACTTTGACTGTCTCTGCAGCGTATGTTAAGGGTATTCCCATCCTTCACTCTCAACTCTGCTGTCTGCCCACCTACAGGCTACAGATGAGGACTCTCCCCCCAACAACATTCTGACATATTCTATCACCTCAGCGTCAGCCTTTCCCGATTACTTCAGGATCATCATGGTGGAGGGTTACGCAGGTACGCTCTCCTTTAGGGCCACGAACCCACAATCTGACATGTTTGAGCACACCGGTTACATTATGGGCAGGAATGTTGTGGATGTGTATTCCTGCTAAACTCACATTTTAAGTTGTAAAATAGTGGGCACATCTGGTAATATAATTTGTGGTTGTAATTTGCTTTTTGAACCACACTTGGCTGATCAACAAAAAATGAGGAAAATATTCAACAACAGTAATTTTCGCAATGACTCCTAACTGTAACCTCCGGTCACTATTCCTCCCTGTTCTTTTCTCTCTAGCTTTTAACTTCCAACCACAAATAATATCTCCATCATCATCATCCATAAATTTATCCCTCCTCATGTTCACTTGATCCCCTGCCCTCAACACTGGTTAAAGCTTGTCTCCCTCCTTAGTCTACTTTTATCACCAACATTATACATGCCTCCCTCACTTCAGGTATTATCCCATCCTTTTTAAAACTGGAATAATTACTCCCATTTTTGAAAAACCTCGTTCAGATCCTTCCAACTTTAATAATTTCAGGCCATTTATGAATTTACCATTTCTCTGAAATATTCTGGAAAAAACAGTTGCTGCTCAGGTCTATTAAATGATTATCTGTATGATCAATACCAATGTGGTTTCCGCCCCATTCATAGCACAGAGAAAGCCCTGGTAAAAATCACAAACGATCTCCTGTTACCTGCAGATTCTAGACTACTCACTATTCTCATCCTCCTCGACCTTACCACAGCATTTGACACAATTCCTCACCCTATCCTACGTAACCTTTAACCTCTATTGGCATTGCAGACACTGTACACACCTGGTTCACTTCTGGCAACTCTCAGTTTGTTCAATGACAGAACGACTCATCTTAATCTGCCCCTGTCAATACTTGTGTCCCTCAGGGCTCAGTCACTGATGCCCTCTTTATTATTAGTTTAAATTAAAGACTGGTTTTCACACGATTTTCTCAAACTTAATTGCAATAAAACCTAATTTCTTCTTGTAGGAACTAAATACTTACTCCCCAAAACATGTAGATTCTGGGTCTACATCCACTGTTCCACCATACCACCCTCCTCTCAGGTTTAGTCTGGGTTTCATCTGTCATCTCACTAGACCTGGTTCCTGGTCCAGCTCCGCATTAAATATAAGATTAACTATAAGATACCTGTCAGACCTCCTTTAGTCATATACACCCTCATGCTCCTAACATTTATCCTCAGCCCACTTTCTGTTCTCTCCACAAGCCTGCCTGTTTTCTATGGGGCTAGAGCATTCAGTCGCTCTGGAATTCCCTTCCATCAGATCTCCGATCCATAGACTCTATCCCCATGTACAAATCATATCTTAAAACTCACCTTTTTCATCTTGCCTTTTCCACCTAAAATCAATAATCAAAACATTCCTATTTTTTCAAACTGTTTATTTTATGTTGGTTTTCTTATTTGCTACTATCGCTAATCTGTTTGTTGCTTTATCTTGTGTCTCTAAGGTGACCTTGCGTGTTGAGAAATACACTTATAAATAAAATGTATTATTATTATTATTATTATTATTATTATTAAAAAACACCCTTTCAGTTGCTCCCCCTTCTCCTTCCATTAGTGATCAGTGTGACGAGGCCTCTGGACTATGAGCAGGTTCCCAAAGGGACAATCTACTTAACAGTAATGGCCAAAGATAGTGGAAACCCATCCCTCAACAGTACCGTCCCTGTTACAGTGGAGGTTATTGTAAGTACAACCCTGCAACACACAAACGCTGAAATGCTTTTTTTTTTCTTATGGTGGACTTATGGTGCTGTTACATCATATAAACTGAATAACTGTACTTGTGTGAATGTTGAACCAGTGTGTAACAGGTGTCAACTGGGGGATGGTAGGTTTTTACATGTCCTCAACTTCATTCACATATGGGATCCCAGTATTTTCCCCACTGTCTGTAGCATTTTGTGTACTTTTTGAGCCATGTCTGACTACAGCTTTGTTTGCAGTTTTGTCACAGACTGTGCAGCTATCTCAGCTTCCAGTCCAGTTGTTTTTGTCAGTCTTATCACCAAATGTCTTATTTAAAGGTATTGGAAGAAGTCAGCTGTCTTCTCACGCACACAGTGGTTCAGAGATGGTTTAGTAATGAAAGTAGACACACTGCACACAGTTCTGGGTCCTAATTTTGCTTGATATTTTCTGCACAAGTTCTACTGTTTTTCACTTTAGTTTAAGTTTTCTTTTTGTAAATGTTTAAATTTTTTGACATTTCAATTTTCTCTTTTAGAAAAGACCACATTTTTTTGCTCAATCTAAGGAATTGCAAAAACTGTTTAGTGCCTGGTGCTTACATATCTGTGAGCAAGGTTTTCAGTGCCCACTGTAGCTTTTTGCTTTGTTTGAAGTAGAGGTGGATAATTAAACTTTAAGTATTGTATTTGTTAATTGCATTATGAGAAGCATCCAGAATTAATTCATCTAAACCATTTGTACTATATATGTTATATATATATGTACATAATGTGCTGCTGACATTTTCTGCTATCAAATGTTATTTTTCAACTCTAATTTCTTCTGTCTGTTTCTTTGCAATTCTTTTACCTGTTAACTAGTAGACACCTGTGCTGATCTTTGTTGAGGTTCTATAAACACAGCAGTAAAAATATAATGAGCAAGTATAATTTATAATCTGTGTCACTACTGGGTTTAGACTCGTCTCCTGATAGACATTGGTTATAAATATAACATTTTAGTCATTAAAAAAAAAGGAAATGACAGAGTAGGAGAAATGAATCCAGATGGAATCTCCTTTGATAAGTAAGGACTGTAAGCATAATATATACACTGGCTACATGAGTGAGAAATATTGTGTTCAATGAATCCAATGAATCTGTGCTAGTATGTAAAAACCAAAAGAAAGAGACTTACTCTCTCTCTCTTTCTCTCTCTCTCTCTTTCTCTCTCTCTCTCTGTCTCTCTCTCTCACTCTCTCTCTCTCTTACTCTGTTTCCTACACATTGTCATGGCTCACACCACAGGGGTTTATCAGTAGCTGGCAGCATCATACACACACAATACTGTGCACCAGTGTAACACAGAGCCCAGATGGATAATGGTGCCAGTGACTGTTGTTTAAGTGTTAACATTTCTCAGCAGCTCACACAGCGGGGAGGCTCTCTGCAAATAGCCACACAACTGGACATGTTGATGTGAAACAGAGTCTAATTCAATAAGTGGGAGGTTGTGAGAAATAATGCTCTGGGAAAGTCCGTGTGACAATAAATGCTGTTCTGTGTTGGAGTCATTATTTTCCTACCTGTCAAATTACAGGTCTTGATTACACTTAGTTTTGGGTAATGACATTAATAATAATCCTCGGAATTATTTTTTTGCCTATCATTGCAAATGTGTCTTTTTTAATATCTGTCCTCATCTTTTGCATTATTCCATTGCATTATTCCACTTCTTGCCAAAGCAACGTTCCACCTATCTCTTACAGTTTTAAAGCAATGAATGGATAATTAGTTTAGCTACAGTAAATGTCTTTACTATGTCAGGTATAAAGTAATTGTTTCTTAAGTGACAGAAACAGAAGCCAACAAGAAAACCCTCGGTTTGGAGCCATAAAATAAAGTGGCCCATGGGGGTTTCAGTTTAATCAGCTGATTAGCCATCATCTATGGTTACCCCTACTGTTCTTTTACTTTTATGAACATTTTCCAGTCCTCAGTGTCTTAATTCTCACTTGTGTTATTGTCAGTGTTAATTTGTGACAATGGATTCAAGCTCTTTTTAGTTCTCCCTTTTTCGGCATCGTTTGCATTTTTACATTGTTTAGTTGTTGATTATGTTTATTCTTCCTCCAGGATGAAAATGACAACCCACCTGAGTTCAGCACACCGTCCTATGTCATAAAAATCCCAGAAAACATTATTGCTGGTGAGTCACTTTATACTGTACATTTTGGGTTACAGTTTAGTTGCTAGGATTTTTTTCTAGTTTTTTCCTTTGCACTTATTGATTTTGACTTTTTATATTTTTTATAAATCAGTCAGGTTGCAGAATGTTAACTATTCTAAGCAAAAACATTGGCTGCCATAATTATGCGTGCATTCAGAAGACTTTTTTTTCTCAGACAAGATTACTTTCCAGTCACTAAAAGGAAACTAAATATTTCACTGGCCCTTTCAATCTCTGAGCTTCAGCTGATGCTGGACACTTTTTGTGTCTCTGACCTGATTTGAAGGAGCATATAGCTGAGCGGCTTGGGCCTGGGCTAAGGAGGTTTTGGGGACTTACCCCTTAGGGGTTGGACTGCAAGGCTGAGCTCAGGGCTAGCCCTGTGGCTAACCAGTCATTCCCTAGCCTGCCTGGGTATTGATCAGGCCTGCGCCAAGAATGGGCTGTGCCAGACAAGCTGATAATCCACTAATCCATAAACCCACTCACTGCCGTGCCATCACTTGAGCTGCGGGTGGGGGCGGTGAAGAAATTAGCTCTGCGAATGCCATTTCAGTATGTCTCTACTTGTCTCTCTCTGTCTTTACTCTTTACTTCACTTTTTTCCCCATGATTTTTTTCCTTTTTTCTCCCACTCTGCAAGTTGTAATTTTTTTTTCTGTCTCACTCCCTTCATCCCTTTCTCTCCTTAGGGGCAACTGTACTGCTTGTGAATGCTACTGATTTGGACGCCTCCCGGGAATTTGGCCAGGCCTCACTCATCTACTCCCTGGAGGGCTCCTCTCAGTTCCGTCTCAACTCACGCTCAGGTATGTGTGTATGTGTGCCTGTGCTTGTTAAAATGTGTGTATTCTTGTGATTGAGACTTTTTTGCGATCTGATTTTATTTTTAATTTGAATCACACCCTTTTAAATTTGAATGAATGGTTTAGATCACTTTCTGTCAGTTCAGATGCTTGTTCTGTTTCCCACTTTACTTTGCTTGTATGCACATTGTGGTTTGGATGGGCCTGGACTGTATACTTTAAAGAGCTGATTGTAAAGAGTTTATTTATTATTCTGACTTTAAAATCAGTTCACAACAGGTGTCTTAACTGGCTATTTATTCAATCAGATTTTTTTTGATGTTTCAGGTGAGATCACTACCACAGCCCTGTTGGACCGAGAGCTGAAATCAGAGTACATCCTGATTGTCAGAGCTGTGGATGGAGGGGTAGGCCCACAGCAGAAGACAGGCATTGCCACGGTAACACTTTGTAGCTATCATTTATTTGATTCTACCTACATCATACAGCATAATCTCCTTCTTATTTTTATTTAAAAATCTAATTATTCCTAATCTATTAATAATTGAGATGAAATTTGTTTATGTTCTGTTGCAAAACCATGATGGTCCAGGCTCTTTTATATACAATTTGTATTAAAAATACATAATTGCCCATTTACAGTACCTTCATCTCCCTTGCTCCCACATGGTTTAGGTGAACATTACCATCCTGGATATCAATGACAACGCCCCTGTGTGGACAGAGGAGCCGTACTATGCCAACATAGTGGAGATGAGCCCAATAAACACCGATGTTATTGCTGTGAGTGCACCTAGCCCAACTTGGTAAACTTTACACAGGTGGTTGTTAACTAAATGATCATGTAAAAAAACACAATCGAGCACACTGAAATAGTATTTGTGGTTTATTTCGAGTTGTGATTTAAGCATAAGGAATAAGCCTATTGAAATTTGGCCTGTAGACAAAAGGCAAATATCCCGGAGGTGTTTTTTTTTTTTTTCAAATACTTAAGTCTATTGAATTCTTACTTACTTGCAAATTTAAATCAGGCATAATGTGTGTTATAATTTAAATACTTGGTTTCAGACAAGAGTGATCAAAAAGTTAAGTAATCTTTAAAGGGATACTGTACATACTGTGCATGTTAGAGGCTGCATCTGCATGAATACTCCCCCACTATGGATGGACAAATTCCCATCACTGTGTAGGTCATCACAAAGTAAACACTGTAATATTACCCCAAACTCTCTTTATCCTGCTGGTGTCTTTGGCAATGTGTTGTTGTTAATTAAGCCCTGATTGTCCATTAATTAAAGAGGCGTCAGTGAGTATAATTAAGAGAGTCCGATTGCTAATTAAAATATAGCCTGCAGTCTTATGCATAGCTAATTATTCAGCTGCTAGGCAGAGAAAGAAGCATGAACCCATCTTGCAGAGGAAGAGAGTATAATGGGGAAATGGTGAAGAGGAGAACTAAAACATACAAGTGCTGCGCTGCTAACATGTTGCTAGATTTTCCACTTATTCCCATTCTTTTGGAGCTGATGGTCACTTGAGATCATTCATAGAATATCCAGCGATGCGATTCATACTGTATGTGACTCCCTGTGCTCAGTCGACAGACACTGTTGCCCCTCTGACCATTTTTCAATAAATCGGACCACCCAGGCTTACAATCTTATAATTGGCCCCAAAGCAGCCCTGGTCCAGTCAGTGTTTCCATGGTGACAAGAGGCCACCTGCTGAGTCCTGCTGGAGGTGTCCAGCGAGCCGATGAATTTGGTAGCTGTGCCCAATGCAAGGATAAGCCCAGAGTACTCAAATCCCAGAGCATCCCACCATCACTACTGCAGCGTTTTACATTTAGCACCTGTACACACACACACACACACACACACACAGGGAGCCTCTTATAATATCTAATTTCTAATCAATATTCTTTTTTCTGCCACTTGGCAGTTAGTACAGGAATACAGTTCAATAGACAAGGCTTAATATATCTGCTCACTATTTTTAATGTGCTCTGCTCAGGACAGAATTGATTAGTTCAAGAGGTACTGGTCAGGCACTTCCCCACATCTTATATCACCTACAGCACCATTGTCTGTGCTGTTGCTAATCAATGAACCTCTGAGATTCCTGCCTAACATGTCCTTTTAATAATTAAATACCTGCAAAACCTTTGTTTTCCTCTAATGACCAATTAACTAGTTTCTAACATTTTTAGTCAGCGCCCTTAATAATTGATTAGCTCTTTAAAAATCAACCAGTGTTTTAGCCGGGCTCCCAGCTTCACGCCTTTATCACCAGTCACTAGTTTGCGCCAAAAAGAGACGTCTTATTTTTCTTTTAGCTGGCTGATGTGTTAGAACAGTTAGAAGGGATTTCATCTATGAAGATGCTCTGGGGAGGTGGAGGTGTGCTTATTAGGTTTTTCTGTTATTTTCTTTCCTGTCATAATTAATTTCCTCTCCTTTCTCAAATTCTTCTAGTCCTCACATCAACAGTTCCCTCTGTTAATCCACTTTCACTAAGCCATACACTGTAACCTGAAGATTGTTATATATGTCTACAGGCTTACCTTTTGTTTGGACGGGGTTGTTGAAGGAGTTCAGTTACAAACAAATATTCAGAAAGGCTGTGGCTGTATTTTCCCCTGTCCAGGTGTTGGCAGTGGACCCAGACAATAGGGAAAATGGAACAGTAGTGTACAGTATCAGTCCAGAAAACCCCTTCTATACCATCAACAACAATACAGGGAAGATTCGCACCAGTGGGGTAACCCTGGACAGGGAAAGCTCCAACCCCAGAGACACAGTACTCATGAGAACCATTATCATCTCAGCTGTCGACCGTGAGTAGTGTCTATATGTGTTATGAGATGTCTGTGTCAGTTTGTATTTCTGTTTGCTTTTTCACCGTGTAAATTTGTCTGACTCATGAAACACCTAAACAATCTGTAATCCTAAATTGTTTTATGTTTCTTTGCAGAGAGGCTTCCATTCTGAGTGATTAGCCTGTTTCTCCAAGCCTCATTTTTCAAGTTTTATGTTGACCATGAAACTTTTTACTGTGGCTAATAAACTCTTTCGACCATAAGATGTGTGTGGTATGTGTGCTTTTGTCTTTACATGTCCCTCTGGCGCCATCTGTAGGCGGTACACCTCCACTGCGTGCATCAGTGAGCGCCACAGTATTTGTCAGCCTGCAGGATCTCAACGACAATGACCCAACCTTCCCCAACCTGCCATTTGTGGCCGAAGTGCTAGAAGGACTGCCCATTGGATCCTCAGTTTTTAGGGTAAAGCATAAGACTGTATTAATGTGGTTTAAATCTTAAGATTTAGGAAAAAGCTCTGTACAGGCAATGCATGGCACATTCATTGCACCTTATATTATTTGCAATATTACATTTGAAATTGCATTTAACCTTCAAAAGTGGCTTATATTGACTAATGTTTAGCAGATGGAGAAAAGGCAGCCTGCTGCATGGTCATTTAGCACAATAAATTATCATCAAACAGCTTTATGGAAACACTCACAATTGTTGATTGATGAAATTCTATTATATGACCTCCTGTGCACATCTGCATTATTACCCCTAGAAAGCAAATTTAGCTCAAAAGATCTCTCTGTTCAGTATATGTTGTCCTTTACTTTTTGAGTAATCTCCCACATTATTTCTTCCCCCAAAACGTCTCATCTAGGTCCAAGTGGAGGATCCTGATGAAGATGAAAATGGTTTGATTACAATGGCATTACAGATGGGTATGCCTCGCCTCGACTTCTACCTGAACACCACCACTGGTGTTCTCACCTCCACAGCAGTCCTGGATCGTGAGCAGAATCGACAGTACCAATTGAGGATCATAGCCTATGATGCAGGAAGGTTTCCTCGCACCTCCACGTCAACCCTCACTGTCTCAGGTGAGAGTTTGTGTGGTTAATGATGATCATGAGGTTTGACTTCCCTTTGCTCTCTCTGAAATTACATTCGTAACAAAACTGCTAAGACCTTGTATGATTTGATCCCGAGTTACATGAGCAGTTACTTCATTATAGTTAACCACTGACTTCTGAGTTTGAATCTGTTGTGAAAGATACTACCACCTGCTGGTGGGACAATGGTTGGACTGCTGTGAACATGATTTAAAAAAAAGAATGGAAAATTTGAATCCAGTCATATGGCATTACTCAAATAGACCAGATGAGTCAGAAGCATCAAAATATTTTGAACTGTTTCCCAGAGATCTTTTTAACACAGGTTAGCAACAGACATCCAAAGGGCTCGTGGTTTATCAGAAACCAATTCCTCCAGTTTCATAATTCTCATTCTACTCACTGCACCACCTTGCTGCCTTATTTGTCCTCATGTACATCTATTTGTGTGTCCTCGTCTACCTTTGTCTTTGTGTTTGTATGCTTGCACCAGTTCTGGATGTAAATGATGAGACGCCCACCTTCAACCCTCGCGTGTACAATGTTTCCCTGATGGAGAATATCCCTAGAGACCGTTCTGTAGTACACCTCAGCTGCTCTGACAACGACACTGGCCTCAATGCTGAACTTAGCTACTTCATCACAGGTCAGAGGTCACAATGGAAAGTGTTTTTGTGTGTCTGTGGGCTTTGTTAAACAGTTGTGGGGACTATACAGTCACGTTGCATGTCAATATTTTTGTCCATCCATCCATCTCTGTGTGAATCTGTGTGAGGCAAGCTCCCCTTGCATGCTCAGTTTACTATTAATGCTGTACTGTGTGCGTTTGGAATTTTTACCAATATGCTGTAAATTATGTGAAATATGTGTTGTGTTTTTTTTTAGGGGGCAATCAAGATGGTAAATTCAGTGTGGGGTTCAGAGATGGAGTTGTTCGTACAGTGGTTGGCCTAGACAGAGAGACCCAGGCAGCATATGTTCTGGTCATAGAAGCTATAGGTGTGTCAATAATTTACATCTTAATTTATGATGATAAAAGTCCTTTATAATTTTTTTAATTCTCATTTAGGCATAGTGTTTTTATTTGTAAGAGTGTGTTTTCTTGCTTGTTTTGTTTTGTTTGTCATCTTCAAAGCTGCTCCTTTCAACTCATATATGACTCTGAGGGAAAAAAAGTGATGGCTGCACATCTGCAGTGATTTCATACTATTGCTCAACTGCCTTTGTTCCTGTTTGAAAAGAAAGAACAAAAACTGAGGTTTTCCTGTTTTGGAAACCATTGAGTCAGGGTTGCTTATCTGCTAAGGCGGCCAGAGACACAAGAGAGGGGAGAAGAGGCAGAGATAATGTAACACTGTACATGGGAACAGAATTACACATATTGTCCTACTTCACAAGCAGCTGAAAATGACCTAAGTTTTGATGCGCCAACAATGTTCCAGTCTTACGTCTTTGTAAAAATCTATTTTTGGTTTCTGCTCCATTTTTCAGAGAGTAGTGGATTGTTTAATTAAACATATTAATACAAAAGCAGTTCCATTATGTATAGCCTATAGCTTTTAATGATATACTTCAGAGTTTCTACTTTTTGTCAAACTTAAAGTTTGCATAAAAGTGAATGATTGCAACTAATGTGTCTGTGACTGTTTCTGCACATAGACAATGGTCCCACGGACAGCCGGAGGACAGGCACAGCCACTGTATTTGTTGAGGTGCAGGATGTTAATGACAACAGACCCATCTTCCTTCAAAACAGCTATGAGACCAGCATAATGGAGAGCGTGCCTCAAGGAACCAGCATCCTTCGGGTACCATACCATCCATCCACACACACATACTGCTAAACACATGTAGAAACACACCGATGTTTCTAAAGTCAAATGAAAAAGTCACTTTATTTCTTAACACCACAAAAAACAAAGAATAGGTTGCAGAGTGATTTCTTTTTGGCTTATGTTGCATTTGTCATTACAGTGTCATTGGTGTGTTTTAACTGCTACTATAAAATACTTCCCAGTGCTTCTCTTAATTTACATGATTGACCAGATGAATGGGGTCCACAAAGCATGAGAACCATTAGCCACGTAGCGCAGAAAAACAATGCCTGTCACATTAAGAGCAAAAAAGAAAAAACTGACTTGAGGTTGGCGTCATTTGAGGCACATGTTTGGCCCACTGTATCGGTTTAATCCAGAGCAGAGTTTGATATTTGCGGGTTTTTTTACTCTAAGGGTGACATGATCAGTCACAAAAGTGCATGAATCTGCCACAACAGCTTTTTGATTGCTTAAACTTTTAAACAATTGCAGTATATCGTAGCTATGGCATTTAACAAATGTTAAAACAAATGCTAAAATACACTTTTAAAAATTGCAGTTTTCTTCATATACACCTGGTATTAGTGATATTTGCACCACCCACAATAAACTATACAATACAAGTAGGTATCACTTGTTGGAGATCAGTTAAGTTAGCTTTCAATCTGTCCCCAAGTCAGATTTCTGTGACATAGTCAAAAAGACATGGCATAGTTGGGTGAGCCTCTGTGCTGGCTTCTGGCTGTGGTGTCTGTCTGGCTGGTGACTGAGATACACTTGTGTGCTCACGCTCGTATGGCCTGCGATGTGGGGGTCGTCTGAAGGAGAGGTTGTATGAACGCCGATATGAACCCAGCCTCCTCCACACCTTGAGCTGGGGCTCACTGGACCGACTTCTTCTACGAGTCAAGCTCTCCCCTGGGCCACAGCTTGTCTCAGAGTCTCCATCTCCTTCAGAGGGCTGGCACACAGCCAGAAAGGCTGCCAACCCTGCCAGCAGCAAGGATAACCCCAGCACCACCATTATAGTGAATTCTGGGTCATGGGTGTCAGAAGAATTGGATGGAGGTTGTGGAATGGTGAAAGAAATGGTGGTGGTTGTCAGGTTGGAAGGAGTGGTGTTAGATGTAAAAGTGAAATTGGAGCCTGGCTCAGTGGTGTTCATGTTGTCTTGGCCCTGAATGGAGAAAACAACATTAGGTTGGAGATGTGTGGGGTTGTTTGCTGGTGTATGTGGCTGTGTTTGCAAGTGTTTGTGGTCAACCTCTATCTATCAAAGTGCCTCTTGTTGTAGTATTTTGCCTCACTTGCCAAGCCTAATCCAGCTGAGTAGGTTTAGGTGGTTTGTTTAGGTGCTTATTTTTCCTATATTGTGATAATACACACAAGGACCTACAATACATGTACACATACACAGAAACACACACAACACCTGCACGCACATGCAGATGTAGTGAGTGTTTGGCATTTGTAGCAATTATGTAGCTATTAAATCATGGAATACACAACAGTCAATGCTTGACAGGCTTTCTTCAATGTAAAACAAATTGGGTTTATTAAAATGCCCCTTGCAAAATACAAGGCACCCACCTCTACTTCCCCGCTCTCCAATTATCCCCACCCCCCCCCCATTTTGCACGCCCCCATCTTCAGCATTGTAACATTTGTAAATGTCATCGTCCTTAATTCAGTGGAGACAAAGCATGGCTTATCGGTTTAAGGGAAACACATTGGGACGTGAAATTATTTTTAAGACCAAATGCCAGGAAAGCTGTGAAAAGGCCAGTGGAGCAAGATGGCTCGTTAGAGAGTCAGTTCATTAGTCAGCGCCTCCAAGCACATACGCCACACACACACCCACACAGCTATTCAAATCCAAAGTTTCTTTCTTACCCACACATACTGTAGGCTGTGCAGCACATATTCATGATTAGGCACGCTGCTCTTAAGCTTGGCAGCTTAGCTGTAAGGTACTCTCCCCTCTCCCTCTATATCACCCCACACTGTTGCTTCTGCAGATCTGACGGCTCAGCTAGTTTTGAAACACTGAGCTAATTTCTCAACTTTGTTACAAACACACTTTGTCTAGCCTGGTCATGTTTTTAAAGTCTGAGCAAATTCATTCACAAGTTCTAACAAGTAATTTCTTAGTGACACACTTCCAGATTCTTATTCGATTTATCTCCCTACCATTGCCTCTTGATTGGTTTTTGGATTTATGGTATTTAAAGTCATATATTCTGATTTATCTACATAGTGGAAATAAGTTGTAGTAACACTTTAGTAACATAGATTTCAGATATGCATAATCTGTTGACTTATTTTCAGAATCACGTTCTTGATAAGTCCTAAACAAAATGCATTAAACTGTCCTTTCATACTCCCTTTAGCAATGCACAGTTACTCAAGCACATGTCAAGCAGCTCACTCATTTGAAATGGGGATTTTAGGAGTTTCAAGGTGAGACTTTATAGCAGAGAAACATTACATATTTTAGAAGACACCAATGAGAGGGTTAGCACATGAATATTTAAAAGAATTTAACTCTAATCAATTGATGATTTTCTTCATAAATCTATGCTAATTTGTAAGAAAACCCTTAAAACATATATACTCACACCCACACTTTAGAGACACTTTAAATAGCCCCTTGCTTAGTCCAAGTAACTGAGGTCAGATCTGTTTCTTAGCTCCACACTCTTGTTTTCCCCCTTAAACTGCTGCTTTCCCAGAGACAGAGGGGAAATTCTGGGGAGGGAGAGGGAACAAGGAGGAAAGGGGGCAAAATGTGGGTAACAACATTACAGTGGAAACATCTCTGTGTTGTTTTAATCCTAGGGAGCCAAAGACAATAGTGTGTTTTCTGAGCCATGCAAAGGGCTTAGTGAATAATCTCTCAGTTCTTACAAGCCACATGCTTACACTTACAACATCTGGCTCCGCCAAGTAGTCTTACACTTTATACACCCCTTTTATGGCCTAAGTGGTGCAGTCCACTGTGTAATACCCTATTCATCACTCACTAGTCTGACCCCCCAGCCTCTTTTTCTCCTGTCTTTCACTACCCTCCCTTCCTCTTTCTCCTCTCCTCTCTACATCTCTTTATGAAGCTAATGAGACTGAAGTTGGGCCCCTCTTCACAGAGGGAGCGAGACAGAGCAAAGAAGGACACACATAGTGATAGTGCGTGTGTGTGTGTGTCTGAATTTGTGCATCCCTAAGTGCATGTACATGTGTCTTGAATGTGTATCTTTATATGCAATTGAATATGCACTTTGTAGGTACTTCCACAGATTCTGACACATTAACAGAGAGGTAGAGTGTGACTTGAAGTCAGCCTCATCCAGTGCCAGCGGCTCTGTGCCACACTGGATTCAGAAGTCAGTTTCATCAGTTTCATGACATGGCCCATTCACCAGCAGCCCAGCATGCTCCACTATTTATCTGTGTATGCTGTGGAGCCATGCTGTCTGTGCATGCTTTGGGTTTTGGCTGCTATTGGCTTTCTGTCTGTGAGAGAGAGAGAAAGAGAGAGAGTTTTTCTCTCTGCCAAGCCATGATGGGGTTGTTGTGGCAACAAGACACTGGGCAACAGTGGATGTTTGGTGAATGGGGAAGTATACAAATTTGTCCTTTTGTTTCTACAAACCACTCAATACTCGTTTTTTGAAATGTGCTAACTTTCATATTACACCGTATTTCTGGGATAATAAAAAATTAGTGCTAAATGCAGCTTTCAACTGAACGACAGAACCACTGTTAATCAGATCCAGCTGCTCATCTTCATCTCATTATCATAGTTAAAGTAATGGCTCTTGTATATCTTGCCAGCATCATCATCAGATTGAAAAAAGGGCAAATGTTATAACTTCCCCTGTGTGTGTCTTTAAAGGTTCAAGCTACAGATGCAGATGAGGGTGAAAATGGCAGAGTTCTCTACAGGATCCTCACTGGTAAAAGTTTCTGTTCCTAGATTTTTTTTCCAAACGGCCTTTATACATGGTCTCCTGGCTCACTTACAAATGCACTAAACAAATTATGCACTATATTAAAGCTCTTAATATGTGACGATATGTTGTTAAACCAAATGTTCACAGAAGTTGCAAACAAGGTGTTTTCAATGTATTTTGCAGTCAGTGTGTAAAAAGCATACTGAAAATTACTGTATTGACAGGCTCTTAAGACAAATTATTGTGCACTGAAAGCAGCTGAATTATCTTACCCAAAACAGCAGATGTTCTGAAATCATCCACTGAAATGATCGAAATCCAAAGACTAAATGCTTTACTAAAATGGGCATTTTTATAGAAGTCTCACTTTTCCCCTGTCTCTTACTGTCTGTGTGTGTGTGTGTGTGTGTGTGTGTGTGTGTGTGTGTGTGTGTGTGTGTGTGTGTGCGCGTATGTGTGTGTGTGTGTGTGCTTGTGTTTGTGGATGCATGTATGCAGGGAACATCAATGACCAGTTTAGCATAGACAGACAAACCGGGCTGTTGGCAAGAAGCCTCAGGCCTCTGGACAGAGAAACCAGAAGCTCCCATGTGTTGGAAGTGGAAGCCTACAACAGTGATGAGGGTAGCATGAGGAGCTCTGTGAGGGTGAGCAACAGGAGGGAACCTGGAGGGGCATGGACACACTGGTTGACACACTAAAACGGCCAGATTTCATTCTTATACCACATGCTAAATGTGTTGATGCCTTATGTCGAAGTAGTTTATTCTTTCAATTATACTTATATGTGGTAAGCTGTATCCTCCTATAACATCTCCCAACACTCAGCGTGTCTCTGTAAAAAGCTCTCAACACAGAGATCTTTTTTCTGGTATAATCACCAGCTGATTTTGAGTCAGCTCAGTCTCACAGTTAAAATGTTCATATCGTGTCAATAATTCAGGGTCAACTGCCCACAATCACAAGTATGTGGCATATATCGCATGGGGATCTTTTAAAAAAGCCAGTCTTGTTTGCCCTATGTGTTTTTTAAAATCTAGACTTTAGAGAATCCATCATTAATGAGAGCCAGCTTTGTAAGACTTTGTTAATCGGTTTATTATGTCTAAGTCATGAACATCCACATATTTCTTCCCCTGCAGGTGATCATATATGTGGATGATGCCAATGACGAGGTGCCAGTGTTTACCCAGCAACAATACAACCGCCTGGGCCTCAGGGAGACCGCTGGCATTGGCACCTCTGTGATTGTAGTCCGTGCCACAGATCGTGATACAGGTGAGTCACATCTCAGATTAGGAGTAGAGGAATTAAGAGTTTGAGGTCAGTTCTTGTTTTCAACCCATCAGTATCACTTCATATCATAAGCAGAAAAGAAAACTTTACTTCTGCTCAGCTGGCATGAGTCCATTGTTTATATGTAACCAACCTGAACCTGCAGCTACAAGGAGACGCATTACAGCTCTTTTTTTTTCCTTTTATATTTATATCATAAATGACATTTACTCTAAATGGTTTTAAATTTCTACTTCTACTCAACAATTTGGAATTCCAAATTTATTAATTTCCTGTGGTTTAATGTGTTTCTTAGACACTTTCTGACACATTGGGTGGTGTCACATACATTTTCCAAAGCATCAGCTCAGGCCCAGAAACTGAAATAAACACAACAAAGCCCAAAGCACACTGCTGACATCAACATTAAACAAAACACGGTAGTGAGGGATGTGCCTGTTGTAACTATACAGTAGCTTTATTTTATATTACAGTTGAAGTTTAAAACATTTCACTGAGTATGAGCATGCCTTCTACTTGTTCAGGTGATGGTGGAGCTGTTGCTTATGCCATTGTGTCTGGCTCAGATCGCAAGTTTGATGTGGACATAAGCACTGGTCTAATAACCACTCTAGACTACCTGGACTACGAGACTAAGACCAGTTACTTGATGAATGTTTCGGCCACTGACCAGGCTCCACCTTTCAACCGAGCCTTCTGCACAGTCTATGTCACATTACTGAATGAGCTGGATGAGGCTGTGGCCTTTGTCTCCACCGGTTATGAGGCTTCACTACGTGAAAACATTGCCACCGGGACAGAAGTGGTGCAGGTGCAGGCCCGGTCGCCTGACAACTTAAACCAGCTGACTTACCGCTTCGACCCTGATACGTCGCCTGCAGCTCTGGCCCTCTTCAAGATAGACAGCGTCACGGTGAGTGAGGGAGCAGTGAAGGAAAGGTCACTGAATAGATTAGCACAACATGCATGCTTCTTTTTTGTTCACTTCAAGGACTACACCCTCCTTCTGTCAAATATATTTGATCCATTAACCACAGTGTGATTGGATAACACCTCTTCCTCTGTGATTTGAACTAGCACTCCTGTTGCTGCATGACTGTGAGCTGATCAAAGAGCTTGTTTTCTTTGAAGTTATTTGATTCTTTTGATAGAAGAGAAATGGGGACTTTTTGACATTGTTGATTTTTATGATACTTACTCTAAGATAGATAGTCTGTCTCTTTCATGGCTCTTGGTCACAGTGTGAATAATTCTTATTGAAGAATCTTTATTGATATATATGTGGTGATGATGTTACAGGGCCGCATAACAGTGACAGGCCTGCTGGATAGAGAAAAGGGAGATGTGTACACTTTGACTGTTGTAGCTGACAATGGAGGACCTAAAAAGGACTCCACTGTGGTAGGTTGCATCCTTTTGAATTTAGTTTTTTAAATGCTTTTTATTATGTGCAAATTTGAATTTATTTATTATGTTTACATATCTATTCTGTTATAGAAAATTTAATGGCATTCCTCTTTTGTTTATTGCGTCTCCCATTGGGACTGCAGAAGGTAAGACTTCACTGTCATTAAAGCTTTACATGTAAAGTACAGTATAATGTGTTTTACGTTTACATTTACATTTAGTCATTTAGCAGAAGCTTTTATCCAAAGCGACTTACAAGTGAGGTACATGGCAAGCAAGAATCTAAGTCATGGAGAAAACATCAAAGCAAAGTCCTATAAGAAAAGTGTTCATATTTCATGAGAGGCAAGTGTAGGAAGAACAGAAAGGAAGTTTTTTTTATTAATAGATTTAAGTGCCTAGGAAGGTGTGGAAGAGTTCTGTTTCCAGCAGTTTTTTGAATATTGGGAGTGAGTTTGCTGAGCGTGCAGAGTTTGGTAGCTCCTTCCACCATAATAGGATCAATCCGCTGAAGAGTTTTGCTTGGTGTCTTCTGTGCGGTGCTGGGACCACCAGACATCGTTCGTTGGCAGGCCGCAGCGGACGCGAGGGATTGTAGACCTGAATGAGGGAGTTGAGGTAAGCAGGAGCAGTTGAGGTCATCAGCCTGTAGGCGAGAGACAGAGCTATGAACCTGATGTGAGCAGCTACGGGAAGCCAGTGTAGAGATCTGAAGAGTGGTGTGACATGATTCCTTTTGGCTGATTGAATATGAGGCGTGCTGCCGCATTTTGGATCATCTGCAAGGGTTTGATTGTGCATACCGGTTATGCATACCGGTAACCCCATTAACAAAGCATTGCAGTAATCTGCAGTATGTGAGCTGATTAGCTTGTATTTTTTGGGTTTGGTTACCTTTTTGTATTCTCAAAGGTAGGTATACGTTTAGTGATGTGTGTTAGAGCCCACATTTGAGCTTACTTCTTAACAGGTTTCAGTCACCATCCTGGATGAGAATGACAACAGCCCAGAGTTTGATATCACATCTGATACTTCAGTGGGCATCCCAGAAAACTCACCCATGGGGAAAAAAGTGGCAGTTGTGCTTGGAAGGGACAAAGATGCAAGACTGAATGGACTGGTGAGAAAAAAAGAGACTGGAAGAACACTGACACTTTCCCACGGACATAAACATTGCCTAATTATTATTAATTAATTAATTGCCTAATTATTGCCTAATGCAGTACACAAAATTACTTTGCTTGACTATTAATTTGACATTTCATTATAGTAATAGACTAATGTCGCGAGCAAAACATTTTTTTCTAGTTACTACATGTTAGACTTTAATTTCTAACACTCTTCTTGTGCTATTTTCTTTTCTTTCTCATCAAGATCTTCCCTATCTCTTAGTTATGTTTTCAGTTGTCTTTCTTAATCCCAAATTCAGTGGCATTTCCTACCTTTTTGTTTGTTCTTGGTGCTGCTGTTACATAGGTTCTTCATCTGGGCTTTCCATTGACTGTTTAGCATGCTTTGTGATTTAATTAAGATTTAAAACCTGTACAGTCAAATTCAACTATTAATCTACATTTTATGATTTGAGCTTCTGACTGGTACTTACAACCTGGTATATTCTAATTTTGACTCATTATTCTTCCCCAGGTTAATTTCACTTTGGTGGCAGGAAACATGCAAGATGTCTTCATGATAAAGACTGCAAACTACACCTATGGGGAGGTTTACGTGAATGCTGCTCTTGACAGAGAGTCAGTTGACCGTTACCTACTGAAGGTGAGGAAACAATTCATGTTTAGTTGTGACATCCTTCAACACCTCATTAATAAGGCCATTTAACACATGTACAACAACAGCCGTTTTTAAACTCCGCACAAAACTAACATGATTACATATTAAAATTACATGCTGCACTACTCACTTCCAGTATTCTAAATTTATTCAATGTGTGAATATGATCAAGACAGTGGTTATATATTTACTATATATTTAACTGTGCATTACATAGGTAAAGTTTGGTGTATTGTATGTATATTAAAGGAAAGTAGCGTGACATGTTTTGATTTTGATGGATTTGTTTGCAGACCAGCACTAGTCTGTACCTCCCTCCTTGTGCATTTTCAAAAGAAAGTAACCATTCTTACAGGTACGTGCCACCGACAACGGCTCACCTCCCAGATATACAGACCATTCCCTCACCATCAACATCCTGGATGTCAATGACAATGCACCTGTTATTGAAAGTCAGAGGGGCTATAATGTCAGCATAAGCGAGGTAGGGACACTCTCACTCTACAATGCACTAAATCTCAATGTTTTATCCACACATTATTTGCATTTGATTTTGCAAATCCGTTTATTTTGTGTGCCTAATCATGTACATAATGTGATTCAAAATAAACTTAAGTTTCAACAATAGTCACAGGTCACAGGTTTTTATTTATTCCACTGTAGGCAATGCTTAATAGGGTTTCTTTTACACTGCAGAATGTTGGAGGGGGTACATCAGTCCTCCGTGTGATGGCTACGGACCGTGACATTGGTCAGAATGCTTTGCTGTTTTACTACATTACTGCTGGAAACCAGGATCTTACCTTTCGCATGGACCGTGTGACAGGAGAGATGGTGACACGGCCAGCCCCTCCTGACCGAGAGCGCCAGCAAGAGTACAGACTCACTGTGACTGTGGAAGATGATGGAACACCACCTCTGTCGGTAAGATGCAGTAAACTACTACAGTAACCAATGTCAACAATAAATTACCAAAGGTGTGGATAACATATAATATTCCAACATGGTTGTTAGTCTTATATAGAATCCTAAAGGCTAGAATCAAGTGACAATTTTATGTCATTGCTCTATATTATGAGGAAAAAACTTATCTTTATTAAATATAATGCAAATACAACAAGGGTTCCTTGTCACATTTTATACAGAGCCCTCCTCTGGCCAGTCGCTGTACTACAAAAATTCCTACCTGAAAGATTTGCTCATAGTGGGGATTTTGGTCCGCTGTATGTATTTGTTTTTATTTGTATGAAACATAGTAATACCATTGTGGACTGGTGTTTGTGGATCTTCTGCAAGAGGTGATCAGCTGTGAAAGCACAGGAAACACCTTCATCTATAAACAGGAAAGCCACAAGATGCACGTTGTTTCTTTTCCTGTTTAGAACAGCCAACATTTGAACACCTCTTTAGTTGTGCCCATACAGGATTTTTTTACTGCATGTGTCATATCTTTTGTCATATGACAGTACTCTGTATAAACTGTTTTTTTCATACCTTTGCATGGCTACACACCTATATAAATATACTTGTAATTTATGATCTAAGAAGTCAATGTAGCGTTAGAAAATCCACAAGTATCCCCTCCTCCCATCAAGCTCTGTCGCTTCTCATTGAACAAGATGTACTCAAATTGTTTTATCAATTTCTCTCGGACTCTCTGATGTGCACTATTTTAAAGGCATACAAGTGGAACAGCCTTGCTCCATTTGGCTCCCTAGGTAGCAAGTGCAGCATGTCCTTGTATACTGGTAGTTTTGGCGACCTGTCAGCTCAAATGAACAAAATGTTTTCAAAAACTAGATACAAGGTTTTAAGGTTTAGGAGATCCACTTTATTAGACAAGCTGAAACCAGGACAATTTAAATTCAATATACCAAGCTTTTTACTGTATGAAACACATAAACAGAAAATGCAAAACCTCATGCCACTATGAATGCACACATACACACACACGCACCCACACACACATACATGCAAACTTAACACAAATCTTATCTACATATACCCTGACCTGTTACCTATAAGACACCAGAAATATGATTTCTGTTGAGCCCCTGCTGTACACATTTTACACAATAGTGGTTTACAGACACACACACAGACTTCGGTGATGTCAACATTGCAATCATTTCAAATCACTTTCCATTAAATGTTCATCTACATTTATATGATTGGTTTATAGCTAACATTCAAAACCTATACTTCCGTACATCTAAATGATAATTAGTTATCAACAGTCCCATTGCACATTAATGAACTATGAATTAATATCCACATGGCATAACATTACAAAGTTATTCAGAAAACTTATCTGGCATCTTAATGCCAGTGAATACTATGTTGTTGATTTTATTGTTGTGTTTGTTTTAAAAGTTAAAAATCTGTCAACCTACATTCAAAAGAACACAGTATTAAACTGTAAGCGTATATGACAATAGCTTTTATAAATTTCTTTTAAAAAAATACTATACACACTTAACTTTAAACACTTTGTGAACACATTTAAGGCCATGGTAAACTATTGCATTACTGAGAGTTAAGGCAGGAAGAGTATTTAGAGCAACAGAGCTGAAAGTAACTGAGGTAGCAAATAGGGAAGAACAAAAGCAGAGGCTAAGTGGAAATGATATAGAGGAACCATGTAATGCCATAACAACAGTTTACCGTCATCTTGTTCAAGAATAATGGGGTGGCTGTAGCTAATGTTGACTTCTTCAGGAATAATGGCTAATTGTAGCTATTGGGGCGGCTGTAGCTACATGTCGAAGTGTCCTTGGGCAACACACTAAGCCCCAAGTTGATTCTGGTGGGTCAAGTGTACAACATTGTAAAGCGCTTTGGATAAAAGAGCTACATAAGCAGATCATTTACCATTTAGTAACGATTGATTCTCCTCCTAATATGAAACTATTAGAGCGCTTGATTAAACTGACAAAGGTGAGTTAGAGCCCTGGACACTTTCATAACTGTGATAACACATAATTGTAATTCTAGTCTATTTTATGTTCCCACTAACTTACTTTATTTGAAACAAGACATGTAAACATGAAGGGGGTGGGGGGAATGTGTGTTTGATGTGTTCTTACTTTTTAAAGAGGAACTGCCAAATTACACAGTGTATAAGGTAACATAGTTAACAAATGCGCTTACATCATGGGAGATAGTTCTTTAAAAATTCCCACAGTTACAAATGTGTAATTTTAATAGTATAATCCTATATTTGGTTAACACCTTTAATGAACTGCTTTAGAAATCCTCAGTGGAAAGAAACCAGGTGGCTGAAAAGGGTTTAAGTTGCTGAGTAAACCTGATTGAATGAAGCAAAACCAAACAAGTAAATGCATCCTAACTCATCTGAACTGCACCAGACAAATCCGGTGTGGAAGGAACTTTACAGTTAAGAGAAGCTACGGGACCCCCACTCAAAGACTCTTGATGTATCTCAATGCACAGTGTAGTAAGCCCCACTAGACTGGGGCACACTATTGCATTTTTAAGCGTTTAAATAGAATGTCACATATAAACCCAGCTCTCACTGCTACAAAGGTTGCTCTCTGCCTCCAGCTGTTGGTGCAGGTGAAAATAGTTTATAATGAAAAATGCACTACACTCCCTCTTGAGGTCCAGACCATGTATAGCCAACAATTTCAGCAAGACTTAATTGTGAGGCAGCTTATAAGGACAACATCGCACCGGAGAGAAGACGAAGAGAGTTGTGGAACTGTTTCCAAGTGAGCATTTATGGAATGAATAAGTCGCGCCCTCCTTTATTTGTGCAGGAAGTCTGGAGACTCAGGGATGGGGTCTGAAACAGAGAAAAGTGCAGATTCTTGAGATCATATACATAACAGCAGGCAATCAACATGTACAGCTACACATTTCGTGTTTTTGTGCCTACATGTGGAAACTTGTATGAGGGAGTTTGCACATTCAAAACCACAGTTCCTCCTCAAATGTAGACATTTTCAAAAGATACGGCAGTATCTTTTTCATATCCTCCCACTCTATACAATAAATTGACAGATTTCAGAGAATCTAATTTATTTCACTTGAAATTCATTAAAAAGGGAACAAATACTCCTTAACTCTGAATTGCGACATGATAAAGATAAGAGGGGAACTGCTGCATGTTGTATTTCTCTCAGCCTGAGGTCAGCAGGCCAAAAAACATGAAGAAGGAAACCAAAGTGTGGCTTTTATCGCCGTAACATGAAACCTCAGACAAGAAACCAGGTTGTTTATCCTGGATAACAGACAAGTGAAAGAAATGAGCTCTGGCAGGGAAAACCCACTTTGAAGGATTTAAAGAATGTAGTTCATTTCCAAGTTAGTCAAAATGTTAAAGAAATGTGAAGAAAGATGTTAAATGGTTTTATCAATAATTGTAGCTGTATCCAGACGCCACGCCATCAAGTTTTCATCTGTAACTTACTTCCTGAGCCAACAGGAAACAAGCCAATCCAAGTCGGTATGCCTGGAATGTCTGCGCAGGTACCCTGGAATCTGTAGTGGAACTTTTGGGATTGAATCTTTTCACCAGTACTAGTTTTTCAGTATTATTATTTTAGCTAGCGGGGCCATTAGTTTTAAATGACAGAGCCAGTGGTTGGAGAATGATGAGGCAAGAGAAGAATCCAGAAGATGACTGGAAAAGAAGGTTGTTTCATTTGTGTGGGTGAGGGAAATTAAACTCCGTAAGCAGAATTGTCTTTCTTAGTCACGCCAACTCACCCCAGCTGTTTTGAGTGTAAGCGTGCAATTTTGCACAAAAATGTTAAGCATCTTTCTGCCAGCACTACTGCAAATTGCAGGAAGCTTTAGCAGAAGCACACGTTCTGTTCTTTGATTACATAAGTCTTTTACAAAATTCAGTGCATTATGAAGGTTTTGTGTATTCAGAACTGTGGCCTTGAGTAATTTATCTGCCATTTTTCAAGTAATTCTGTACATGTAAGGATCAATCATGAACATGAAGGGATGTCAGATTCATTCTGAATGTCACATTCAGAATATTAATAAGCCATGACCTACAAGTGCACTAAACTGAACTGAAAGCTACACATTTGAAATTGAGATAACTGATAGCCTTTAGCTTATAGTGGTGGTCATAGGGTGGTTTGAGCCAGACTAAGGAACAAAGGCTGAATGAAATGGCGTGGGGCCTGTACTAAATGACTTGGTATGTTTCGTCTTGTTTAATGCACATCTTTAATCGGTTGCTTGCTACTGTGTCATATGCTACTTGTTTGGGCCAATTAATATCTCAATAGTATGTTGGTTGAGTTCCAGGTGGTGTGAGTTAGTGCCATGTTGTGATCTATAACTTTGTGTGTGTGTGTCCTACCCTCTACTGGGAAGAATACATCCCCATGTGCAGGAGGACTAAGGGGGGTTCCTGGCTCAGACAACAGGTGACGTCCTGTCTCAGAGGACTGCCTGGTCATGATCTGAGAAACAGTTCGGGTCTTAGTCTGCGATGATCCACCAAGAAAGACTGGGTTCTCATGGCCATGGGCCTCACTAAACACACACAATGAGATGCACACATTCAAATAAGAAAGAGAATCATACAGATGAGTATGTAATGCTGCTAAACAACACTCATCCGCTGCTCAAGATATTTATAAGCTTTAGTCACTTATTATCTATTATCTATTATCAATACTTGTGTACTGTTCAGCAATAAATAGGTATTACTGTACCAAAAATGTTTTTAAGTTTATTTAATGATTATTCAAAAGTCTGCACACTCTGGGGATATTTTAATAGCTGGTATAGAGGCATATACTCTTACTGTAACTGTATTCCATACCACATACCACAGAGGGTAAATACCATTGTTTTATCTAATAACTCAAGTTGTATCTTACTTAATAATCGTGATCTTTAGCAAACAAACGTTTGCAACAGAGTTCTAACAATTAAAATATGCTGAAAATATTTACAGTGATGTACAAGACATGTTGTGGCCAGAATATTCGTGTAAACAGTGTCATTATTCTAAAGCGCAGCTGTGTTTTAAAGCTGGCCCAGACTGTGGGAAAACTTACCTGTCCATTCTCACCAGCTCTTGTCCACCTGGAAGAGAGGAAAAAGGAAATGGGCTATTGTGCATGATGTGAAACAGAGCGGAACACCACAGATATTGTGTGTAAATGTAGTTCCTATTGTACGAAATGAAGTTAATCGACTTCACTGAGAGGAAATATGAGTCAGAAAAAAACACTTTGGGGAACCAAGTGTTGAGAGATTTATGTTTACACACACCACACACACACACACATCATGTGTGTGTGTGTGGTGTGTTCCACGTATATCAGTGTCATACTTACGTCTACTAGATCCGGAGCTCTGCCTCTGTTTGTACACAAGCACCAGGATGAGAGGCAGAGAGAGCAAAGCCAAGATACAAGCTGCTATGGCCAAGGCAACAGCCACAGAGCCTGGAGAAAGCATGAGAGAGGCTGTGAGTTAAACTAATGGGTTAACTGGCCAGTCATCCATTGGCTGTGCCTAGCCTTGAATAAAGTGACATACCTCCAGATGGTGTTGAATCCCACACAGTGCAATTTTGAGATCCTTCTTTCTCTGGAAATTGAACAAATATATTGATTCTGTGTTACACTGCTGTGTAGGACTGCTTTGGGTTTCAGATAACTGCAACAAAAAGCTCTCATCATAGCACATGACATATAAGAAAAAAGTTTTAGGCTGCAATGAGCATTCATAAACCACATCACATTTGGAGAGTAGGGGAAATAACATGGTGACCACTTAACTTCATATATTAGCTTACTAAACATTCACAGTGATAAATATAGTGCCCTTACGTGGCGTAACATGGAGAACAATGTGGCTGTGGGGTCTTTGCAAAAGTTGTCCATGTTTATGTTCCACCTGGTAATCTAGGATGACGCAGCAGTAGCGGCCCTGGTCAGCATGTGTCACATTCTGCAGAAGCATCCAGAAGTTATGGTCTCCAGATCCAAAGTGTAAACCGGGTGGCAAGTTGTGGGTACCATAAATACTCTTTAAATGCCGAGGACCTTCCTTCCTCATACAGTCCTCGTCAAAATGCGGTGTGAAAGACCATCTTGGCTTCAAGGAATCATTGTCGTGCACGGGTTTTCCTCTTACGTTACACACCATTTTGACAGTTGAACCCTCAGGACAGGCGTAGTACATGTTGGGGGCAGAAACATCCATGGAATGGGGTCTCTCACTTTTGGCTAGACAGAGAAAACAAATATAGAAAAATGTAAGCAATATATGTAATAATTTCAGCAACTTTTTTCCATGAGCTGTACCTTTTTCAAAATCTTTCCTCCTTGGCTATACCCCACCTCAAACAAGCTCTACCCACCAATTTGTATGTAGAATCCAAACATAACATGAAATGGCTAAGAAGTATATATATTACAGATGACATACAGTAGAAAGCAGGGGAAATGGGCATTATATTACCAAACTATAAGTAATTTTCGGAAATTTGCTTTAATGGAAGTGGCAGTAGTTTTTCCAAGGACTAAATGCAGTACATAAAGACTCACCATCAGAAACTGCAGTAAACATTGTTATATATTATGTTCTCAGAAAAGAAACATTATTAAAGAAATAAAACATAAATGTCTACAACATTTAGTAATAGAGTATATCACAACTAATTTCAGTACCTTTTAATGATGCCGTCGAGTAATTTTGAGATATGGGGTTTTTAAAGGCACAAGATAATGTGCTCAAACAGGAAATAGCTCAGTAAATCACAGTTCTATTTAAATAATTTGGTAGGTGAAGGTGAGTAGGATGAAGTTCCTTCCTGGTACCACAGTGCACTTCTACCGCAGTGCAAAAACCAGTTATAGCAACTACTACTTTCAATATAGGTTTAAAGCCAGAGTCGAACAATTTTCCATGCCCTATTTTTGCATGCTACGTGCTTCCTGGTTTTTGTGAATTTGCCATAAGCATTGGTTGCTTACTGTTTGTTTTTGTTTTTGTGTGTGTGTGAGGTTGGAGATATATTTTATACATATCTGATGTGACGTCTATTGCCATCATTTATCCTTTTTCTGCCATTTCAGCTGTGTGCTACCATTACTTAATGACTGCTGAGAAATAAGCCTTTGTTTCTCAGAAGACTGTACATTGACACAGATTCTCTATACCTTTTATGTACATTCAGGAACTAGATATACAGCTGTTGGAGGTTTCTTTACATACAGCATAAAACAATCTACCTCTCTCACTCTCACATGCTGCTTTCAACCACATCCGGCTTAAACATTAGTGCAGCAGTGGAATGCAAAAATAGATAAAATGACTATTTCATTGCAGAAACACCATATGAACCTATCCTCAGGCTAACCGTCTGAAGCTACTGTCTAAGTCTCGCCAAGAAAAAATAAAAACAAAAAATTCTTTAAAATGCACCCATTGTACATCGGTGGTGCAGCAACACACAGTTCTATTATCCCTGCATAGTCTTTTTAAATATCCAACAATCCTTTGTCTGTAAAACATTAACTATGTGGTTTTCTATCCAAGATTGACAAGCGCTGCAAAGACAACAGCAAGACGAAGGAGTTTGTGCATGTGAATAACCAATGTGTGTGGGGGAGTGGACTGGAGTTACAGAGCATGCATGCAACTGTGCATTGATGCAGTGAGAGATTTTAATCATGGATAAGACATTTTACAGTAAGTGTTTGTGCACGGGCGGGGAGTGTGGAGGTTAACTGGTCAGTGCCAGAATTTTAAGAGAGGATTTCCTTCCTTTCCTTTTCCTTCCTTTTGCTTGCAAACACAACTCCCACTCCTCCTGCTGTCTGACTCGTTAAAAAAGTTGATGGGAAGACACGTTAAAGGGCTACAGCTGCTGCTGCTGCTGCTTATTATTGGCTAAAAATGCCCACCAGGTTACATCCCTAACAGTGCTCAAAACAGTGTTGATGTCACTGTAGATGTTTTACATCATTTACTGCTGTCAAAGTCAGAACACACCCAGCAACAGACTGAAAGTGTAAACCCACGGAGAGCTGTGGAAGCATTTTTGTGTGATCCACTGTTTACAGTACACTACGTTTGAGGGCATAGCATGTTTCACCATGGGAGAGGCTTTTGTGTCAGCTGGACCATAAATGAGGAAGCACTTAAATAGTTGTAAATATGAAATGTCCCTGCCAGATTTAAATAGTTAGTTTACACTCAGCTGAACTGCAAATACAGCTGTTGACCAGCCAATGTTCTTTGCGTTCGATTAGCTGACTATGTTTGCATCCTATGTGTGTTTCTCAGAGAGTGTATGTACATGCCATGTTCCTGTGTTTGTGACTGAACTCTGCACTAGCCATTGTGTGCTAAGAAACGCAATAGGAAGACAAGGGAGGGTGATTAAAGTGAAACTGTTGCCCCTGCGGCTGTTCCTGCCTTCTTGGTGGGACAAAAGGAGGCAAAGCCCTCTCCCGTTTCACACCCGCTCTGCCTTCCTCTCTGCCCTTCTTTTTCATGGCTCTTCCTCAATTTTTTTCTTATTTGAACTAGCAAAAAAATGAAAACGATTTTTGACATAGGAGACACATAAGTGTTGTTTTACCATGCGTGTTAATCAAACAATCATTAAATGAATCAAACTGAAAGTTCTAAGTTTAGAGAGTTAAAGCTTGATCAAATGCTAGGATGCCCTCTACAACACACTATATACATCTATATATATAAAATGTAGCTTAATAACAAGATAGGACCTATTAGAAAGAAGAATGTTGAGACCATGATCATTTGTTTCAACATCTTAGGTGCCAAGTGGGTGGTGTAACTAATGTATTAATGTTATTTGAGCTCTTTTGATCTGGTGGCAACCAGGTAAAAACAGTAAGCTTTTCTCTGTGTCTGTAGCAGACAGGATCTTTTTCACTGGTATACACCAGACATCTGTGTCTTGGCTCTATTGTAGATGAAAATGTTTTCCTCTGATCACTTTTCTCAGGAATCGCCCCCAGGGAACAGAAACAGGGCCTCTTCTCTTTTTTCCTAAATGCCACCTGTCTAGGACATGTTTCCTCCGACAGCTTTCTTTCTTACTGACATGCAGCATTGGTTTGGTGTATTCATTTCTGCTAAGTTGAACTACTTTCACAATTTCTGCCCTGCTGGTAACTCTGGCATGTGTTCACTTGCTTATAGTCTCTGTGTTTGCACAAGTGCAAACCCCCCACCCTTTTCACACCTACTGTTATGGTAATGATCATCCACCCCATTACAGGGTGTTAATGAAACCAGCAGGAGTATCCAAGATTAGCCCATCGACACACACAGAAAGTGAGAGAGTTTCAGTTGATCAGCTTCTAGTTTAAAAAACTTGCTTGGGACATCTTTTCAGCAACAGGAAGTGTTAAAATGTGACACTGCACTGAGTACCTACTCACAAAAGGAAGTGGTTGTAGGTCATCATGTTTTGGGCACCATGTAATTTATATACAATCCTTTGCTAAATCTCAATTGACTTTCTGAGCTAATATGTGTAAAACATGCTTGTTCAAGTGGTATTTAATCAGCATACACACTAGTGACTCTGAGACTTAACCACCCTCCTCGTCTTCCTCTACTGACCTAAGAGTTGTGTAACAAAGGCTTTGTAAGCATCTTTACAACATCATTGCAACATAGTTTCCTCATTTTACTGTCTTTTTGAAATGTAACGGGGCTTCTTTACACTTTTGCAACATCGAAAGGTAATTTTTTACATAATCTTCACAAACTTTCATCATATCAAGTAGTTTGCCTGCTTCTTTTTCAGTCCTTTTTGCATTACACTTTATAGTGCTTTTCATACTGTGACTATAATGTTATACTGTTTCTGTTATGGGTAAATTTCATAAACCTTTAGCACATTAGGTGGCTGTTTGCATTGCAAGAAGAATCAAGGCTCTGTTGGGGGGGTTGATGCTGTATCCTTGGGCATTTCAGAGAATCACCAGTACAGGAGACACAGTTACTAGTATGAAGGTCATCAGTGTTTAGGGATTTTCTTTTTTACTTGTCATTCTCACTGCATATTAAACATAAGGCACCAAATTACAAATGTTTGCCAGACCATCAAAAAGGTGATACCCTTAAAAATTACCACAGAATAAGGGAGCTCCCCCACCTCCACTGTCTCCTTATTACTCAAGCACATGTTATATGTTCCCACACAGTTGCTGCACATCAGCAAATTCATGTACTCACTGCGTGTCCTGTTTCAGCCTTGTTCTTATCAATGGGACTGGCCCAGAAAAACATTTTTAATTTCTGTAGCCTAATAATGATTCATTTAGAGAACAGGGAATGGAAATACAGCCCAATCTGTGCCAGAGGAGGAGAAAGTTGGAACAGACAGAGAGCCAGTGGTCACATCCTGAGCTCATTGATTGCCATAACTATGGGAGTGCACTATGGAGTTAGAAATAGACGTTTTGAATATGTTTGTTTTTTTAGGCCTGCTCACCTACATGCTTCAGAATAGATTTTATATAGTTACTGTATCTGTTTGAAATACAATCATGTGCTGAACAATAAATAATTTTCTACTTAAACAAATTCCCTAAACGTTTAGTAAACAACACTAGTGGCCTTTGGCGGACATATGGCGTGAGTTCATCTAGACCACGTCGTAAAGCCGAGAGCTGAACCTTTGAAAGGCTTTGGTGGCGTTTGAAGCGAAGAGCCGCGCGCCCTGGAGGCAACAGCTGCTTCATCTCTCTTCTCTGGCATCAGTTGCGTAAATCCCAAGCCATGCCACACTCCTTAAAAAAGTGTCTGCTTTTGACGCACATCACACAAAAATAGGAAGATAGCTAGAAAATTAGCAAATAGGGAAGTGGAAAAAAACTACTATAGGCCACTGACGTGTGTGTCCACTGAAATGTAATTGTGCAGCAAATTGTCGTGGTTATGGATTTATGGTCATTTTAAGCTGCAACTGGAACGGCAACGTCTCGAACTCGCAGCCGTGATTTGGAGTGACTTTAAAGTATGGATTTGGACTTCACAACATCCCGTGGGAGGATCTTCAAAAAACAGCTTCACGCCAGATGTGGCCGTATCAATAAAACAACTTGAAACTGTGTTTACTGCATCAGTTTTTACAGCGACATCCTACGTAGCAAATACACTACCAGCGTCTGTAAGTAGATATTACAGGACTATCACATGGTTAACGCAGGATCACCTGCAAAACAGACTTTAGATTCCAGCTGCTATTAGACATTTAAACATGGGCGGTCTTAAGACGACACGTATCCAGTAAAACGCTCCGACACACATTAATGTATTACACTGGACTTGTTTTAGCTTTTATGGACCCGAACCTGCGCCAGAATTACCTGACTCACTAAAGACAAAACAAATTGTTCAGTTAATGGAGAAAAAAAAACTGTCAGCAAGTTGGCACACGCCCGGAACAGTCGGAACAGACACTTACAAAACACGAGCAACAGGGTGGATGTCAGAGTTTCTCTTACTTACCTGTAACCAAGGCAAACAGAAAGCTGCAGAACCAAAATATGAATCTCGTCCCCCGGAGGGATGTCCCGTAGGGTAACTCCTCCATGTAGAGAAAACACAAACGGCAGGTCAGCGTTGAGCCACCAACTAACTGTACAAGTGTTTCCCCTCCACTCCTAACGCTGGTCAGTCAATACTAAAACACGGCAATTGACCTTGTTACTTTCTCTGAAACGTCTGAGCTTTTCAGTGCAGTCGCTCAGTGATACTAGTCAGGACGCTCCTCCCAGCCTCTGCCCCCCACGCCCGAGAGTAGCACCAAATTACTTCAGTATTGAGTGTATGTAGGCGTCCTCTCTAGTGGCAATGGTAAGGGGAAACTGTGATGAAAGAAAAAAAAATGGCTCCAGTGCTTTAACTAAAAAGTTTTTGTTTTTGGGTTTTAGGGTTTGATGGGTGAATGGATCTCTCACAGTAGATCTTAACATTTAATTCTCTTTGTTAAAAAAGTGTACTTTAACTGTTTCATCCAATTTCCCTTATTAAAAACAACTACATCCAAAATATTTTTTATATATAGTAAAAAACTAACAGCCCCTTCCCCTCCCCAGCTGTGCAGTGCCGGTCCAAGCCCGGTAGAAATTGGGGAGGGTTGCATCAGGAAGGGCATCCGACGTAAAAAACGGTGCCAAATCAACATGCGGACAATGATCCAATGTGGCGACCCTGAACTCACGGGATAAGCCGAAAGGACAAAAAAACCAAAGCATATCAATTACACTAGTAGAGAACAGTGTATAAAGACATATGTGAGGTAGGGGGATTAAGTGTGAGAAGGTGTGACTTACATGATGTCAGTGTCAAAACATTACATTGAAATAAGAAACTGAGATTACATTAATTGCTGATGTGTTTTGTAAGTACCCATAACCCTCTTATAGATTTTCAGCGTCATAATGATAAATAGAAGAGCAACTTTTGACTCTGGCAGTCCCAGCATTCACCATTTTTTGGAAGTGAATCACGTATAATACACAGCTGTTTCCCCATGTCTCTGTTTCTCACACAGACCTCTACTACCATCTATGTCCGCGTTGTTGATGAGAATGATAACGCCCCAGAGTTTCCTGAGGAGGAGTATGTCACAGTGCTGAGCGAGGGCCCAGAAACAGTGGGTGCCACCATCGCCACAGTAACAGCCATTGACCCAGATGAGGGTCTGAATGGCACTTTGCGATATGCTATTGTGGGTGGCAACCTGATGCAGACTTTTTTTATTAACAACATCACGGTAAGACATAAAAACTATGTAAAACAGTAAACTATACTATACTGTAGTGCTGCTAAAAGCAGAAAAAACATAAACTTTGACGTTCTCCATATAATCTGTGTATTTAGGGGAGAATAACTGCTGTAAAGGAGTTGGACTATGAGATCAGCAATGGACACTACACACTGGTTGTCACGGCAACGGACCAGTGTCCAAAACATGCTCTTCGCTTGACATCAAGCACAACAGTAAGTACGCCAAAAGACATCTCTTTCGTCAGTTTCTGAAGTGACTTCATCCCTGCAAATACATACAGGCTAAAGCTATTACAGGGATCCAGGCTTCTTGAAAGTCCTTGAAAGTTTTAGATTTTAACAAAACTTAGATTCGTTATTTTTTTAGATACAACAGCCATCCATCTACACACCTATACACCTCAGTTCTGTGGACCTCTCTCCTTCACAGCATCAATATTTAAAGAAAAACAAAAACATAGAAAACCCTGTAATGAGTATTTATGTCAGTAGAAAACGGCAATCTTAAAAATTAGTGAAAACTATGAATATGACCAGATTAGTGTGAATTGACCTACTGTAGTCAGTGTTGTCAGTTGTCTAGCGTCTTCCACACATGTTGCATACATCACATCAACCACCCTATATCTTGATGAACATGTTCAAACTCATTCCTCTACCCTTTTAGGTGCTTGTAAATGTCCTAGATGTGAATGATGTGACACCTACGTTCCCCAGAGCCTATGAGGGTCCTTTTGAGGTTACTGAGGGCCAGCCAGGACCCCGTGTCTGGACGCTGAAAGCCACTGATGAGGACTCTGGGCTCAATGGCAAAGTGGAGTACACCATCACCGGTGGAGATCCCCAGAGTTAGTAGCAGATTGTTCATTTGTTTACGAGTGAATATATGTTATAAAATGTGGTATCTCTGAGCCTCTGTGTCTCTGTCAGATGAGTTCATCGTTTCTCCTGTTGAGGGTGAGCTTCGAGTAAGGAAGGACGTCGAATTGGACAGGGAGAGCACACCCTTCTACAACATCACTGTCACAGCCCGAGACTTGGGGATCCCGTCTCGTAACAGCTCGGTGTGTCTTTATAAAATCAGCAGACATACACTCTAATCATGTCTTCTTGAACCCCTAGGATCTTCTGAGGCTAATTTCTGTGCTGTAATTTGTCTTGAAGTGCCTTTTTAACAAATGTAAAGATGGGTTTTAATGTTCAGACACATAGCCAGCATAGTACATAAATAGCTCCATTAAAAAAAGCCCTTTTTTACACAGATATAAGACGACGTATATTGCTGGGAAATTGACATTACCATTAATCCTTTACCATTTTTGATATCTTCAAACAGCATTTCTTCAATTCTTTGATTTAAAAAAGGCTTTTGGGACCAGTTATTATTCTACACATATACATAGTATTTTAGATAGCTTTTTAGGCAATCGAGTGGTCTAATGTATGTTTTTGGATATTATTAAAAATTCTTTATCTAAAAAAGGAATGCATCCCCATCATAAACATTTTTTATTGTTTTTAAATTTGACTTGACTTGTGTGTTCTTAAGATGGTGGTGGGGGTTCGTGTCCTAGACATCAATGACAATGACCCAGTGCTCCTGAACCTCCCTTACAACACCATTGTGAGTGAGGGTGCCGCAATACACACATCTGTGGCCAGAGTTCAAGCTCAAGATGCAGACAGCGGACGCAACGCGCTGCTCACTTATAACATCACTGCTGGCAACCAGGATGGAGCATTCTACATCAGCGACACAGTGAGAGAAGTGGATGGTGTGGTTTACATAGCACAGTTGCAACTTCTTGATGTGGTAAAAGTAAAGCAGGTGATGAGAAGAGAGGAGCATAGAGGTGCATGACTTGTAACTGACAGCCCCCAGATTTGATTACACATTATGCTGTCAGTTTAAACCAACTTCCTTTTACCGCTTGTACATCATTGCTACAGATATATTCACAGAGCAGCAGATGTTGGCAGAATGTTTGTTTTACAGCATAAATATGTCAAAGAGTATACAAACACTGCCATGTCCTTCATGTTTAGAGAATGTAGGGTAAAAGGGTAAAGGCATACTGTATACAGTACTGGTACAAGGGTTTAAACATATAATACATGACTACTTCTTCCTCTGTGCCTCTCAGACAGGCGTGGTGCAGGTGAACAGACCACTTGACAGGGAACGAGTGGCTGAGTACAGGCTCACTATCACTGTCAAAGACAACCCTGAGAACCCCCGCATTGCTCGCAAGGTAATTCCACTCTGCTATGCATGTCTACGAGAAGCATTCACAAACTTCTGTATAGTCAGTTTCAAATAAAGGCCTCTGAAACAGTCATAAATCATTGCTAGTGATGTAAAACCCTTAACGTCAGTCAATCCTGAAGGGGTAAAAAAGAACACTTTCAAATCTGTGCTTTAAGTTGAACACACCAACAGGCATTTTTTCGTAAAATTACAATCATCTACAATAATCAGAGAGTTAAAAGACTGCAGTATTTATATCGTTTTCTTATCATTTAGGCCTGTTTTAAGTCCAGCCAATAGTTATTATTACACGCAGATACACGCCTTTGTCTTGCATCTTGTTAACAGTCTCATACATATACAGTTTACTTTAAGTAAGAGGATGAGCATTTTTTTGAATTTCCTTTGTGGGAAAGGTGAGAAACAGTTGTAGCCAAAAGGTGCAAACAAGTCAAATATCTGCACTACAAAAGCAGCTGGCTACAACACTTGCAAAACTTACTATTCCTACTTCTCTAAAACAGTGGACTGCTTCCGTGGCAACGTGCCTCTTAGTATGCTGAATAACTTATCATTGTTCTCTGTTCTCTTACAGTAAAGTCACCTTTACTTAATACCATATAATCAATTGCTTACACATTTTGTTTTTACACCACTCTAGGATTCAGACCTCTTAGTGATCACCATTCTGGACGAGAACGACAACAGACCTATATTCACCAGGGCCAGCTACAGGGCTGAAATCACTGAGAACTCTGCAGCAGGTAGCATCCAACCTGTTGTGTCTGGCTCTCTTTTCCCCTGAGTGGGGCGAAATCTATAATTGCAGCGCAGCACTGTCTGTGACACTGTCTACCCCATTTCCTGACTTTGTTTATTCAGCTTGTGTTAAGTGAGTTTTTTTTTTTACTTTAAGACTTGAAAGGTGAGATAACCTCACAATTTGCATTTACTTTATAGCTACAACAAATGTTTTTACACAACAATGATCAACCTGTAATTTGGGATTCATGTGAGATTATTTGAGTCAAAACTATGAATCATAGTCTCCCTCACATAGGACGGACTAGAGTGAAACATGCTGAGCTGGTACCTGACACAGGAGCATGTTCCAACTAATTTCGTGTAAAAAGATCAATGCTGGCTATGTTTCACTTTAACTGCCCCTCTCTTTATTTCTGCTGGTCTTTTAGGCACCACTGTAACAGTTTTAAATGGGCCGGTTTTGGCTGAGGATAAAGACATTGAAGCCAATGCTGTGGTGAAGTACCGACTCCTGGGAGCCAGGGTGGACCTCTTTACTGTGGATGCAACTACTGGTAACATTATGCACCCTCAGCAAGCAGACTCAAAGGAACATTGAAGAACTGCAATGCAGGTACTAATCTCTGTCTATATTTCCCCGCAGGTGTGATACTTGTGCGTCAGGGGGCAAAGTTGGACCGTGAGGCATTTCAGGATCCTCGGGTAGAGCTCTCTCTTGTTGCGGAGGACATAGGAGGTTTAAACAGCAGTGTCCCTCTAACAGTTAACATCCTGGACCAGAATGACAACCCTCCTGTCTTCAGCCCATCCAGTTTCAGTGTTCGAATCCCTGAGAACAGCCCCACTGGTGTGTGTTTAGGCTTGGGTCTAATGATCTGGGAGGAGAGCACTAGGAAAGATATGACATGCGCCTAATCCCTAGGTGTTCACCAGATTCAAGCTAGCACAAACATGATTGAATTAGAGAAACAAGCTCGACCTCTTTGGGAGGATGTCTAGATTGTTACTATAATTAGGGGAATGGATGTTGTGAAAAACCTGGTCACAAGGATAGATGCCTGATCACATGTTTGCATGCCTGTGTGCTTGTGTCTGACTTGCTTCTTTCAGGTGTGGTGGTGACTCAGCTGTCCGCCACTGATGCTGACTCTGGCTCCAATGGTTGGCTGATGTATCGCCTTGAAAGCGGAGCCCAGGACCGCTTTGTTGTTGATGCGCTCTCTGGCGCTGTCTCGGTAGGCAATATCACCCTCGATAGAGAAGAGCGTGATTCTTACCGCTTGGTTGTCATGGCAACTGATCGTGGCACACCCTCTATGTCGGGAACGGCAACCCTGACAGTCATTCTGGACGATGTAAATGACTCACGGCCCCGATTTATACAGCCTGTAACTATAATAAACGTCAACGAGTCCACACCGCCCGGCGTAGTGGTGGCCACGTTGGCTGCTGAGGACCCAGATCTTCATCCTCGGCTAGAGTATTACATCATCTCTGTGGAGGCAAAGGATGATGGAAACAATGCAGTGGTTGGCCTGCAGGAATCCTTTGGCATTGATTTACACACTGGTGAGATTTTGAAATTATTGACAATTAATATATTGATCTGAAACACTTACTTGACATTTGAAAGCCAGTGATGGTAATATAGTTATTTAGATTGATTTCTGGGAATTTTCAGGTGCAGTTTTTGTACGCAACCCACTCAACAGAGAGCTGGTAGCTACGTTTGAAATCATTGTGTCTGTCCACGACAATGCCAGTGATGTTATTGACAAGTCAGGGAGTGTTCCCAATGGTAAGTCATCATGAAACCTAGCTACAGTTTTATACATTCAGTTTTCTAAGCTTTTCTCACCATTTGTCTGTCTTCTCAATGTGAACATCTTTTCAGCGAGGCTAACTATTAATGTGTTGGATGTAAATGATAATGCCCCTCGTTTCCGGCCCTTTGGAGTCACCAACTTCACAGAGAAGATTTTAGAGGGAGCTCAGCCAGGCACCACACTTCTGTCAGTGTCAGCTGTAGACCCAGATAAAGGTCCCAATGGCCAGGTCACTTACCAGCTGCTTCACTTGCCCCGCGGGGGATACGTTAGACTGGAGGATCCTGCCACTGGTATGACCACCAGCACACCTCTGTTTAATTTATGATACATTCTACATTTGTAAAGTAAAGTTCTACTAGTAATTTGTTACTTGTATATAGTCATTCCTTGTTAGTTATGTAAAGTCACAATATTAGTATTGACCAGACCAATCCTAACTATATCCCTGTCCACCACATTCTCAGGTAAGATTGTCGCCAATCAGACAGTGGATTTTGAGCAGGTACAGTGGCTGAATTTCACGATTCGGGCTCAGGACGCCGGCACTCCTCCCAGAATAACTGAGCTGCCAGTTTATCTGTCTATTGTGGATGTCAATGACAACAACCCTGTCTTCCTACAACCCTCATATCAGGTACTTAACAGGAAATTCAGAAAGTAAGACTTACTGAAGCCTTTGATAGGCTAAATGTGGGCAGTTTGGCATTTCGTGCAGGAGAGATATTTATGTTATAGAACATTCCTAACAGCAACATTCCTGTTGTTGTTAGTAATGCATTGTTAGTTGCATGTGTGTGACAGGTCAATATGAAAAACTAAAGCACAGTAAAACAGGAAAAATGCACCATAGCAGGAAGTATGGTTTGTTTAATTCAATAACACAGGACATTTGTCCATGTTAGATCCAGTTATTGTTACTACTCCATCTCTAGCTTAGTATTATTGTGTATAAAATGAGTATATTTAGAATATTGTTGTGGAAATCATTTGGTGTGCAAATACAATGTGCATACACACATAAGTAATACATATAAAATATTATGTTACTGGTAAATCAAAGTAATAATTTAGTCTTGTAGTGTCCCAGAGCCACAGTGTACCTATCTGTTTTTGTAGGTGAGGGTGTTTGAGAATGTCAACTTGGGTACCACTATAATTTCCGTCACGGCAACAGATGCTGATTCTGGCCTCTTTGCTGTCATCAGCTACAACCTCGTAGATGGAGAGGGCAAGTTTGACATGAAGCCGTCCACTGTAAGTTAACCCAATTAACAAACCCTAACACATACCTATAGAACTTGTTCTAAAGTAAATGGAAACATGAATTGTCTCGATATTTGCTTATTTTACTTTTTCTGGTGGCATGCTTTAAATGAATATTGATACCAGGCAAACAAGGTTCTAAAAAAGAGATTGGTAGAATCACATCTGTGTACAAATGTGAACAAAATTCACAGAAATGCGTCTTTTAGTGATCTCAAAGAAAACTGTATTGACTAGTAAGGACATCATCTTGCCTGAAAATGAAAGTCTCCATTTCTGTCACAACCTTGAATAAACATCTAGATACAACCACCACTCCCAGTCCGTACTTCCTTCCTAATCATCCTCTCTCCTGTGTGTCAGGGAGAAATCTACATCCTTTCTCCTCTTGACCGAGAAACAAAGGACCATTATACTCTAACTGCCGTCGCCCGCGATAACCCTGGCGGTAGCCTCAGTAACAGACGAGAGAACTCTGTTCAGGTAAAATCAAACAAGGATCTCATGTTAAGGATGGCTTTAATACATCTATATATACATATTCTGGGTTCATTGATTATGCACATATTGACACCCTCAGCAACTCAATTCCTATTTAAATGAAAAGTTGGCATATAATAAAAGGAACTGAAACTGAAAACCTTTTTTGTTATCCAAGCCGAATCAAGTAGATTTCACTGGCATGATAAATAATAAAAGTTGTTACGTTCAAATCTATTAGTATGACTTTCTTTCAAAATCATTCTGTCTGAATTGATCCTCATACATCGTCTGTCTGTTGGCATACATCAGGTCCTAGTGACAGTTCTCGATGTCAATGATTATCAGCCACGCTTTACGGAGAGAGCATACAACACCAGCATGTTTGAGAATGAGCCTATTGGCACGTCTGTGATCACAGTAAAAGCTGTCGACCTGGATGAAGGAGAGAATGGAGCAGTACTCTACACCATGTTGGGACCTAACTCAGGTAATACACTTGTAAATGCCTAAGTAGAGTCGCCTGGCTGGTTATTCTGAATGAACTGGTCTTTGAAAGTGCAAGAGTTGCAATATACATGTATAGTATTCTTCCAGGAAATACCCAGCATGATTTCTTTATTTATTACACATTTAATGGGTTAAAACTATAACTGTTTAAACTTTGAAGGGGCACATGGATCTGCTTTATATTTTCATTTTTTTCCATATTTTGTGTCTTTTTAGATGCTTTCTCCTTGGACCCAAACACAGGAATGGTGCGTTCTCGCCGTCTCCTTCAGTCCTTTGAGCGTTTTAACCTGACTGTGGTGGCTAGAGACCAGGGTCGACCTCCCCTGTGGGGAACTGCTGACTTGATAATCACAGTGGTAGATGTCAATGACAACAGACCAGTGTTTGTTAGGCCACCCAATGGATTTATCATCAATATCACAGAGGTATCTGCTGTTATGTCTGTCTGTGCATGTCTTTGTTGATGTGAATGTGTGTAAGGCCTCCTTCTTACTATTATACATTTTTTTAGAAAAACACAAAAAATCTGTTACACAGTTGTGCTCTATATAGGAGGAACCTCCAGGCCTGTCAGTGTATCAGGTCTATGCAACAGACTCGGATGAAGGCGTGAATGGAGAGGTTTGCTATGCCTTTTTGCAGACTGGAGCAGGTAACAGCGACTGGAAGAACTTTAAAATCAATGAAACGTCTGGAGAGATAACCACTGCTGCAAAACTGGACCGAGAGAAAAAAGCCTTTTATAGCGTGAGTAAACTGCATGTGCACTGTGTGAAGCTGATGCACTGAGTACATAAGCATTGCATGTCTCTAACTGAGTGCAAACAACTTTTCTAGCTTATCATTGTGGCCCATGACTTGGGCCAGCCAGTGCCTTATGAGACCACACAGGCTCTGCAGGTGGCACTTATAGACATTGATGACAATGAACCTGTCTTCTTCAAGCCACCAGTGAGTATGAAGCTCTCTGAATAGCTCCTTATCTAATCTAGTTATCAGTATAGAATAGCTAAACTGTATGTTTATGTCCTCCCCTGGTTTGTGTGTGCACGTGTGTTTACCTCAGCGCGGAAGCTTGCCTTACCAGTTGTTGACAGTGCCTGAGCACTCACCTCCAGGCACCGAAGTGGGGAACATAACCAGGGCTGTGGACGCCGACGAGGGCTCAAATGCCATTGTCTACTACTTTATTGCTGGTGATGTGGTTTTCCTTATAGATAGCGACACTGCATAGAAGTACAATCTTTTTCTGATCAGAATAAGTATCCACGGTAATCTAAACACTGTAAGGACTGGCATTCTGAATTATGTCTATGAAGTTTGTCTGGAGGCTTTTGGTTCCTTTCTATGGTCAAGAGGAAAAGTGGACATTTTGTACAGATTAATTACATTTCTTTCTTTTGAGCATGAGATGATTTAACAGCAGTCATTCTGCTGTTGTTATCAAAATCTCTTCCTGCAGGCGGAAACAGTGATGGAAACTTTGCCTTGAGTGTAAATGGGCTGTTGACAGTGCAAAAAAATCTGGATCGGGAGGAGATCCCAGCCTACACCATCATCATCAAGGCTTCCAGCAACAGGAACTGGACTCCTTCCAGGGGCCAAAGGGCAGCACGAAACAAAGCCCTAGACCCTGCCCAGGACCCCAGCCTGCTGGAAGTCCAAATCGAACTAGAAGACATCAATGACCAGACACCCCGCTTCGCCAAGGCAGAGTACACTGCAGGTGATGTACATTTTTCTTCTGTGGACACACGTATGCTGGTCTACATTTAATCATCATAATCATAATCTTTCTCTTTGCTTTCTTGTTTTAGGAGTGGCAGCAAATGCTAAAGTGGGCTCAGACATAATCAAGGTTGTGGCTTTAGACAATGACATTGGCAACAACAGCTTGGTTGAGTACCATATTGTTACAATGCGCTACTTTGAGTCACAGAACAATGGAAGTAAGGATGTTGGCAACCTGTTTACCATCGGTGAGCAATAATAAGAAATATTTTTGAATCAGAATTTAATAATTCATTTTAAATCTAAAGTTACACTGAAATGGTTTTTACAAAAGCAGATATGTTTTTACTTCCTGCACCTTCTTACTATGTAGTGCTTATACAGAGGGCTGACAAATTAAAGGAAAAACCTGAATGCTTGACCCCTAAACTGAAAGGAACCAAAACTAGAATTGAGACATCAACGGGTTGAAGGGAGTTAGGAGTTCTTGTTCTTAGAAGAGGTTGGCATTCAGATATTTTCACAGCAAAAAACCACAAACACAAACATAAAACTAGAACAAGGTTTATTACACTTAGCAAATAGTATTTAAATGCCTTCTTAGGTTTCCGTGCATGTGCATGTGTATCTCTGTCTGCGGAAACAAAGAGATTTGGGGGGAAGATAAGCAGAGAGTAGCTGAAAGAGAGACTGCATGTACTGTAAGAGTGGAACAAAGCCGCTTTTAGCCAGCGGGGAGCTTCCAGCTTGGTTTTTTAAGAAAGTGAACACTTTGTCCACTCTCAACACTGAAATCTCAACTTAGGTGGGATGTGTACAACATAAGACAGAGAGGGGGAGGGGGGGCATATCCAGTGGGATCTATCTGAATAGAAGCAGCATTCCAATCATTAGTCTAGGCCAGACTTAATATGAAAGCAATCGCAATAAAAGCTAAGCAATCAACATGGATATGCAGTTGTTTATCTACAAGTAAACAGTTACATAAAAAATTTGTCTTGAAAGATCTTTGAGAACAATGAAAGTTGAAGTTGGAGAACTATGCAAAAATGCCAGCCCTATTTGTAGATGCGAGAAAGATGTCCTCTGTGTCCATATTTTTGTTGGTTTTCCTCTCAGTTGCTTGTAAAGAATCTGTGTTTGTGGAGTTGAGCCACCTGTATGCGTGTCCTTGTCTTCTGGTCGGCCCACACTGCCTGTGTATCCATTTTCATCTATTCTTTCTAAAACAGAGAAAAACCTGGCCCTTTGAGAAAGCTGGCTTTCAGACAGGACTGACTTCTCACAATTGAGGTGTCTTTATCCTCGATCCTCTGAACTTCCAGTGAGGTATCTCCTTACCACCAAGGGTGGGGCAAGGGAGAAAGAATTTAAGTGGACCGGAGCTTTTAAAGACTAAAAATAGGTAGTTCAACTAGTTTAGGCAGAAAGTTGAGAATGTTTATTGGAAACTAAGTGTATGTGACTAAGAGTTGGTGCAGTAGCTTTCAGTCCACTTGTACCTAGAGGGAAGGCTCAGTCATACTGAAACATTTGTATCCTTATGGGAGTGATCTCTTAGACAATGACAATGCTCCTGTCCCCCCTTCCATAGGAAAAGAGGAGTCACTTAATGGTTTAATGAGTATGAAAATTACATGAGCATTGGCATTGACATTCACCAAATGTCAACCCATCAGGACACGTATGGGAGATTTTGGATCAACATGCTATACAGCTTTCACCAGCGCTATCATCAGAATCACCTAATGATGAAAAATATTTAGCAAAATCAGTGTTCCTCCTGTGGAATTGAAGCTGTTCTGGTGGCATGTGGTGACCAATCCCCTCACTGAGCCACTTTATGCTGTTTTTTTCTTGAATTTGTCAATTGAGTTCAATTGGTGTCTTAATCCAATGATTTCCACAGGTTTATCAGATGGTATCATCACAACCCATGGCCTCCTCAGGACCTACGGTTCAGGCTATTTTCAGTTAGAGATCTTGGCATGCGACTTACTAGGACACAGTGCAACCACCAATGTGAATGTCTATATTCTCCGGGACGACCAGAGGGTCAAGATCGTCTTCAATAAAAACCCTGATTGGGTCCGTGAAAACCAGGAGAACTTCCTCAGCCTGCTGTCATCCATGACAGGAGCCATTGTAAATTTAGATGACATTCAGGTCAGGCTTTTTTACGGCACTGTGTTGTTTGTTAGTTTTCCTTTTTTTGTTTGTATTGTATTAATATCTGGTCACCTTTGTCTCATTCGCCCTTTATCCAGTTCCATGTGGACAAAAAAGGGGGGGTGAATGCAAATCAGACAGACATGCTGATCCATGTTGTCAACAATCAGACCAACACCATCCTGGATGTTGAAAGGTGTCTTTAATTTAATTTAATTTACTCAAATGCTCAAAAACTCCAAAGCTGCATGCCAACACAATCATTTGTGCTACAGAGTGTGTGCGCTGTAAAGCCTGTTATTCACAGTGGTTTATAGAAATTGCCCAGGTTGCGCATGGATTGTGTTCTGACATAAGTTTCAATGCGCTGCGGTTCCGCAGGATAATTCAGATGATCGACGAAAACAAGGACCAGCTGAGAAGCCTGTTCAGAAAATACAGCGTTTTGGATGTTCAGCCTGCTGTCACTGACAAGCTGCCCGATGACATCTCCACACTTCAGGTATGTGGAGCTGGGACCATCTGAAACCTGTTGCAGACGTTGTGTGTTTTTGAACTCTGTTTCAACATGTTTTCTTCTACAGCTTGTCATCATTATCCTGGCTGTGCTGCTGTGTGTGGCAGGAGTTCTGTTTGTCGCAGTGAACTGGCATTATCGTAAAGTGTAAGAATCCTTAATTATTTAGTTTAGTTTTTTCATTAACATGAATTTTGTGTGTAGTATATCATTTGAAAGTTGAGATATTGACAGGTTTATATAGTCTAAGCAGGGATGTCAACATGTTTTTCATTGTCCCCTGTTTTGTCTTTTTTGCTGTGTTGCAGACACCAGAGGAAGCTGAAAGCCATTGTTGCGGGATCAACAGGTGAGCATCTGTTCCGATGAGGGGACAGTCCCACCAGTGGTAACTTAAGGATGTGGTTTCTGCCTGCTGCCTGTTGATGTACAGTACTTGTCAGTTTACTGCAGTGAGGCTGTTTTCTTATAAGTATTTGTCCTTTACCATCCAGGAAACCCAGGTCTAATGGATATCCTGGACATGCCCAACACCAACAAGTACTCTTTTGAGGGGTAAGATAGTAGATTAATTTTCACACCTCGGTGGCACAAATTGCTTTTAAAATGCTCTTCCAGATTCCAGATAAGACTTTTAAAAAATATACAGAATTATCTATTTTTTTGTACAATTATTTAATATTGAAATATTGAAGATATTTTCAGTTCCATTTTCAGTTTAAGTTTCATGTCATTCTGTGTTCTTAAGCAATCAGCAGAGAGACCAGGAAGTGATAGGTGATCAGCAAAATTTCTGCAACATGTTTTTGCACTTTGTTTTTGTACTTTTCTAAGCTCAGCTAAGGGGACTGCCTGGATCTACCTTCACATTTAACATAGAGATCTGAGAGTGGTGTCATGCAAATGTCAACATGAAAAACAAAAAAATGTGTTTGTAAAAAGAAAAACAAAGAAATACCGAAAATTCAGTCAGATAATTAGAACAATAGATATTAGAGTTGATAAAACAACAACAAGCACGTCAAAGTCAAACCTGAGTTTGATTTTTGTAGCTCACCATTCTTCATTTTGCATTTTGTTGATGATGTATATAATGCTCTTTGCCTGTGCAGGGCAAATCCAGTGTGGCTGGATCCATTCTGTCGTAACCTGGAGCTGGCTGCACAGGCGGATCACGAAGATGATCTGCCTGAAAACCTGAGTGAAATAACTGACCTGTGGAACAGCCCTGCACGAACTCATGTCAGTACCTACATCGATCAAATTGAGTTCCCAAATATCTCTCAACAGTACTCTGAAGAGTAGAGCTGTGCCCTCACACTCTTTTCTTTTTTAACTAACATGTTTGTGTGTTGACAGGGAACATTTGGTCGAGAGCCTCAAGCAAAACCAGAGGACGATCGCTACCTTAGAGCAGCTATTCAAGAGTATGACAACATAGCTAAACTAGGCCAAATCATGAGGGAGGGGCCTATCAAGGTAAGACACCCGGGTCAGAGGTTCAACTTTTAGAGGTCTCTTTTTGTCAGTCATGTACACAGGCCTTTCATTCTTTCTAAAACACTGAGGGACAAGGTCAAAGAATGGGACCTCGGACCCCCAGTCCTGAGAAGAAAATACAGACAGAGAACCCAAGGACTTAAATACAGTTTTGTGAGACACTGATGTTTAGATAAAAGGCTAGCCTGCTGTGACAGTGAGGGGTGTGTCATTTGGATTATGTGATAGACTCTGTTTTATCTTAACTGCCGTTCTGTTAGGGTTCCCTGCTCACGGTGGTTCTGGATGACTACCTGAGGCTGAAAAAGCTCTTTGCAGCCCGACTTGTCACCATATCTACCACCCAGGCAGATCATTCGTCAGTCACTGAGGTGGGCTGGGAAAAGTGGATGGTCCATCTGCACCGTCTGCACCTGTGTGCTTCTTGTCTGTCACCGCTCGACAGTGATCTTGCATTCCTTTGATTTCTTCTTCAGCTGTCTCTGCTACCTTGAACCAGATTCTTAGAGAGCTGGCATTTACCTTTCAGAGTTCAGCTGGGGATGCAGGTTGCCACCCAGAAATTGATTGAGTTGATAGAACATTGTGAATGAGTGAATTTCTACAATATTATACTTTTCTGAATTGCTTTGAGGTCAAAACTCCACAGAGTCCTCACAAACACGTTACACAAACAAGTGTTTGCATCTATTTTACCCAGGCCTTTTGTGACATCTAAAACCCTCTGCCGATCTGAACCTGAAATCTTTCCTTCCACTGGTGTGAATCTATCCAACTTTCCCTAACCCTTTAAATTTGTCAATCTGATACACTGTATGGACATACAATTAATTAGCAGCTTAATTTGTTCTCATCGTAATGTTTCTTTTCCCCTCTCTCAACCTTACATTTTAAGCTGATTCAGAGTGATCTGGATGAAGATGAGGAAGAGCGTCTGAGTGTGGGCGGAGGTCATGGCACACTGCGTTTCAAGCATAAGCTTCCTGTAGAGTTAAAGGGTCCCGAAGGTGTGCACATAGTACATGGTAGCACAGGTACCCTCCTGACCTCTGACCTTAACAGCCTGCCAGAGGATGACCAGCGGGCTCTGGCACGTTCTCTGGAGGCACTAAATGCTGACGGGACACTTTATTCAGAGCGCAATGCCCGTACTGAGTCAGCCAAGTCCACCCCAATGCATCGTCACAAGGATGGGGATAACCTGTCACAAAGTCCCTTGGAGATCACAGAGTTATGACTAGCCGAGGCCTCGCTGGTCTGAACACAACCGTGACTCGTGTGTGTCCATGTGCCTCCACACCATCACCCTGAGGAGGACTGGAGGAGTGTGTGTAGTCTAGAGAAATCATTAAATCATTAACCTCAGCGCATCAGTGAGACAGCCTTCAGGAGGACGCACTCATTAGTGACTGGTTTTGAGTGGATGCTACGTTGACGATGGTGCAAAATAAGTTCTTCAAGAGATGTTTATCTTTTCAAATGGAAATGGAGAGTTATTAGCAGTGCACTTGTCTTTAGCGCAGCAAAAACCAACTGGTATCATCGACTTTCATCCAAGGTGCTGAGCGTAAAGTGACTAAGCCTCCATGTGGGAGAGGACTGTCAAATTCTTGTCATCTTCAAAAGGTGCCTCATTTTTACTAATCCTTTTCAATTTGAGTCTGGACTGCATACACTCAAAAACACACACACACACACACATACCAGCGGATGGCCACCAATGGAACACTGAGATGATGAGGCTATTTCTCTTAATCTTGTGATATATTTATTTTTGCAAGACAATGCAGTGCTGAAGGAAGAATGGGACAATAAGATAGATATTAGTCTGTTGGTGGAAAATAGATGGATGTTTAATGAAGATAAAAGCACTGCTAATATTTTCCCCAGTGACTCTTAAAGAGGGAATTTTCACCTGAATGCAAGAGAAAGGTGGTCCCTTACCCTAACTGTACTGTAATAGTTTGTTGAAAAAAGCTTCTTTGGATCAGTGGCAAAGAGACTGAAGACTTCATTTCTGCACAGAAATAGTGAACAGACCTCGATTCTACTGTCCATCTTTAGTGTGGACTGAATCAGCCATTTATGAGGAGACTTCTCACTAATAACTAAAGACTAAGAATAAAGAAGATGGTGAAACGTGAATGAACGTTATCTGTCATTCGAGCCACGTGTAAAAAAAAAAAAAAAAACAAACAAACTTTGAAACTCTCAAGAAATTTGATATTAAAAGGTGGTCAAAAAGCCTTAGAAAGTTTTTTTTTTAAAGTATAAATTATCACATTTTTATATACTATGTAAAGATGGCATTGTGCCCACAAATACTTTACACTGCCATCTGATGGAATAAAAGAATCATACTCAAAACAAGCAGATTGCTTCATTTAATTTTATTTTATAGAAAATGTGATGGAATTAATATTTTTGAAGAAAATGCTGGCTTAACCAAAATATGTAGGGGAAAACTTTGGATGTTTGGAGTTTGTGTGTACTGTGCTATGGTGACGTACAATATATTTTTTTCCTTTGTATAACAGACACTGTTTCTGACAAGTGTTTTTAAAACTGTTTTTTTTAATATTTCCATTTTGTAAGTTTCTTTCTTTGTCATTATTGTCACCAGCCCTGCGATCTGTGTTGGGAAATGTTGTTGGATGATCTGTGATAATAAAAAAATATGCAACAACCTATGACTTCAGCGAGTGGAAAAATGTGAACTGCTGCAACAGAATACACTCTGCCAGCATATTTTAGAGCAGCTCATCATTACAGCCAGGCAGACACTAAAGTTTAGGAATATTTAAAAAAAAAAAAACTGATTCTTGAAATCTATTCGTTGACTTTTATTGTACCAGGTACAACTGGAACAGACAAAACATAACTTGCCAATTAAAAGAGAAATCTGAAAATGTAATTTATTTGCTATGTGTGTATTCCAGTTTCTAAAACTTAGCATCTCAGTGAGGCAACTTGATCATTGCTGCCATCTTGTGGCTCTAATGTAAAGAACTAAACAGAAGGCAATGGGTGGAAAAAGATTTACTTCCTTTTATTGTTACCAAGTTACATATTGTCAAAAAAAACCCAAAAAACTGGGACTGAGTCCCTGAGGACTTTACTGCTGCTGGTCAGACTCCTCTGGCTGTGACGCTCCCTGATGCCACAGTGGTGCTAGTGGCTGGCATTTTCTTCAGTGTCCTGTTCAACTATAGAGGAAACAGAGGAAATTTTTGATTAATGATTTAATAATTTAGAAAGAAGCCCAGCAATGTAATTAGTCGTAGAAACTGCATTTGTAAGACTACATCAAAAGTCCAATATTTCAAATGTAGTTTATTGTTTTACAATACTGAACAGGAGTTTGTTCTAAATAAAATGAAAAATGTCTTCTTTTGCATAAAATAGGTGACGAATAGAAAATTCTGTCCTTTTTGAATCCCAACCAGTATCATAATGCATTACTAGTTACCTCCTCAAACTTGTGGATCTGTCTGATGAAAAAGTCTCCATATCTTCGAGCCACTTTAGTGTCAGCAATGTGAATCATGTCCTGTAGAGGGTGTTACAGACAAAAGCTCAAAAATACAGAGCAACTAAAAGTCATACAATCAAAAAACTTTTACCACCTACAGAAAAATACTTTAAACTGACTTTTAAACAAACCTTGTCAATGTAAAAGTCAACCTCTGAAGCAGACTGGAACTCTCCATCCAGAGCGGAGATGCCACTGGTCCACACCAGGTTCTTCATCTTGTGTTTGAAGACCAGCAGCTGAATACGGAATTCCTGCTCAGTCATGTCCAAGAATCCTGCCAGCTTGGCCACTGGCATGGTGGTGTACAGCTTTAGAAAACTAGAGGGACACACTTTCTTAGTTGACATGTATTGACCAATCCTGCAAGTACAACCTAGCCACAGGTCACTAGAAGCAATTCAAAGTATAATTGAATAAGAAAATAGATGGAAAAAATACACTTGGAGCAGCACTACTCCACACAGGTACAGTAACTTTGCCACCCAGGCAGAAAATAGTATGTGCTACCTGCGAATGGTTGAGAGCTGGGCTTGCTGCTGCACCTCCTCAGCAAAGACCTTTAGCTGCTGCTGGAAAGGTTCTTTGTGATAGTTTGGGTGGACGTTGTCGTAGTTTGGGACCACAGGTGATAAGAACTTCGGACAGGCAAAGCTGAACAACTCTTCAAACACCTGCAGGTCTCTAAGATAGAAAAGCAACAATATCTGTGTCATATCAAAATTATCGCTGCTCGGACAGCACAATTACCGAATCGAAACAGGGAACAATGGATGCAAGGTACGTAACTTATTGCTGGCCCAGTGCTTAAATCCCATAAGCAAAAGGACACATTTAGTAGAACAGTGACAAAAACAGTGTTGGACATACTACCTTTATGTTAACTCTTGTGTGAAAAGACAGTATAAAAGAGTTCTCAAATGCAATAACAACTGACAACATAGAAAGACAAACTGTGTATGTTACAGTACAATGTGAGGAATTGCATTCTTACCCTTTCTGCATTCGCAGCATCTTGTCACCGTACTTTTCCCTCAGCTGGGTGTGGATGCTCTCATCAATGCGCATTGGGTACATAGTGAGAGCGATGGCCAGCAGGCCATGCATCTGCTCATTTTGCTTGTTAATCTAATAATAATAATGCATACAAATATTGCAACATTGTATTAGCTCATTTTAAATAATCCGCAATGAAATGACACCTTCTAAAGGTGATTCAAGGTGGAGCACAGGATACGTTGCGGTTTATACTGAGCCTGGGGTTTTCCTTTTAAACACATTACTACTAACTGTACACAGTACAATGACATAAACTGGCTATAGCAATGCATTTACAATATGTGCACCCGTGAACCATAAAAGACAAAGATAGTAAAAATAGTAAACAACTTAAAACAAAAAACTACCATCTCATATTTATATGTAGACCTCTGGAACATGTTTCTCGTCCTCTGGATGTAAAGCAGGATGTTGGCAAATACTCGAATTGCATCCTGGTAGCGCCTCATCATTAGGTAGGCAAAACCCACATAATAATAGGTGGTGATCTGGCACTCGGGTACACGAGAGTACATACTCTGAAAGACCAAAAAAAATTAAATAAAAATGATACAGGGTTTGGACAAAGAAAACAAAATGTAACCTAAACCAAATTTACACCAGTCAAAAAGGTTTCATAGACTAAAAATTTCAATCAAATTGTAAAAATAAATAATGCACTCAGTATTCTCAGGAACAACATAGTACCGTTCAAGCATTTTTATCTCTCTACATCAGATTTTACCTTCTTGTTTAGTTCAATGTTCTCTAGGACTTTGATGGCCTGGTAATAATCACCAAGCAGAGAGTGAAGCCTCAAGAGCCCCACCAAGCTAAAGTAACCCAACATCTTGTAAAGCGAGTGACGCCCATATTCTCCAGCTACACTCTCAGGGTCTCCTGCAACACATTGGCAAATAACATGTTAGCCAACTCACACCTAAACTGAATACAACTGAAGTTTACATGTTGATCTACCACAAATTTCTTTTTCAGGACTTTGAGTCTACAGAGAGCAAAATTTTATTTAACAAGGTGGAAGGGGAATATAAACAATTAACATTTTCCAAAGGTTTACTACATGTTCCCCACAGTAACTACAAACATCTTCAAAACATTCTTATTTACCTCCGCTGGTGTATACTTCAAGCTGTCCGTTAATGTTGCTCTTGTCCACAAGTGAGTGGAGAACATTGAGGACGCTGTGGACGTTCCAAATCTTTGGGTTGCTCCTGAGGAATTCAATCTCCTCTTCAGACTTCTTGGCTGTCTTACAGCGATACTGGCTGAAGGACTGGAACTGAACAGTGGAGAGGGTAAACTTTATCTGATCACCGATTCTTACTCATGCTTGTCTCTTGTTAGTGGCAAATCCTGAACGAGTGATAATGCACTGTACCTGGTAGATAAACTCATCAATGATGTCCCAAAGCCACTGGTTTGGCAGTTCCAAGGGTGCCGGTCCATCAGCATCTGTTTACGAACAAAAACTCTCCCATTAACAGTCTCTCATTAGCTCTTCTTTGAGGCTAATAATTACAGGTGAAATGAAATGGAGAGAAAACATAGTGACTTTTCGTTTAACTTACTAAGAATGTAGTTGAAGAGATTGCAGTAATTGTAGTAAGACTCAAACCTCTGCTCCAAAGTTGGTCCTCCCTAATTGTCAAGAAACATCATATTTACAACAAATTACCTCGAATGGTTTTCACACATTTTCAAGCATTATTATTGACCAGTTACTTACGCTGACTTTAGCATAGATGTGCCTGTAGTAGAGTTCCTTATAGAGGATAAGAAACACAGCATCTGTGGGAGATAATCAGACAAAATTGACATGAAACATTCCCTGAACTACACACAAATCAACTAATTTATTATCTAGACTAAACACTGGGAGAATGAATTTCTCCACTGAATACAACTTATCGGTTGACATATAGTACTCACCATTGCCAACAAGTGATGCAATACCCTCAGCTTCTGGCCAGGGTGACGTCTTGAAGAAACGGTCAGTCAACTTGTTCCAACTAACAAAAACAAAACGTGAAAGAAATTTATCATGCACCAAACTTTTAGATCTCTGTTAAAAAAAGAGGCAATCTCACCACCATGAGGAGTCAAGTTTACCTGTTCTCATAGACGTCCTGGATCTCATATATCTTCTGCTCGATGCTCTCGCTGGACACACGGTTGGACTGCAGCTCATAAACCTTCTGGTCGATCAGGTCAGAGATTGTTTTATGAAAATACTGCAGAAAGTTCTTGATCACCTCGGGGATGACGTGATAGGTCTGCTGTTCGTATTGTCTCTCATAGGCCAGGTCGGCTTTAGGGTCACCTGCAAGAAGATAGGAAAAATGATAAGGATATAACAGTGTAACCTGCAATTTTAGGTACTTCAGCTGCTTCTGTACTATGTACTGAAGCGTTTTTACACAAAAGCGATCCCATAACACGAAATGAATCGAGAATAATTTAACATTATTATACCAACCAGTGTGCAGGTCGTAGTCGTTTGAGTAGGCGTATGGATCATACTGTGAGAGAAACAGTCAAACATCTGTATTAAGAACAAGCACTGATAACATCTGTCAAACGACTCATTTACGTCACCTCACTTTATCTAAAACGTTATTCTCTACGTTAACTCACACGTTACATAATGTTGCAGGGGCTATAACATCTGGTCTGCATTCACTTCAGAAACACGGCTACAGCAATCTTTTCATGCTAGTTCACTGTAAGCTACTGTTGTGCTAATGGAGTTACGCTAGCGGCGGAGCTAACGTTAGCTAGCTAGGGGAGCTAGCTACAGCTAACCGGTGTACCCTTGTTTTTATCTTTTAGTGTTCAAATGTATACAAGAAAAACAGGTACTGACCTCCTCTTCCTCTTGATAAGACATGATGCTCTTTGTTACTTCAAGCTCGTGAAGCACCAAAATGAAAAAAGACTATGTGTGCCGAACAGCTAACACCGCCAGACCACGCAGCTGGCGCTGGAGAGATGACAGGAAACGGAAGAAAGAACCTGTGACGTAAAGATTAAACACAGAGGCAATGATATTATGGGAAATTGAGTGACGGCTTCAATGACCTCCATCCTATGTCCCCAGGACTAATTCCGTGTGGAAGTTAACATTTTGTCAACCTGTGAAAACATGATCTGGCCTCCATTGAAGGTTTCAGGAACATATTATATAATAATGTAACATAAAAGAATTTCTATTATACAGAAAACTACATATAGACAAAATTCCTTCATATTTTTTCTTATTTCACTGCTGTGCTTTCTTGATTAGCATCGCATTCTTTATTTTATTGTATTTATTTTATTGTATTTATAGTCTGAGTCATAATGATTTGTTTTTTTTAACAACAATTATTCTAACAATTTAAGTTCATTATAAACAGGGAATAATAAAGCCCAATAGATTTTAAAAGTGTAATTGTGAAAACAAAAGTATCTGTTCATATATATCAGGTAAGTACTAGTATCTTCGGTGATGATTACACGTTGTATTACACGTGGTGATTAGGATGTGAACACTTGTAACGACATGCGAAAACCAGTAGGTGGCGTCATAGTTATTTTATGTGGCTCTGCAGAAATAAAGACGGTTCAGACGCACAGAGTAGCATAAAGAATAAAATATGCTTTAAATCTATTTTATCTGTTGTTCAACATTACTGCCCGTGTGGAAAAAGAATAACTTTTAACTGATAACTTGAAACGGATTCTGCAAAATGTTATCACAAGCTGAGAGAGTGTGTGCATGTGTCTGTGTGCGCTCGTGCGTGCGTCTACTTGTAGACCTACTTTAATTACTCCTTACTTTCCTCAAATAATTTTCAAATGCAATTTTGTTCTGACAGCTTTAGTGAGTCTACAAATTGATATTTGTATATGGTGCCTAAACCAGCCAACACTAGCCTACAGCTTAATCAAAGCTGTTTTGATGACGCTGAAGTAATTATTCATCTAAAATTGCTAGCAATGTGTTAATTCTTTTTAATTCATGTTTTGGCTTGGTTGTTGGCTCTTGGCAACTGGAACGAACCTTCTTACTATTTTAAGTTTGTTTGTTTTTGTTTTGTCCTTTTTTGTTTGTTTGTTTTTTTACAAACAGACGATTCATTAAGAAATCTTTTTAAATGAGTTCCAATTTACTCGAATAATGCCTACAAACCAATGTATAAATTATGTTAATTTATTTTGTGGATTTAAAGGGAAAGAAATTAAGGTGAAAGAAAAAAAATACCTGACGTGTTTGCTCGAGCTACCAGCAGAAGACAGTCCTTCTAAACCTACGCCTATAGGTGTAGGTTTAGTACCTACCTACCTACCTGGCTGGTGAAGAGTCTGCATCCGACAAGGGATCTAGTTCACAAAATCAAGTGGGGAAGAAGGAGGTGCAGAGAAAAGAAATAATATTGTAGAGAGGGAGAACGGGAGACACTGAGGGAGGGGAAAAGGTCAGGGACACGGGGGGGGGGGTTATCGTGCTGCCAGAAATAAGGAGAGTGTCTACACAAATGGTTTGGCAGAAGAAACCAAGGAGACGAAGTGAAATAAACCAGCAACCCACTCTCCACCACTGACAGGAGTACTGTGGATTTTTTACACATCTTCGACTTTTCACAGCGGCAGTTCGTGTGCTTTAAGGAAGTCCAGACAACACAGAGTGTATTTTGGACCGTGCGCGATTTGGAAATTTTATTGCCACGCTGCGTCAGGATGCGCGCCTGTCCGCTGCTGGTCTTCTTCTGTCTGCTGTGCGCTGGACGCGCTCAAAAGTTCTCTGCCCTCACGGTAGGAAGAACTACATAACTCCCAGAACACGTCTGTCCATGTATAATGCATGGACTTTAATTTGTGTGCACTTGTATATCCCATGCGTAAACGGTCATTACGCACTGGCAGATTCCTGTTTAGAACAGAAAAACTGTCCGGAAATTTTTTTAGATATATTTAGATACATTTAAACATAACATTAAACATATATTTAGACATATGTTTAATAAAATTGGCAAAGCGTTATAAACTATGTTGAAAATAAGATTTTAAGATTTAATGTCTCCAAAATAAATAGCTTAAGATGGAATTTTAAATCTCATGAGATCATCAGAGGTTTGCAATGAAAAGCAGCGTGTCCTCAATATCAGGTTCTCTGGTCAGTGAGTTGTGTTTTGCTTCTTCTGCTTTGGCATGTCTGCTTTTTTTCCTGATAACTCTTGTTGTGCCAATGGCTCTCCAGAAGCAGAGGTTTCAGTGTCAGAAAGTCTTCTGCATCACAGGGCATTGTTCACTGCAGCAAAGAAGATGAAGGGAATTTCATGGCCATGATCAAGTGCAGGTATGGTGCTGCAGGAGGAATAATAGGGACCAGAATGTGTCAGAGGCTTCTCCCTTGATTTAGGGGTTAAGGCGATAGTTGCCTCCCCCAGCACATTATTTATGTTCTCAGTGAAGATGCTTTAATATCCAATTGGAAACAAATGGCCTTGAGTTGTTAACCTGCAGGTGAAGGGTCGAAGATCTTTTCTCCCCAGCGGCACTGTGGATGGACTTGTGGAATGTGGGAGGAAGTGTTGCACAGAGCAGACGCTCCCCTGAATTTTCACCATCAAATGCACATTTAAACACACAGAGTATCAGCACAGATAATGTGAGTGTTGCTTTTTTGAGGTCATAGTAATATTTATCCTGCAGTTATTGTATTTGGTGATCATACAGCACACAATGCTCTGTAAGTGACTATAAGAATGAAAAGCCTGTCTATTTCATTGAATGTTTCTGTTGTAAATGTGTTTATTATTCCTCTCCACTGTGGTAAATTGGATCTTATTTATCGGAATAGTGCATGGAGTGCTGGCTCTTTACAGGACTTTGAGTGATTAATAGCTTATTGTTCAAATGACACAGGAGAGGTTATTGCTAGTTTGAAGAAAATGCCTCTGTGTCATATTCTGTGCATATTTGAGGTGGAACAGGGAGTTAAATATATGGGATATGTGCCCAGGTTGATCATGAGGCAGACGTTTTCCATGGTTTATGGAAGTATGAAAATTGTATGAAAAGATGAGGGCCCATAGAACATTGGCTCCCTCTGTTTGTCAAACCTACATAAAGCAATTTTAATATAACATATGGACTCTATTCTTCAAAGAATTGTACACCTGCAAATAGACTTTTTTGTTTCATTGCATCATCACCATCAGTGGCCTTTCACACCAGCCCTCTTTCTTTCACAGCCTTTTGATCTGATTGAGTTAGTAGCCTGGTTAAAGTCACTTTCTTCCTTTTCCACCATGCTGGAAACTAATGATCCCCTTTGCATCCTAGCATCCATGCAGGAAACTCCCGCCAAGGCCATTTAACACGTCTGCTCTCAGCTGGGTCTCCCATTGACCCTGTGAGGGCATGGTGTGTGGGGGCCTCTTGGGGCTCTGGAAGCAGGGGCCTCCCAACCCAGAAGGTCCTTATCATCCTACAATGTGCTCTCTGCTGGAAGCTCAACTCCTCCATACTCTTTTCAATCCCACAATACTGCAGAGCCAAGGGGAGGTAATAGGATTTGATTTGTATGCTGGTTGGTCTTGGAAAAAAAATTTCCCTTACACTCCGCCTGTCTCGCCTTCTCTTGTGTGTCTCTTGATCCTTTGCCAACCCCTTGTATTATTTGAGCAGATGCAAAAAGTTTCTTCCAAGAGAGGTCACACAAAGAAAAGAGAAATCATGGTACAGGAGAATTTAAAATAAATAGAAAGAAAAATGGAGAAAGTGAGAGCCAGATGCCTGGTAGTAGACAAGAAAAGGACTTTAGCAGTACATGGATTTGAGTCTAGACACATTCAAAATATGTGTTCTGTCTTGTACAATTCTCCTTTTATAATGAATTCGAGTGAAGCTTGTGCTGCATGTAGCCGAGGCATAGGCCATTCATCACTCTCCACCATGTAACTGTGCACAGTGATGGTGCCAGCTTGGAAACGCTGGAATAAGACATCAGGGGAGTGTCAGGGCTCTACCTCAGTCTCACCCATCAATCACCACAGACCAAACACGCAGACCTGCAGTAGACAGCTAACTACCATTAGGACCATACTCGGCCAGTTACTGGTTTGATCACCAACTCCTCCGGTCACATGTCGAAGTGTCCTTGAGCAAGACACTGAACCTCAACTTAGTTGCTCCCAGTGAGTGTTGGCCAGCTGCATACGAGCTCCCCCATCGGTGTGTGAGTGTGTGTGATTGTGAATGCGAATGGATGAATGAAAAACAGTGTAAAGCACTTTGAGTACCAAGATGTAGAAAAGCATTATATAAGTGCAGACCATTTACCCTTTATTCAGGGGGAAGAAGCCCTCAATGCACCATCAGTCTTGAACACTTCTTCCTCTCATTGGCTTTCACATTTTCATTGTTTTCCTGCTGCAGAGTGGCCTACTTTGAGTTTGAAATAAACACTTGGATGTCTGATAGTGAATCTGGGTGGTTGATTTCATGGGTGGCTGATTTCATGACTGCGTTTTTCCATGCTGTGTTCTCGTCGCTTTATCCTAAACTTGCAGGAACTTGGCGCTCTGCTGTGGGCTCAAGAGTGGACATCTAGGAGGATGCTGAGTTCCTGAATGACTCTGTTTGGGTTGTCAGTCTGCTGGCTGGCAGCGGCTGTTACTGATAATGCTGGTCTAGTGTGACCACTGGGGTGGCCAGCATGGGCTGTGGTAAGGCTGGCGGTCCACCACCAAGCATGCCTGGGTGCACTCAGACACTATCAGAGCAGTTACTGGCTTTGGATGATTGCAGTCTTCTACAAATGAAAAGACAGTCTTAAGTCCAGTCTGTCACGCCTGCTGGACTTTATGTGAAGGAGTGAGCTGTGAGTGACAGAGTGGAGGGTGAGAGGAGGTCACCGCTGCAGAGGGAGAGACAGAGTTAGCTAACTGCAGTGATGCAAACCATCCAAGAATCGCAGAAACACTAAAAAGGAGAGGCAGGGATATGTTGGACCCAAAGTTGAAAAAAAAAAGATATATGTAGCTGTAGAACATGAACTAGAGTTTCCCACTAAAGTAGTACTGATATTCTGTAAATCTTATTTTATGTTTTGTTTTGTTAAGGTCAGTTGTTAATGTGACAGTAGTTATTATATAACAGGTGGTTAGTTGGGGAGAGCCCATTGTACCCAAACTCTTTGGCTTGTGACCCCTATGGCTTGACTTGTGGCCTTAATGTGGATGTAAACAGGGGTTTACTCTCGCAGACTGTTCGACTCAAAAGGTTTTTGAAGCCTGCAGAACAAGAAACACCTAGTGGTTAAAGTACAGACGATGAACTGCCACATCTCAGGTTCATGTGTGACCAGGGACTTATTCTCCACATTTCTTGTCATGTCACTAATGATGCTAGGAAATAGACATAAAATCTTTAAGAAATAAGAATAATTTCATAATCTTTCTTAGGATTTATTTTGGGACATTTTGGGACACCTGAAGATAAATGTGAAAGTCTCCAATGGCTTCTGTTGACCACTGTAAACAAATAACTTTTCCTCATTTTTTTTTCATTATGGAGATTTTTTGTTCTGTCTACAAAGATGAAAGTGTGTTGAATATTCAACACAGACAGTTATGAAGTAAACATTTTCTCTGCAATTTAAAGATACTTTTGTGTTTTCCTCATGACAACGCATAATTTATAAAAGCCTGGGAAAAAAGGTCCTAAACAATTTGTTTTTTATTTTATTTTAACTCAATCCAAAAGACTCCTCTTCCCTCCCTTGCGGCTTCCTTTCCACTGTGTTTGAACGGGTCTCTCTATGATCACCCCCCTCCCAGTCCCAGTGCTCGAGTAAGATTTATGAGTAGGGTTTGACAGAGTGGGCTGTGTCACCCCCCCGGCTTGCCCAGGGCTACGTTGCCTTTTCTGCCAACCCTCTTCCAGGTGCATGAAGCCCTGCTTGTCTGAATACAGAAGGCTGCCACCAAACCTCATCGCTCACTTCATTTGTAAGATGTCAGACACAACAAATCTTCTTTACCGGCAACCATCCTACCATCTTCATAGATGTGTGTCTTCTCTTCTGTCTCTAAATGTGGCTCTGCCTTGTCTTCTGATCATTAATAACATTTTTTTTATTGCTTACTTTTAAGAGACGGCTTTGATAATCTGCCTTGCGTGTGTGTGTGTATGTGTGTGTGTGTGTGTGTGCGTGTATGTGTGTGTGTGTGTGAGAGAGAGAGAGAGAGAAAGAGAGAGAGAGAGAAAGTGAAAGAGCAAGTTTGTGCATGTGTCTGCTGTGATACATTAACAGAGGACATGCAGATTTTAGATGTTTGTAAAAATACAATATGACAAAGCAAAAGAGCCAACTTATCGAAAAGTGATTCATATGTGCACATTTTCATTGTAAGAGAAGACAAAGGGAGTTGAAGAAGGTATTTATCTTTGGCTACGACTGTCTGAAAACAGGTCCTGCATGGGCATGGAATATAGAGTTGTTTTTATTCTGCACTACCCAGGTCATTATTCCATTGAGCTGAATGAATCAAGCCAACTTTAGGTCAACCCAGTGCTCACACTGTAGCAGCACAAAGCTCTCTGACATCTAGTTTATTCAGCCACTTTATCATTCACTGTCTTTTTATTCATTGTAGCAGTCACAGCTTGTTGCCACCCCCCACACCACCGCCACAGCCCCATTGTGTGGCTTGGCGAGGGTTTCATTTCGCGGTGGCAGATACAATGGTGGCATTGACACAGGTGATCTGATGCATTCAACCAAGAGGCTCGGCCCTTGTTTCTCTTTTCATGGCTAAGTTAAACATACTCAACAATTCCAGGTGCCAGCGTGCAGGTGTTGGCACAGACAAAGGAAAAAGGAAGCGTCAGTCAATTCTTCCCCAGCCCTTCAGACAAAGAGAAATTGTAGCTGCACCCTGACAGGCTTGTAGTGGCACTGCCTCATCTTTGTGTTTGTCTGCTGTTTATCAGTGCTTTCTGATGTATTGGTGAATGAGTGTTGCACTTGTTTATTTATCTCGGATAAAAGTTTTGTGATAGAAAAACGATTTGTATGGTTTTTCGAATGGACACCCATCCTATGACTATTATTTTAGTGTAGAAGGCTGTTTCTGTGTACTGGATTTTCCTACTACAAAAGCCCAAAGCCCCAGTCTTCATAAATACCTCCAGAATCACACCTCTTGTTGTTGAAATTAAACTCTTATGATGCATTGTTCACTGATTCCCCAAAATGAGTCATTTAGCAAAATTTTCCCCTGCTTATCTAATTTTTTCTCACTCCTGCAGTTCCTGCGGGTGGACCAGGATAAAGAGTGCAACATGGAATGCAGTGGAGGTCCTCGCAAACCCCTGTGCGCCTCAGATGGCAGGACCTTCGCATCTCGCTGCGAGTTCCTCCGAGCCAAGTGCCGCGACCCCCAGCTGGAGGTCATTCGAGGGCCATGCAAAGGTCAGATCATAAGTCATGCTTCAGCACCGCCTGACACTCTCAAATGCAGAGTGAGTCACAGTAGCAACTTGTGGGTTAAATTCATTTCAGCATAATTGATTCTTTGAGTGCTGGGATGACAAGTGAGGCTGACACAGTGTTATGGGGGAGCCGCTGCTGTCTGGCTAGTTTCATAATTGCATTTGCACTGATGACGGTCATGTTAGTTTATTGTGTCAAAAATTACTTACAGATTTCATCCTTTGTTACGACTCAAATACACAGCGGTGTCCCTGGACCAGCAACTTGTCATTCATGTGAAATGTCTTTTGCTGTCTTACATCATTAATATACAGAAGTGAGAGCGTTTGAATAAAGTATCTTTCTAAGATGATTATCTAGGAAATCATTGTATTTTGAGCTTACACTGAATTTATGAAAGGCAAATGGTGAAGGAGTGTCAGTGAGGTTGGGCAGCTCATAGAATCAGTCATTTTTGGGGAAGAGAGAACCCATACACCCCAGTGCTACAGCTTCAAACTCTCTTGCCACACTCGCTCACTCTTTACTAATAGTTCATTGCTCTAATGACTGTGGACATTGCCCCATTCTTACACATTACAATTTTAGATCACAAATGAATGAGTGTGAGCCAAAGGCTTTACTTAAAAAGAAGTCTCATAGGATGGAAAAGCGTTCCACAATTTTATGCTAGTGCTCGGTTTCTATGGTAACATCTAAGCAGACATCTGGATGTGGCGGACAGCACTAAGACACAGAATAGAGGATTCCAGCTAGGAAGCTGAAAGGGACGAGAGTCCATGAAAGTTGTATTGTATGTGTCAATAACATCGGGGCTATAAGGGTCCAGACCCCCCTCTGCTTCTGGATGGCCTGGGTAAAAGACACAGCAGCAGCGGCTGAGTCAGCAGCTGAAATAAACCAGAGGGCCAGTCTGGTCTAAAAGCACAGAAATGGGATTGTGTTTAAGGATGGTGAGACTGGCACCACATTTGTTTTCTATCAGTGTGCTCAGATGATTCGTGTCCTTCGTGTCATTTTTTCCAGTCAGCTTTTTGGTCGGAGCCCCCTTGAGAAGGATGATGGTTTTGGGTTTTTCCAATGGAGCTAACTTTAGAGCTCTTCAACTCCCGTTTTCTCATTCATCCGGAACATCCACCATTTTGCCCCCTCTCTTTGCCAGTGACAGTGACATGCACACAAACACACTCTATAGACTGAGGGAATCCAGGGCTAATTTCAAGGACAGTCTCCTATAAGCCATCCTAGGGACATACAGCCTCCTCACCGACCTAGTGAATGTTTTAAAAATTAGCATGAGTCATTGTTTTAATGGGATTGGAACCTACCAGCCAGATGAACACTGTGTGGCAGCTAGTGTGTCACACCAAGTTACCATCAAACCCCTCACTGCCCAACATCTCCTGAGAGTTTTCACAGCTGGTGCTGTTGGTCACTTGAGAGTAAGTATATGTGGGATGAAATGATGAGCCATTGCCCTGACAGTGAGATGTGAAAAGACATAAGGTACAGATAGGTGAAAAGTCGCTGACCCACGTTTACAGTATATCAACAAATACTTGGAGTATGGCTCCAACTGAACTGAGGAGAAATTTGAGGTTTAGGAGGAAAGTGAGACAGACTATAAGATATTATTGAAGGGTCAGGTTTTCCTTGTGCATCAGCCCTTTTCTTGGGTGACTGGAATGTTCTACAGGATCAGTTCGAGCTGCCTCACTCAGTAATGGCTTTACCACCAGGCACTCTGCAGGCTGGCCTGACTTGCTCCTAATAAGACTGGGGGTGTTGGTTCTATTCCCAGCCACACAAGTATCCGCCACTTCCGAAATGTCTTAAATTGTTTCCCCTCCAACTCAGCTCTCTGCATTTTTCTTTCATTCCTTATCATCTGTGAGATTCAACATCCACTGGCTTTTCAAGTATGTTGGTTTCATGCATAAGAAAATCATTAAGCTGTGGGTTGAGTCATGAGTCTCTGTGATGTGTAGTGATTCTGGTGATTTGTGGTGCTTCCCAGATACATCCAGATGTGTAGCAGAGAAGAAGTACACAGAGCAGCAAGCCAAGAAGCTCTTCCCACAGGTTTTTGTGCCTGTATGCAACCCTGATGGGACATACAGTGAGGTAAAAATAAACAACATTTATAAAACCCGTTTTGAAAATGATGCAAGGCATTATTCTAAGAAAGTCACAGCACAAAAGAATCACTCTTTCTTTGTGCTTTCATGCTGTTTTGATTACAGGTTCAGTGCCACAGCTATACTGGGTACTGTTGGTGTGTTACCCCTGATGGCCGGCCCATCAGTGGCTCAGCAGTGGCCAATAAAAAACCTCGATGCCAAGGTTGGTAAAACCCCTGCAGCCTGTCTTCAAATGGGCAACTTTCTAAAAAGTATGCTCTTATACGCATGCTGTGCTGAAGCTCAGACATCTGATTTTAAGGCTAACGCATGACATTTGAAATGGCTTATTTAGATTCATTTGCAGTTTCTGTAATTTTGTGAAGCAACAATGATAAACTGAATTCAACACATTTAAGCATGAAGTTCCATGTTCGTGGGAGATGTAATCTTTGGTCCTGTGGGAAAGTGGTCAGTGACTGGACTGATGGCCACATAGTTGGAGAGCCACCCGAGGACTGAACGTTGCTCAAGCCCTAGGGCTGTAGTGTAAATAAGCCTCATTGAAAATCCTTGCTGAAAAGTTGAGCAACATAGTTAAAACTGTAAGGAATGTAAGTGAAAAATGGCATCTGCCAAACAATCAAATAACCAATGCCACATGTCCTCCCTGTGTACTTCCATTGGTGTAACTTGGAAGTTGCTGCTGTCTCCAGAGATCCAGAAATAGCAGTAGTAGGAGCAGTAGTTGTATTTTAAGTGCCAGGAGTGTACAGTATATGAAGTATGTTTCATAACCTACTTTGTTGCAGGAAACAGTTTTCCAATGTGGGTCTCTCCTTGCCAAAGATTTGTAATTTTCTGTATTTTGTCACACAAGAGAAAATATGTGCTGATTTTTTAATTACTTGGAGCCTGTTGCTTTTCAGGATCGAAACAAGAGAGACCTACCACCAGAGAGCCAGGTAAAGCAGGTGAGAGTTAAATTTGAAAAAAAAAAAAAAAAAATCACAATGATTATTTGACTCCTATATATGCACGTGTGCTTTTGTGTTTGTCCATGTGCTTGTGTGTACCTATCTACGCATGCAAGCAGCTGTGTGTATTCGTTTGTATCCATGCTAGTTTGTCTTCATCTGTGTTGGAGATGTACAGGGCAGCTCGCCTGTTAAGGCTTGCCTCTCTAATATTTTGTGAAGTTAAGAGTGTGAGCAGCCTGAAGGCTGATATAAAAGCATTCGGTTACTGAATAACAAGTCTAAGGAGAGAGGCTGTGGTGAGCTTTAATGCACACCAGCAGCTACAGTGCTTATAACTGTCTTTACCAGGCACCCAATTGGCCAAGGAGCAGCCAGAATGGAACACTGACTTCTCATAAGCTCTTCTTCTTTAACGTTATCTCCATTTATCTTCGTTCTTTTTCAGCACCATGTCAAAAGATGCAAGGAAATAATTAAACTTTATCCTCACACTGTGTTCAATGTGTCTAATCAACCTTGTCTACCCTCTCTCTGACATAGCACCACTAGGTTTTTCTCTGGCTCCACTCTAATTACTGTATATCTTGCTCTTATCCTTTAAGAGAATGTTTGTAATTTGATAGCTCAGAAAGGAAAATGTGAAATTAGGATAGATTTAGATCAATTCTTCATGTGATTGTGTGTGTTTGTATGCATGAATGTGTGTGTATGAGAGAGAAAGTTTGTGTTCATCCACTTTTGTTTGTCACATGAGTTATTTCTGTCAGTGTGACATTTACGTCTGCACCTCTCTCTGTAAACAGTGTTGGGTATAGTGTCTGTCTGAACCCGGCCAACTCATTACACATAGATCAAGTGGGAATGCAAAATTCAAGAGAGGAGGCGGCCTGGTGGGAGAGGGAATGAGGGCGTAAAGGAGGCAGAGGGGGAGTTGTGGTTCAATCCGAACTGGTTGAATAAACAGGGTGGTGAAAAGCAGAATAAACTGTAGATTTGTGGTGTGCCAGCACTGAAAATAGCAGCGATTGCATCAATATTTTGATTCAGCAGAAGCTCATCAGTACCTAAGCACTGCACAGAACCATAGCTGCACTTTTATCGTCAGATTATTGGTAAAGTCAAACATCAAATGCTTTGCCATAAAGCCATTTCTGGTGCTTAACTTGGAGAATTTATTCACATGCTGGAATCATATGCAGCTGACGACTGACAAACGGCAGTAAAACTAATGCTGCAAATGACCACAAATAGCGCGGGGGTTTCCTGGCAGATGCTAAAAGAGGTGTTACAGTCATGTAAAAGGCCACAAAGTAAAGATAGGTCATTAGTGGTTTGTTGTAAATCCGAATCATAAATACCCTTTTTGAAATGGCATTTCCATCCTTTAAGTGAGCAGAGTAATAACACGTCTGCCTCAGTCAGTCACACTCACTTTCTGTATTTTTATCCACCAAGCGTGCTTCAGAAGATGAATGGCTGGCATAACAAACATGCATTAAATGTAAAATCCTAATTTTGCAATGGAAAATTCATTGTTTCAAAAAATGTAGCTTAGACTTAATGCCTCCCCGTTGTGAAGAAACCCATCGGAGATACCCTGACTCATGCATTAACCAAGCTTTACTTTGAGCAGAATGAGTGACCCACACTGAGGTTAACCACACCTATGGCCGTGGTTTCACCCTAAGCAGCTCAAAACCTCTATCCCCATCTCCCTCCTACCACAAATCAAATAAATAGAAACCAAACAAACACTGAGCATCATTCTCCCACCGTTCGTCTCAGACATGACTACTGCATTCTTCACTCTTTAAGTCTATTCCGCCTTCACAGAGGTCTCTTTACTTACATACAAGCCACGAAAGGATGGAGAAGACTGTGAAGGACACTCGTCATTCATTAAAACTGATCTCAATCCATAGCATAATGCATAATGATCTCCCCTGTTGCATGAAGTGAAATAAGGGAATATGTGACCACTAAACTTCTGGCTTTTCACCTCCCCTTTCTTAAATACTGCAAGTCACCTCTTTCAGATTCCAACATACACATAACACACACACACACACACAAACACACACTTCTCTCTGTCTAACTGTCCTCACCTCAACTTCTGCCTGCATCCCTCTTTGCCGGGCAACGTGCAAATCTCACATTGTTAAGTGTTCTCTAATCTTGCTTACTCTCGTAATTGTAGTCTCCCTGCAAATATTTTCCATTCTAAATGCAGATGAGACTGGCCTAGTGGTGGATCCACAGCCTGCTGTAGATGAAGAAGGTGAGTAGATTCGACTGTGATTTGAAAAACGTTTGATACTGCGCCCATGTAACCGAGACACCTCTCACTGACTCAAAGCATAGCACAACAACATCCTTATAAGGGCAAAGCCGCCTGAGCATGAGCCTGCTATACAGAACGATTCTTCAAAAGAGTCACTTGTGAAAGTTTTATGATAGATTCTTTTTTAAATTGGTAAAATCACAAACTTTGCTCTAAATAGGAGTTTTTTCCACAAATAAAACAGCATTTTAAAACAAAAGTTTTCACCTTAAAAATATTACAAAATAAAATAAAAACTAATTATTGAATAGAGTATTTATACTTGTAGTGGAGTATTTTAAAACTGAGTTCACTTTTTTAAATGCCAAATGGAAGAGAAAACAGTCTAATACATTTATACTTCAATCACGACCATCCATTACTGTGAACTGGCAATCAAATCTGGCAAAGTTACATTTGTCATTTGTCTTTTATGACCAAATAATATGTCTTCTTATTATTGTTCCCTGAAAGAAAAGGCCATAGTTTACAGTACCATCCATTTTGGTGCTATATTTCTGGTCACAGCTGTCATAATTAGTTTATTCTCTACATCCACTCCAGCAGTTTGCAATCCAATAACTTTAATGTGCATTTTACAGCTTGTGAGTTTTGGAAGTACCAGATGATGGCTCTTTTATCAAATGATGAATCGGTGTGTTTTCATCTGAGGCTAATAAAGCTGTCTTGGTGATTTCTTTCAGACATCATTTCACAGTACCCCACTCTGTGGACAGAACAGGTTCGGAGCCGACAGAACAATAGAACCAGAGCACCATGTAAGTTTTAAAGCCAACTTTTTCTTTAATGACGGTGATCGGGTATTTGCAAACTTCAACTAAAAGCATGCTCTGTGTTTTTCCTACTTGAGTGAGCAATCATGGTTTGAGGCTGTTCTGTCTTTTAAGGACAGATGGTGGATTGTGAAACCCATACATCTTGGTGTTGGATAGCATCGCATTTTGAGAATCTGCTTGTCTGTGGTTCTTCGTACATATTTGTAATTATCAGCACATGGCACCAACACAGGATCTCCTATTCTTTTAACTGGTCCATTCTACTCTCCTCTTACACACATACAGGTTTATCTTATTATACAGATCAGTTGCCTTTTTGCTCTTTGAAGAAATATGTCGCTTTTTGCATAAAACTGCTTTTTTGAGGCCAGCCTTGAGATGAGAACCCTGTGTGCATTTGTGTGTGAATCACATTATCATAATTTACAACCAATAAAAAAGCCAGAGAAATGCAGCATTGATGGTTTTGATTACCATGTGCTCTATGGGGTATTGGGGTGAAAAAAAAGCACCCACCCCAACAAAGAGAGCACATACGGAGGAACTGGAGCGAAGAAAGTTGGTTGAGAAAGCAGGGAGGCATTTCATTTGGTTTCTTTTGTGTGGGTAAAGATCTCTAATGAAAATAAACAAAGAAAAGGGATATCCATAATCCCGCAGTAGCTTCCGAGCCTTGGGGCAGGCAAAGAAGAGAGAGAGAGAGAGATTGGTGATGAAAGCCAGAAGAGCTCTACTTCCATCCTTGGGTTTAATGCTCAAATCTCTGTTGGAGAGCCTCGGCAGAGACCGAGGGTGCTGAACAAAAAAAGAGTGATTATATCCTTCTGAGGCTCTGCAAAACCTTTCTACCACCAAGCCCTCAACATTCTCTGAAAGTATGGATCTGTGATATTTGAACATGTAAACATCTAGGTTACTGGTACTTTAAAATATCCAGTAGTAGTGTGTCACTGTGTGTGGGAGTGTGAAAACAAAAGCCTGACTGACCACTGATCGGCTTTTGTCTCGTTTCTTTCTGTCTTCATCACACACATGTACAGAGGGCAGCTAAGTGTCCAAATATTTACTTAACTTGGGGCATAGGGAGCTGTACTTAGTCATTAGCCCGTTAATGTCCATAAACAGTGCCACGGGGGGCTGATACAGTCTACATACACTGTCCCAGAGCACTCATTCTCCATCCCTTTGTGTTCCTCCTCCTCCTCTGGGATTTTGGAGCAGTGGTTAGAGAAATGAGAGCGCTTCATGTTTTATAAATCCATAATAAGTCAGATCTGGTAAGTCTCCAAGGTAAAGAACTAGCCCTCTGGTTCATATTGTGTGTGTGTGTGTGTGTGCGTGCGCGCGTGTGAGTGTGAGTGTGTGCGTGTGTGTGTGTGTGCATTTGTGTGTGTGTGTGGAGCATCTATTTACCAAGGGACACAACCTTGACCACAGAGACTAATATAGAGGTGTTTTTTGTGTTTGTATGAGGAATCCACTGACACCTATGCTGATTGCTGTACCTTTACCTCTGGTACCTCTGATTCCTCTCTCCAGCCTCATCATGTGACCAGGAGCAACAGTCTGCTCAGGAAGAGGCAAGGCAGCACAAGAACGATGCAGTTTTCGTACCAGATTGTGCCCAAGGAGGACTGTACAAGCCTGTCCAATGCCACCCGTCCACCGGCTACTGCTGGTGTGTGCTGGTAGACACTGGACGACCCATACCTGGGACTTCCACCAGGTAGGAGGAACTTCACTTATACAAAACTTAAGCTCTATGGTATTTTCACCCTTTATTATGAATATTTGTGTAATTTATTGCTAAGCTCTTTGTGACAAACATACTGACAGTTGTACAAGTAAGGTAAGTGATTATAACACAGGAGAGAGGAAGCAGCTTCACGATTGTTGTTGGCAAATATTTTCTAAATGTCCCAGAACAAACGGAAAAAAGCTTCATCGTGTCCCACGCTCCCTATCTGCCTCTCTCTGACTATCTTTCTCTTTTGCATTCTCATTCCCCCCTTCAGTCCTCATACCAGCTCCAAATCCTTCCCCTCTTTTTTGGATGTGTTTCACTGCCTCTGGTTTCCCACAAAACAATTATTTTAATCCCAGAGATTTAACTGTACGGAGGTAATTGGAAAATATGGAAATCCTCTCTGATTCTACAATGAGGATAGTTGTATTTTAGTTTCTTATAAACATTCCCTTTTCCCTTGAATAAATGTGCAGTTGCTCACACGATATACTCTCTGTTGCAGGTATGAACAGCCAAAGTGTGATGGCAATGCCAGGGCCCACCCAACTAAACCTAAGGACCATTTCAGAAGCAGACATCTCCAAGGTAGGTCTCGAAAGACTGGACTCAAGTCTCTGTTTATCCTCTCTGTTCAGACCATATGTTGAAGTTGTCTAGCAACTGGCCTCAAACTGCAACCGTGCTTCCAAGGTTGCAATAAATGTGTATGTTTGTGTGTGTGTGTGTGTGTTTCTGTGTGTGTGTGTGTGTTGGTGTGTTCATTTGTTGATATCATTAGCCCTGCTATTGGTCATGGAAATACTTAGATAAAGACTTGAGAATTGCCAGATACTGCCCCTCACTAGTCAATAAGCAAAGAGCCAGAGATCAATCAGGATGAGGAGACAGGGCAGATGGAGGACTGTGGGATGATAGCAGGGTGGAGAAACAGCGGGGTAGAGATAATAGATAATAGGATGCCAAGAACAGGTACTGAAAGACTGACAACAGTATTGATAAATCAGGTGATAAGGTAAGCCAAATTACAGGTGAGCCTGTGTTTGCTGTGTGTCCTGTCGATATGGCGCATCACATTAGAAAACACTAATTAATTTAATTTGAAAGGATTGTTTAAATCCCTTTTCTGTGAGGGAAATAATTTTTATTTTTTATTTTGTGGCCATCATTCCATATAACTAGGTCTAGCTTTTTAATGTATTTCTAAAATGGTGGTTAAAATTTTCCCAAAATGTTTGCCATCTAGTTTATGGTTTTTCAGAGCTGCGTCCAGATTAAACTTTGACCTAATGTACTTACTGTAGTTTTACACAGATGTGGTTTTGCTAATTTTACACTGGATGGAGCGATCCACTGTAAAGATTTGTTTTCATTATGCACAAGATGATAAATATCTATCATATCATGTTTATATTTACCTGTAATTGCAAGACTTGTTTTTAGATACAGCATACAACCAAATCACAGTTATAAGATGACAGCTTCTTGGCAAATTTTGTGTTCTGGTAAACATGTTAATAGTCCGGCAGCATATAAACAGAGCTGCCACTGTTCTATCCCATCCATAACTGTTTATATAACAGCGTGCTGGGCCAGAGCTGTGCTTTCTGTTTGCAGGTGCTGCATTTAGCAGCAGAGCAGCACTCCGTCACTGCATCAATGAGTCTTGTACAGTGTGTATAAAACAGTGGGATAGACAGTCAAAGATGAATGCTCCAGCATCTTTGCCTTCCATTTGCACTGCTAATGTATATTCCTGTAAAGATATTGAGCAGCAGTAATTACAGTGTCTAATTTCTCAGAAAGTGTGAGTGGATGATGGAATGGAAAACAGCCACTGTTATTCCATGAAAACCCACCCAAGCACCTCTTCTAAACGTAGTGTTAGGACAGAAATCTTATTCAGCCATTTAGTCACCTAATATAGATGGTCACACGAATACAGACTTCTTTCTAAACCAGTCAAAGGAAACCTGCACCATATCAGCCAGTCTTCAAATTATAAAATATTCCACAACACAGTCGAAAAACGCAGCATCTTGTTTTCTTTATGAGCAATTGCGTCAGTGACTGTAAAGTCTGTTACTGTATGAAACGGGGATAATTACAAATGTTGCCTTCACATTGCTGCAGCCCATTTGCTGCTGAAGCTCTAGTGTTGAGAGGTTTATGGGGCGAGATGCGAAAAAGGAGCAACTTGCCCTGAAAGCAGCAGGAGAGGAAAGCAGAGTATTTGGCGTGTTTTCTCCCTAGAGTGGGATCATGGGGTAGCGTCGGGGCAAGCATTGGGACCTGTGGCGGTGAGTGTTGACAGGGTTCTGCCCCATGTGGGTCTATAGAAAAACACTGCTTCTTATTGACAGTAGCACTTGGGCACACAGATACAAACTTACACTTACTGGCCAACTTTTTTGCAGGTAGCAGATAAAGTATATAGATGTGTATAAATAGTGGTGCACATTTCAGCTTTTTAACAAAAAAAGTCATCATTCTTTACTCGATTCCATCTCACATCTGTCAAACTTGGGCATTACATAATTATAATCATTAGGGACTGTCAAGACAGCAGCCGTTTCCTGCTGCAGGTTGTGCATAGAAAACGACCAAACTCAATTTCCTCTTGAAGAAAGTAAGAGTATTTGTGTCCCTCAGCTTAACAGTGTCCAGACAGACACAAGCTGATCTGTTATGCCCTCAAGAAAATCTCTGCTGCCAAGCGGAAGGGACTGCTGCTTTACCTGATGGCTTGAACTGCTGACATTAAAGAGAGCTTGTATAATTGCATAATGGGCTTTCCATTAAAAACACTAAAGCTCAAACTAATTCAACTGCATCCCACAATTATCTATTAAGTCAGAAAAACACTTTGCCCTCTGAGGGTCCAATTGTGTTTACCACATTTTACTGGGTTTAAGCCAGGGAAACAGTCTACTGAAACTTAGTGCTTAGTGGTGTGTTTAGTACAGAAATAAGACTAAAGTACAGTTTGGTCATGAATGTTTTAGTGCTAAGTTCTAAAGTCCAAGGTGAGGTGGAGCCTGGGTGGTGCCAGTGCTGGTCACCACCTGTTAGAAAGGGGCGAAGCCTGCCATTATCTCCAACACAGGAGAATCTGGCCCTGCAGGCTTGGGCCATAAAACCCAAAAAAATCTACAGAGAAATGTTTCTTCTCCATAGGCAGAATAGCAAAGGGAGCCTGTGAGAAAGCAGAGGAGAGCCAAGAAAGGAATCCAGGAATCTCTCAGGTCTCCATAGCCTTCAGCTCTTCCCCTACATCCTCGGCCTTCTCACTCTTAAAACTATAAGACCTAACAGACAATGACTATCATTAAGGTCATTCCAATCCAGTTGCCCCTTATTTTAATTTTTTCCCGTCACTTTACATGTAATAATGCTTGTCTGTTGGTTTTAGCTGGGAAGTTAATGACAGATTCTACTTTATGGGTTTATGTGCTAATTATATCTCTTCACAGGTGACATTTAAAATGGTAATCCCTCCACACATTGAAGATCAGCTGTTGTGTCGTTTCCATTGGTCTATTGATACCAACATCTAAATTCACCTGCTGGGCAAAATCCTAAGTAGTAAAAAGTGTGTCTGTCAAGGCCAGGTCAGCCTTTCGCCCATACAGGCAATATTTAGTTACATCTTCTGTGCCTCCAGCTGTCAGGGGCCACCAGGAAGATTAACAGCTAATGTTTTCCCCCTCCAGATGAGGGGAGGCCTGACAATTTATGAGAGGGAGTAAAATACAACTGTGAGAATAGTGTTTAGATTTATTTTCACCTCTACTTTATTTATGTCCTGTTCACGTTCAAACTATGCTACCTTTAACAAGACGTTCCTCCCCAGACATTTATTGGGCCACCTATGATTGCAGCATTCCACATTACAATCTGCTGTAGTGCTGCTGACCGGGGGGACTACTTGTCTGTCTTTGCTGACATATACATACACAATTCCAACTCCTTCAGTTACTTCAGTGTCTTTATTTTACAGGTTGTCCTGGGGCAAAGAAAACAGAGTTCCTGACAAGTGTACTTGACGCACTGTCGACAGACATGGTGCACGCTGTCACAGATCCAGCATCTGCCAGCAGGTATGACATTTGGAAGTGGGTTGAGTCATTTCACAAAAAAGCATAAAAGTGATATGGGCTATGGCTAATTTGGTTGGTTTTCAATGCCGAGTTATTTTAGATGGGATGAATGAATGGATGGGCTTCTGGTGAACTGATAAACTGATGTCATTTAGGATGGCTGAGCCTGACCCGAGCCACACACTGGAGGAGAGGGTGGTTCATTGGTACTTCAGTCAACTGGACAAAAACTCCAGTGGGGACATTGGAAAGAAGGAGATCAAGCCTTTCAAACGCTTCCTGCGCAAGAAATCCAAGCCAAAGAAGTGTGTGAAAAAGTTTGTGGAGTACTGTGACATCAGCAATGACAAGGCACTTTCCCTGCAGGAGCTGATGGGCTGTCTCGGGGTGACCAAAGAAGAAGGTGAGTCAAAAATCACAACGTAATGCATACATACACCAAATCAATGTTCAAACTTGCATATTGATGATCCTCCAATCTCCAATCATAGCTTAACTAACTTGGGGACAAATAGGTACATGGTAAATGGTCTGCAATTGTATAGTGCTTTTCTACCTATTGGCACGCAAAGCAATTTACACTGCTTCTTATTCACCCATTCACACTCACAATCACACACACACTCATACTCATACTCATACTCATACACCAATGGGGTAGCTGCTATGCAGCTGGCCAACACTCACCAGGAGCAACTAAGTTGGGGTTCAGTGTCTTGCTCAGGGACACTTCAATATGTGACTGGAGGAAGTGGGGATTGAACCAACAACTGTGAGATTGGTGGACAACCGCTCTACCTTCCTGCGCTGTGGTGAGCCTGATAAAAGCTTGAAGGGAGACTATTGTATTAGCTTTAAATTTAGAAATATGAGTGGGCAATTCGCATAATAATAATAATAGCACTGGATTAGATATACATTAATGTAAAAAGACAGAATTTTTTAATAAGCCCTAATTAGCTAGTCAATTTTTGGATATCAAGGACCAAGTGGACAGCGCGTATTGAGTTGTATTTTGTGGAGGCATGATGTGAGGTTTGAACAGACTTGCCATTTTCCTTTTAGTGATATTTTTGTTCTCAAGGTTAACCAAATTTTTTGTCTCACAGGGGCGAAACCAGGAGAAGGCTTATCTTCCAGTAAACTAGTATGTAAACCTCTCGTTCCATACTATAATATGAATAAAACAAGAGAACTTGATTGAGGCATTAACAGTCTAATTATGCTCAGTATAATGCTCTGTTATTTACCCCAACCGGTCAAGGCAGATGGCCGTCCACCCTGAGCCTGGTTCTGCTGGAGGTTTCTTCCGTTAAAGGGAGTTTTTCCTCTCCACTGTTGCCTATGGCTTGCTCCAGGGGGAATTGTTGGGTTCTCTCTATACATCTTTATAATCTTGACTTTATTCTGTAAAGCGCCCTGAGATGACTTTGTTGTGAATTGGCGCTATGTAAATAAAGTTGAATTGAATTATTTAATGTAAGTCGTTAAAAAAGTGGGGGCATATGTCTGATGTCATTTTAATTTCCTTTCTTCAGAATCCCTCAAAGAAGCAAGGCTAAGCCAGCAACTGAGATTTCCCCTCCTGCGCGGAGAATCTGCCCTCACCAATCGGCAATAATGGAAACCATAGTATTTGCACTTTGTACTTTAAAAAAATGTAAATTCACTTTGTAGAAATAAGGTATTTAAACAGACTGCTGAATCTGTGAATGATGTAGTTAGCTTTTTATGTCCTGACAAACAAAAATCATTTAACACATACAATGTATGTGTCCTTTGTGTGTCTAAAAGGTACGTATCAGAGTTGTACAAGTTTTAATATTTGATGTTGCATTTTGTGCCCCTGCCATCATTGTTCTTTCTCTCTCATGCTGATGATGTTAATGCAGAAATAGGGATAGTGTGCCACACAGCTAAACAATAACTTCATACATCTGATCTGAACAGATCTATAGCATCTCTTCCTGTGCTTAATCTAGCAGTTTTAAACATACACTCTAGAAACATCCTACATGGTCACATGTATTCATGTTTATTAGAAATAAAGAATTCTTTTATACATTTTCTGAGTCTACCTGTCTTATTTTGTCAGAAAAGATTAATTTTATTATTAAACCTTTAAACAGTATATTATTTCTCACTTTATGGTGTATTTATTGGGTGCCTTTTGCTATTGTGTGTTTCTCGCTGTGTATGTAATAAAACATGTTGACACAGTGTTTAGGAGTATTACTCATGCATAGCAAAGATTGTGTATCATCCCATTTTTCGACAACTTGCCAGTTCCCCTGAGGGAACATTTTAGAATTGGAAAAAAAAATGATACTTATTTTGGTCCTCTTCACATATTTACCATGTAGACTGAAGACAGACAAATTGATCAATATTGTATATGTGTAGTGTGTAGGAGGAATGCCCATTACCATAGTGTTTCATGAGCCAGTGCATTGTGTGCATCACATACACACTTATACAGACACTGGAGTTTGAATGAATATCTTTTTGAAAGAACAACATATAATTCACCGAAGCTTTGACACATTACACTACTGTACATTGTTCCTGCCTGATTATGTTGGGGCTACTAAGTGGTAAGCTGTGGCTTTTCACACAGAAACTCCCCTTATGGGGCAGTGCACATGACCCCAGACTGACCTGGTCACTCAGGCTTGGGCTCAAATTCATGATTAACACATTAGTCTCCTTTCAGTGGTATTATCCGCTGCAATAGTCTGGTTTTAGCCCCCCAGGAAACACCCTGGACAGATTTGGAGTGTCTGCTCTACGATAGTGGATTAGAGCTGAAGAATCTATGGCCTTATAGATACTTTCTCCATCCACACCAATGAAGAATTTAAAGCTTAAACCCCATTAACCTCAGCTCAGTAAACTGGTAACCAATGCTTTCATCTAAAATCATCCGTGTTCTTTTGATGATGCATTGAACTATAAACAATTCAGCTCCAGCTTTTTGTTACCTCCCTAAATTTAACCCATATGCCTGGCTTAAATCCCCTCTGAAGGAGATGCTAGCATCATGCCCAGAACAACACTTGCTTTCTCCACACAGCCACGTAATCAGTTAATGTGGCCGTTCTGGTTACAGGTGCAGCAGCTCAGAAGCTTTCCTTACTGCTGCTTTCTTCATCCAACAAAGTCATCAACCTTCACCGACACATCTTGCCAACTCCTTGCTGGTGAAACTCTAACCTCAACCCAAAACAATGCTAAAGCCTTGTCATGTGTAATTTCTACTCCCCTGGGCTGAGATGCACATAAACACCTTTTACAATTTGGCCTGCTGTCAAGGCATGGTTCTCTGAATATGTTCCCCTAGTGGCTTGGACTTTTGCCTAAACTGATGGAGTAGCTGAGGAAAAGCATCCAAACCTTTTGGCCCAGTTACCAGGACTGTCTCACGATTGGCGCGGCACCCCCCTCTCATACACCTTAGTCCTGCTTCCTCAATTTTCTCACTCACACATACACAAACACACCGACTGAGCACAGAGATACCATTGAGTGGGATTTGTGTGTTTTAATGGGCAAGAGGAGGTACCAAATCTCACCACTGGCAGGCCCCTTGGGCTGTGGACTCATGAAGAAATTAATGTCAAAAGCTATCAGGGCTTTAATGGCCTCTGGCTCAGTTGCGGCTTCCCCCTGGCCCTCTGAGGGGCTCTGGTCTGTGGATAGACAAAGTGAGGACGGTCTGCACCCTCTGGTACTTTCTTACTGCTTCCCTTGGTGTGGTGTAAACACCCCAGTTTTCCAGTCAGCAGTGCAGGACGCAGCTGGTCATTTTATGTTACATTTTAATAGACATACTACCTAAGAAAATTAAGTTGTATTAGGTGTTGAATGGGGCTAGAAGCTCTTTCACAAGGAGGGAGTCCTTTCCCAAGTTAACCTAAAAAGAAAGTTATTTGTTATGGGGCAGTAATCGACATTTTGTAAAATTTGCAGAGAGCTACATAATGTAGGAAGGGTAACACCTCTCTCATTTGTACAAAAAAGCTATAGTCTGCCAACCACTTGGTTTAGGCTAAAGACTGGAGAAGGGGAAACAGACAGTGATAGATACTGTCTGTGGGAAACAAAAACCATCTACATGCAGCTGTAAAGCTTCAAACAGATTCCATGTTTCAAGTCTTTATGTTAACCTACACAGTCATAATCCTGAGCTGGGGTGGACACAAACTGCAGTAGCAGTCCAAGAAACCAACTGAGCAGGATTAAATGTTCCACTCTGGATAGACTTTCTTCAGTATCACGGAAAATCTGAAGTTGTCTTTTGCGTTTGTAGGGTGAATTTCGCAGCTTTTCTCATGTATGTGTTCCGACTGAATGGGGTGGTGGCCAAGTTCAGGATCTGGCTCAACATCAGAATTTCCCGGGGTGATAAAGAGACTCTTGTTTGAATCACAGTTAATAGACAGTGGGAGAGAAAAAATGTGATACTGTCAGAGTGATATGGGCAATTAGAGGAGTGAAATTACCAGTAGACAAGAGACAGAGTTGTGCATGTGTGCATAGCCTTCACACCTACAGACACAGAATAATTACAGGTATTTACGTACCAGAATGGACGGCAAATTTCTGCAAATGCTTTGAGCATTAAACCTGTCATTTGTATGAATTTATTTCAGCATTTTAAATTAATAAAATCTAAATCACAATGGAATTAGATAAGTCACTGTCCCACTACAAGCTCGCATATGGTTACAGTAATATGTTTTGTGTCCAGCCTTTTCTCTGCAAAACCAGCCTGCAGATAAGGACATAACAATATTTGCTTTCATTCTTGAATATTTGGGCGGATTAAATCCTCTGGGCCCTGGAGCTGGAGGGTGGGTATGCATGCAGGGGGACTCGTCCTTTAATCTTATTCTCACAGTGTCTACCTTTGACAGAGGAGTATCTCATTTGTGCCTGACCAGGGCTGAGAAGGAGAGCCATTAGCAGTGATGGGAGAGAGGGAGGCAAAGAGGGGTCCTGGAGGTATTGAAGGAGGGAGGAAAGGAGATGGGGGGCATAAACTCAAAGGATTAACGGGGTGACTTCTCCTCTGGAATGTTCCTCTGACAGCCAAGGCCCTCCCACCCACAGCTGCCTGTTACAGACAGGTGCACCACAGAGGTGAGGTGGGTGGTGGTGGGCGAATGGATCAGAAGGACAGGGTGGCTGAAGTGCGGAGGAGGAAAACAAACTTCCATACACAGACTGACGAGTACATCAACAGCCAAATGGGACGTTTCAAAGTACCTCCATCAACTTCAGTTGTGGGGTGCAGAGATTTTCCCACCTGAAAACATAAACCTGTCTGTAGATAGCTGTAAAAGATGGACTGCTAAAATAAGGTTTAAACACCTTACACATACGACATGTGGTAGTGCAAAAATGCCTACAAACACCTTCCAAAGCAGTTGATTCTGTGGTCTGTTAAATGTTGAAAGCCTACACTGAGTGTCCCAGAACGAGTAAGCTGAATAAGTTACAGATCAACCTCAGACACAAACCTCTCCGTTGATGTTCACACCAGAACAATGCCTGTGTATCTCAGTCCAGTCATCTAATCAGCTTTCTGTATACAAAGCAGACATTTGGTAAAACACACAAAAGTAGGTGAATTAATTTGTCCTGCCATAATGTATGCTTGGGAATGTACGAGAGCTTGCCCATGCTTGCTGTGCAGGGTTAAGTATTACTTTGCAGAAATGGAAGACAAAGGATGAATTTTCTGCACTATTATTTCTACATTATATTAATCTAGCACACTCTTAGTAACCTTCCAAGGTTGTGTCAAATAGCAACAAAGAACATGGATGAACACTCAACGCTACTGCTGATCTACAACAATCCGACGTTCAGAAGTGAGGGAAAAATCCCTCACACGTTTCTCTTTGAAGCTAGTGGGATTCCTGTAGGTTGTGTGATTGTGCTCCTAAGATGTTTGATTGATAGAGGGTCTGTGAAATCTGACTCTTTGTTTTGCTCTCTCCTTGGTGACCTGCCCTGTCATGTCTCCCCCTGTTTTGAGACGCAGCTAGTCTATCCAAACATCATGTGAACACGGGGAAACACATTGCTCAGGTGGTGGGGCTCTGGAAGGTTAAAGGTGACAGACATGGGTCATTCAAGGATCCAGGTGCTGTGGAAGAATATCACAGACGTTTGGTTTCTGAGTCACTGAATCGTGACTTTGCACATGATCGAAGCAGTAAGTAACTTTTGGTGTAACACAACCGTTGGATCAGACTGAATAATCTATTATCTATAATCTATCTGGATGAATTGTCACACAGGTGACACCCCTGAATTTTGCTCTAGTGCCTCCGGCGGGTAAAGGTATTTGTACAAACCCTACTCATCCAAATATCTCAATATTTGTGACACTCATTACCGTGAAATATTGTAGAGACATCCATGTCCACCAGATGATACATCCTTACTATGGGGATCTCTTAGTGCTCCTCCCCTCTATCGTGCCTCCATGTTGATGAAATTTGTGGTAAACCTTTGAATGGACTTTCATGAAATTTGAAATTTTGACTTTTTCTTTTCCTCTGTTATCAGCATTACTTTTGCTTATAATCAAATAAGCATTCATAACAGACTAGTCTCATGAAAGAAATGCTTCTTTTGGTTTTTGCTGCTTTTAATGCTTACTTTTTATATTTTTGTTTAATTATTATTTTGCTGATCCCCTGTTACTGATACATCAAATACTTTTATACCTCAAATTGTCAAGTAGCAAACACCAGGAAATGAAAAGATATCCACACCTGGATCAAATTCAGTCTTCTTTCCTTTAAGTATTCACTATTCTTCTACTTCAGATCTAAGGTGCCTTACAGTCTTTGCAGATATACAGGATGGATTTTCAGTTGGCCACAGTAGTGAGGAAGATGGTGTTGACAAAGCAGGTGTGTCTCTGCCACGCCACCATCCAGGCTGTTTTGGGCAGATCATCCAGGCATGTGTGCAGACCACCAGGCAAGGCTTTGTACTTTCCCTAGAAGAGTCTGACTGCTGAGCTCTGGGTTTAAACACGCGGGAGAAAGCAGCTACTCATTACACAACTCTCCTCCAGTCACTCACTGTACATAATCAAAATAGCACAGAGGCAGATTAATAGATCACTAAATCACACGATTCCCAAACAAGTAAGTGCAACAGGAAAGCAACTCGACAGGCCAACAGTAAACAAATCTCACAATTCTTTCCCTCATTAATCAGCCACATCTGCTACTGAAATATGGTTCCATCTATTAAAAGTCTCTCACTCTGCTTTGACAATATAACAGTTTTCATTGGGCTTGAGACAAACTGTACTTGAGCTAAATGTGAATTTGTTCAAATACTAGCTTGTCACACACATCCTTAATTTAGTATTTATGATTAAAGACAGTCAAATATCTCTTCTTCTGCCCCCTCCTCCTTTCTGTCTCTGCACATGGTTCTTGTGTGGCTCCAATCTTTCTTCCTCAGTTTTCTTTCAGTGGTGAATAAGGTGATTTAATGATTTATTAGCTCTGTTGAATCCAGCAAAGCTGCAAATCACGAAGCTCTTGTGGTCACTTTGTTAAAACACGGGGAGCAGTCAGCCGCTGAAATGTCCCTGAAAGAGGCTCTTGTTGCCCCCCTGCCTCCGCTCCACTGGCTGGAAAACATTAGAAGTCAGGTTACAGTGTATAAATGTACAGTGTCACAGGGCTAGCATAGTTTTACACCCCCCCACCCCACCCCGGTTTTGCTTTTTTGTCATTTTCCCTAACTACCACTATGAAATAAAGGCTAAACAAACCCGAATATCCTTTAAGAAAATGTGAAGAAGGGTTTTGCTATCAGCCTTAAATCTCTACCACCTCTACAATTTGAAGATAAGGACTTTCCTGATGTTTAGTTCTTGTTACTGTTATGACATGTCATCTGTTCTCCCCTAACAGGGTTCCTACCCACAAGCAGCAGTCAGGCTCATAGCCCTGCAGAGATGTGGCCAAGTGATGAAACCTCCCTTTAAAGCTGGACGAGGGGTGTCAACAAATGACAAAGTGTGTTATGACAAATCAGACAAGATGATTGTGGCACTATCATGGCTGGATGATTGCACACAAAGCACTTCATTGAGAGCAATTTTTTTCCTTGACTTGGTCAGGGATTCTGTCACATCCTTTCAGAATATGTCCCGGGGAGCTACTGACTCAAAATCACACATAACGACCCACCCCCATCACTCTCATAGCCCCTCCACCACCATCCCTATCAAAGGCTTAGTGTGATCTGTGGACAGATGAAAAAAATGAAAGAAAAAAGTGAGAGAATAGTGGTGATTGAACCAAGCCACTATGTAGCCCAAGAGAAGCCTGGTGTGCTCTGTAATGCACCAAATGTCACGCAGTGCAGCACACTGAGCTGAGCAATAAAAATCCTAAAAGAGGTGATGCAGAATTATCTTCAAGTTACTGAAGTTTTGGGATCTTTCTCATAATTGTTTTGCATTGAGTAACATAAAAAAGTGGTGGTGAGTGATGAGGATGATGAAGTGGATGACAGATGTGAGACAGCATCAGAGGTGTCAAAGCAAACCGAACTAAGCAGAGAAGCCACAGGTGTGCAGGATGCTCACCTGACTGCAGACAGGCTCCAGCATAGACAGCTTCAAGCGCTCATCATGCATACCATACAGACATGGGCCCTGCAGGACTGGCCGCCTCCATCCACCTGGATCGTCTGTGTGAGCAAAGGAAGAAATACCCAACAAACGTTTGTTTTGATGTGCAACACTAGAATGTTACACCTTGTGAATATAATGAAGGGATTTTAGATTTGTGTTGTGTTTTAAATCATTCAGTCCCTCACTACGAAATAGGTTGTAATTTTTTTTGCTTTTTTTATTTGAGAAGCAAAGTAACTTTGATCAGATTTACTTTTTGCTGTGTAATGTGGCACAAAAAGTAGTATACAACAACACGTTTACATATTTAATCCTCAACTCGGGTTCTGTTTCTCACTTCACTTTATGTCTCATTCAATATTTTTGCCCCCCAGTCCTACACAATGATTTCTCTCCTGCTATGCTTTTACACTCCCTTTTTTCTCACAGCTACACTGACCCTACACCCTACCTCCCCTATCTGAGGATAAGCTGTGGTTGGGAGCCTGACATCCCAAGTAATTTACTAAGTCAACACATAGTGGAGAGGGGCCATGTGCTGCAGAGAAAGCCCCTCTGTGCTAGAGTCATGGTCCCTGAGGAGACATGACACACCACAGCACAAGGCTGCCATGCTGAGAATCGTTTAAAAAAACAATAAAAGTTCTAATACCACATATGTTTTGGATAGAAAGCCAGCAGATAATAAATAAACAGCAATTTATTGGTCATTTAATCAAATATTTAATTCACTTGCAGGTTTTTTCATTTACTGGAAAATGGGCTGTTATTTGTCCTCATCATATCCATCATATTTAATGAATGGACAGGGTTTGTGCATACAATCCGATGCCATCTTACTATTGCCATATTGGTTCTTCATCAGACCTTTGTTCTTTGGTATAGTGCCATTTAAAATAATTGGATACATTGTATTCTTAATAATAATAATAATAATAATAATAATAATGATGATGATGATGATGATGATAATAATAATGATAATAATAATAATAAATCTTGATTGTACTAATCATTTAAAATAATTTCTCATTTATTTTACCTTTAACTGGCAGGGTCAGCAGAGAGAATAAGAAAAGAGAAAAGACTGAGAGGAGGGCCAGCATGCAACAATATGCCCTGCAACCAACTGACTAGTATCCCAAACCCCCAGACCCCCACCATTTTAAAATCACACTGCCTTGACTCATATATTATATATTTATATAATAAAGTTTATTTCTAGGCCTGAAAAATGTTGTTTTAAGGGGTATACAATGATTGTTCCCTATTTTTAAAAATCAATCAGAAAATATTCATTAATGTACAGTTAAGTACTGCTAGGATTCAAAGCGGTACCTAACAGTACTGTGCAGTTTTAGAGTTTAGAGACCAAACCATGTCCATGTTGTTTCACAGATTAGGATACAGCACCAACATGCACTACATGAATGTGCATACACACATACATCAACACACATGCTTGTTCAGGTGCAGCAGTCTACGCTTACTGCAGGCTGCTCCTTGTAGAGGAGCCTTGGTAATCACTGTTTGCTTTCCCATTAGGCTGCTCTTCAGATGTGAGGGCTACCTACGCCTGTTCACTCCCTGAGGAGAGCTTTTCACTCCTCTCCAAAATGCATTAAGAAGAATTAGCTACATAAACACCTGGACATTAAGAATCAGACTCAGAGCCTTACCAAACAGATATTATCTGCAGGAGAAGTTCATCATGTGCCCAAAAGTCCATCTCTTTACTCTCTCCTCTTTCAGTGGCTACAAAAGTGCTTGTGAGCAAGACAATTAACTCTAATGTTAACATACAGCCACTCTGTAAGGAGCAGAGGTGTTTAGCAATATCTATCTTTCGTAGATAGGATGAAAAGTGTTTCGCTTGTCTGAATTCAGTAGACAACAATGCAACTTTTTATATCTATAGCAAAACTTATACAGCTGTTCTGTACTACTGCTATGCAAACACTAATGACAGGAATACAGATGCTTTAGCCTCAGATGTGTGTCATGCAAAGTGGCTGCAGATATTCACGAGAGGTGGATTAGGAAGATAGCTTCATCTAAGGAAGTGATGGGGCTTTCAACAATGAGAGGTCTGAGAATTTACTGCCAAGCTCACCATAGACAGAAGAATGGGCTGCTTCACAGGAGAGAGGAAGCTTTATGCAATGACGAACGATGAGTCAAGAGGAACCCCATTCTGAACCCAGCATGGAATGTTTCATTTACAGTGGCCCACATGAACACCCTGGCCTGTGCCTCTTCTGCCAAGACACAAGAGGAATGGGGATTTCAAACAATGTAGATAATTCAGACCTCAAACTTCCCCCCACTGCTCAGAAGGTCTACATGCACTTAGATAGACCGAAAGACACTCTCTCTCACTTTGTCTCTGTTATCTCACTGTCTCTTTCCTCTCCCAGTGATTTGTCATCTTTAAATTATTTCACATAAAGAATTCCCAAAGCAAATGCAACATGACTATACTGTTGCTGAAATTATTATAGTCACTGTTTAGTGTATAAGCAAATAAGGTTTTCACCAACAGCCTCTTCCTTGTGTGGGTATTTTGTTTAGATACTGCATCATTCAGTTTCTCAGGCATTGAGACAATATTTTGACTGAAGTAACTGCAGCATATGAAATGTAATCATTACAGTTGTCAATAAAATCAGGTGTCATGCTCACAGCTGGCAGCTGGAGATGGAGCTGAGATGTTGCCATACTGGGAATTAACCCAGCCGAATGAAGGCTTATCGTTATGAAAACATTAAAATGTAGGTTATGTTGCAACTCGGATGAATGTCTGGCAAACACCAGCTGAAATCAAAAACCATGAAAGGGGCATCAACCCTGGCATGTTTTTTCATGCTCGAGTTCAAACTCTCCACTTAATCCAGCCGGTGCAAGATGTATATTTTATGAGTCCTCACAGCCCAGTGGACTAGTATATCTTGATATACCAGTTTTGCTTTCAAGAAAGTATCAACAATTACAAAATATGGGGCTCCATTATGGCTCTTTTTACCATGATGTTATGCCAAGCCAAGTGAAAGCCAGTAATGTTCACTGTTCCTCACCGGGATAGGTCATGTATAAGCCATGGTCATCAATCACAAACAGTGGGGACTGCATAGCGACCAACTGGCAAAAAGAGCTGATGACTTGGCACGACTTGGCCTTCTGTGCCTCCTAGAATTCCAAGCCATTGCTGACTGAAAGGATTACTTGCATAATCTAATATTTGGTGGCACAAGACAGCATTCATGCCTGATTTTGCTTAGGTTTTTATTGGCTTTTTATATGTAATTTAGGTATGTCTGGCTCCAAAACCTGCTTCCACTCCTGATATTTTCCTTTGCATATCATTAATACTTTTTCATTAGAATTTTAATTTCTTGGGCACATCCACATTTAACTCTTCATTAAACCTACTAAGACCTACATAGTAGAATGTAATTATTCTGCATGCAACACAAGCCCCTATTCCCCTGTGAAAAGACATTCTGTGCTTTCATTTGAAGTAGTGGATATCTCATCCACGCACATAAACTTGCATTTTGAAAGATATGCTGTTTTGTCTGTTTGTTAAAGGGACTGAGTGATGTAACCATGTGTTGCCTCAGGGCATAGAGTAGCAGCTAAACCTTAAACACAACTGCATAATGAGAGTTTAAACTGCCATAAATCGTCTTTTTGTGCTCTGGGCCCAACAAGTTAGTTATTTAAGAACACATAACATGTTGTCATAAAAATCTCTGAAATAACTGTAGCTTGGGTTTAACTGACACTAAGGCTTGGTAAATAGCTTTTGACGGGTTGTGACAGGACCATAGCCTGTTTTGTACTGGCAATGATTGTTGTTTTTAATTGCATTACAGACAGATGATAATGTAGTCAAAGCCCATATTTTTGACTACACTAAATATTCACCAACCTTTCTTGTATTGTCTTGCAGTTGAGTGAGAGATCTTGATAAAGATGGAAACCTGGCACGTTCCTTTTCCTCTTTGTCTCATCATGGTGATGACACTATCTGTGTGACGCATCCGGCAGACCAGTCCCTTGAGAGTAATCTGTTATTTTATTTTACTCAAGTCACCATCTTTGCACAACTTGGGGAAAGGAGTTGTTGCACCATGACCCACAGTGGTGAGTTTACATAACTCAGATACCTGAAGAGATACCCAGGCCTCTCACTGTGCACATCCCTGTCAAGCAGAGAACTGATATGAACTAATCAGTAAATGGTGGTTTTAACTGGCAGGGGGATCTGACGTGAGCTGGACCTCACAGGATCTCCTGTATGTTGTCTGAACATGGGGCAGATTCCATCACAACAAAACCTGCTTTCATTCACTGACTGAATGCTGTGTAAAACAATAGCGTTTTATGTCAGAGTTTTCCATCACTTATTTGAAACTTACATTTGTACATTGTATATTTGTACTACTAAGTCATCCAAAATAAACAGTCGAATTACCCCTATAAGGCTCTACTTATGCACAGCTGTGCTAACATTGATGAACAAAATGTTAATGTCACTCTGCTAACATACTCAACAATGTTAATATGCCAATGTTTAGATATTGTTATGTTTCCCATGTTCATAATTTAAGTCAGTAAGCTAACATTTGCTAATTAACAAGAAACACAACACACAGTGGAGGACAGAAACCTAAGCATTGGACAAACAGCAATTTGGCTTAGTGTCAGGATTGGGTAATATTTTGACATTTCTCCAAATTTCAACCTGCCTATGGCAGCTGAGGGAAAGTTAGTTGAAGTTTTGCATTTCTTGGGGATCGTGAACATCCACACAATCCACCCAATATGCGGATGTTTCAAGTGATGAACTGGGCAACCAAAATCACTACATGGCCATCCTATGCCACCAGCATGGCTTAAAACAGTTTGGGTTTTTAGCTCCTAAACGCAAACACCAGGGCCTAACATCAACATGATAAACAGCTATGGAGGAACACAAATCTTCCCACATGGATTTTGACAACTTAAGATAAATGTTGGTTCAGTGATTCTTAATAGTTGACGAAATCTTCAGGTTTAATATAAACCATCTGTTACTCAGACGAGTGGTTACTAGACCTTGTCGATTTCTTGAACTTTCTGACATTGATGAAAAAAAATAATGACAAACTTTTTCAAGAGTTTCGTTTCAGACTGTCCTGGGGGAGTTTCTCTCTTGAACGCCACAACCTTTACAAAATTTAGTTATGTGACTGGTTGGTCTACTCTGTTTTTTAGCGTTGAACATGATTAAAAGAATAGTTGGAGATTTCTGAGAGATATCTTTTATTCAGTTTGTTGTGACAAGTTAAATATTAGGAACAACACCACCTCTTTGCCTATTATCTGTAGGCAGTTACATCTACGTATCTTAGAAGGTTATGAGGTTAATTCCATACAGAGGTGTAGCTCCAGTTTCATATGTAATCATTATGGCAAAAAAAAAAAAATTCTGTTGTAATAAATGCAATGAATAAATGGGTCAGGAATTTCACATGAATGTATTAATTTAGGATAAATTAATTTTTAAAAATGTTTTTAAATTACTTTTGGGTAACTAACAGTTTCCTGAATCAAGTGCTGTTATAGTCTGCAAACATCTTTATAAGTGTAACAAAATGTAGGTGAAGCTTCACAAATTAACAGAGTCAACATGTGGCTGTTGTGGGATGCTGTCAGCGACAGTACTCAGGGGTTTCCATGCAGTGCAGAGAGGTGACAGAGTTTCTGTGGTTGGCTCACCACACAGACCTGCTCTGTCCCAACCTGCAGAGCGTCAGGTTCCCTGCGTCAGACCTGGCCTTGGAGAGAAGGGCTATATTATTGGGCCTTTGCCTCTGCCTCTGCCCTGTAGTAGTTCACAACTTTTTCACTACAAGAAAATGTCAGGGATTCAGTCTTTTTATTTCACCCCCACATTTCCCTTTCTAATCACCCATCACGACTTTTGGCTTAAGCAAAACGGAAAGTCAGCACGCTCATGTGCTATCAGCCCCTTCATCAAAATCTATTTGCCATCCAAAGACAACGATGAATTAATTCAGAGCTGGGACACTGATTCAAATAGTCATCTGGCTGTGTACCTTCTCAAATACCTGAGCTGATACGTGATACTGGGAGGATTTACATAAGTGCTTTGTAGGCCTTGTCAGAAGAAATATATGACCAATAAAGCCAGCAGAGGCCTCTTACCACCCCTGCACATGATGTCAACCAGCATTTCTCATGTCTTCCTTTCACAATGAAAGAGCCTTGATTTTGTGCTACATCTTCCATAAACATATTGCAGGCTGAGCCTTGTGAGCACAAAGGACAAGCAAGGGAAGGAGATTTAAGCCATTCCACTGATAAAGCTTTCCCACAGCCTCCACGAACCACTCTCTGATATTTTATAAATGGCTCCATGTGTTCTACACTTGACCTTTGGCTCCTTCTGTATAAGGTGTCAGGTCCTGGTCATAGGAAGATATCACTCAATATAAAGCACTTTAACAGTCTAGAGCTCTCAAATAGGAGTGATTCTGAGGAATTTGCAAACATTTGCTGTGCATTATCTTGTTACAAACACTCCTAATCCTCATTCTGTCCCTGAGAGGAGGAAAAGATAATTACTCCTCCTTGGGGAAAGATTCATAGCAATTGTTTTTCTCATTGGAAGGAGCCTTGTTTGCCGGATTCATTGTTCCTTATATGACAGATAACCTTGTTGATTTGGTGTTTGGAAGTTGGCTTCTAAGATGAAAGTATAGTAAAAAACGTGATTCTATGTGCATGGACCGAAGTAAACACCCGTTCATACCTTTAATAGCATGCAAGTTGAGGAGGCTGTTGGGAAACACCTCAAAAACAAAAGATACATTTTTCAGTGGACTTTCACTCTACGATGGCTCTGGGAAAGCGGCCTCCGAGCCTTTGTTTGTGCAAAATCAAACTTTAATCTTGTGCCTTTGATAGATGTAGCCTTTTATTTCAAATGTTTATGGAAATACCCAACAACAGTCTTGTGTGGTCCTGTGTCTAATGAAACACACTCACGTACGCTTCTCACAGCCATCAGATCACTGGCCAGCACACGATGTTCATCGTTCAGTATGTTTTCTGATGGGGCAAGCATATGGAGAGCATAGGCGCAGGAGTAGGAGTTTTCCTCGGCATCAGGGTAACATCTGCGAAAGTGGGTGCTACAGGGCTTCCACTTCCACTGAATAGCCCTATTTACAGGCCAGCTGTGTTGGCGCTGTCAGCCTCATCGTCTTCCAGTCCATCTCTTTCCATCCACATGAGCTCCCATGGAGAGCTCCAGGAGGATTAGCACACCAGAGACGGGGGTGAAGGGTTCAGCAGCAAGTGTTCAGGGGTCAGCCTGGGGTTTTACATTTGATCTCCTCTCTAGTACAAATTAATGTGCTCTAATGGGTTATTTTGATTGAACCAGCTTTGTCCAGACTCACGCTAGGGATTCAGCACGAGTCTGGTGTTTTCCTGTTGAGTATAACTGAAGCGAGAGCTGCAGATTGTTTTGCTCTGGGTTGACAGGAGAGGGTCGGGCTGGTGGTCACAAACCATCCAAAAGGTGTTCAGTGGTCAGCAGCAAAGCTCTGATGTCTTGGTAGCAAACAGCTGAAGCAAGATTTTACCTTGTTTTATTTTGAAGCAAGAGAAAGGGATGGTTTGGTGTGTCTTTGAACGTGTCATGAAAAACAATTCCATGTGGAAAGAACTAATGCAACCTTCAGGGCACAGGCAATTTTGTCACATTCCCCACGGGTGAAAAAACTTCAGGCTATTCTCTAAATAAAAAGGCATCTTAAACTTGCACACCTGTGTGGTGACAGAGACCACAGCATTATGCATAGCCTGTGGTCATATTCCTGTGAAGCTACACCTCAAAGGTCCACAATATCTAAGCACAAACTCACCTCATGAAGACTTGATGCCAGAATCATATGCTGATCAGACATGAGGAAGGTTTAGACAAGGCAGGTTTGGTTCTTGGTTGGAGTTTGCGTTGCAAATGCACAGAAATAGCTTAGTGGATGTCTAAAGCCACATCTGCTGGTGTTCCTGTGCACAAGAAGAAACATGCTCTGTCAAAATAGCTACCCTTCTAAGGGAGGAGAGGAGACTTGCTTGTTGCAGCCGAACCAGGCTTTTATGTCTCTGCCACCATCTTGATAAACATACAAAATGCACGAGGTTCGCAGAAGCTGGGTTCGACATTAGACTTCCTCTTCTGTTTAGAGTGTATTTAGGGAGGATTTAAACTTTCCAAATTCAATATACCTACTAACATTTTAACACTGTCTACATGATGATTTCCAATAAAGATATTCTGAAATAATGCAGAAAACTCATGACACTGGCATGCCTAATATGCTAAAGGGTATATAATAATAAACTTTCAGCCAAATACTAATGTTAGACTGCTATCAATTACAAAGCTGACATGCTGATTTTTATTAGGTATTATATTTACCACAGTTACTACCACTGCATTTAAGTGTAATATCATTTGCTTATAAGGAAATACAGATGAGGCTGATGGTGATATTATTACGATTACACTTAAATTAAAATGACCAGATGGGGTAGACTAATAATCGGATCATATGTAGATAAATGGTGTCACCAAAATTGTTACAGTTAATCCTGAGAGGAACAGTTTGTAGCATTTTTAGACCAATCTGTCTAGAGGTTACTGTATTTCACTTTCACTAAGAGAACAACCTTTATTGTCAATGAGCACATTTACATATTACACATACATGTTACAATGAAATTCTTTGTCTGCATTTAACCCATACCCCTGCTGCTCCACCCATTGAGCCATTGAGCCCATTGAGCACATAAATGTGGCCTTAGTAATTGTGATAAAGTGATAAATAGTGAAAGAAATTATGGGAATGACTATCGTCGGGCCTTGATGGCCATCTGTGCCAAATTTAATGGCAATTCCAAGAGTTGTTGAGACTATAAGTCTGAACAAACTAATAGACTAACCAACACTGCCATTCCTGAAACCATTAGACAAAACAGCTTCAAACAGAAATTGCTCTGTCTTCCGAGCTGCTGTTCTTTATGCATGATTTCAGAAAACAGATCTCTTGAACCACAGTTGTGTTACCCAAAAATTTGCTGACTCAACGACTCGTGCACAGTGAAGAGCTTTGATCAGCAGTGTCCTCCAGTGTGCCTTGCTTGGTTGTAAAGGGTCAGACTGTTGCTTAGCTGCTTCTGCTGTTGCTTATAGCCAGCAAACCATATGAGACTGTAATTTTGTGTGGTCAGTCTATAACAATTTCATCATTTAAATCTGATTTGCACTGGAGCAATAGTCTTCCTCTTTATTAACAGATGTCGAATTCGATTTATTTTCAACTAAGTGAAGGATGAAAGGTAGTGTAGGTCTTCAAGGCTTTGCAGACAAGGTCAGTTAAGTACGATGTCCAAATCTTACACAGCTAAGCCGTCTGTCTCCCTGCCTATGAAAAGATATGGGCCAACTTAGTCTAACCATGATAAGTATCCCTTGTATGGACCTTGACACTTTTACATCCATACCTGAAATGTGGCCGTCCCCAGGTAAAAGATGTCTTTCAGACTTCAGTCTAGTTAAATTTGTTATTTTTCCTTCTGAAGCCCAAATAGACACATTCTCAGTACACGCATAAGTTATCTCAACCCCTCATAAAATACTTGTGGGTGAAGCAGGTGTAAACATATTAATATGATAAAAACTTCAGGTCACATTAATGGCAATTGTGCATGAGACACAGAGCCCCTTGACAAATCCACACACACACACGCACATTTTCCAAACAACTCCCCCAAGCTTGTCACACAAGAGGAATAGACCATCTAGTGGAACTTGGCTGACAGCAGCACACTGCATTCATAAGTGAGGCAATGCTTAATCAGTTAATTTAGACTGATGTCTTTATGATTTGCAGGAGTGCAGCATGGAAGCCAGTCTTTCTCACTAGCCGAATAACCCAAAATTTGTTCAGGTTAAATAAAACTTGATGAGGAGATAATTTTGCAAGAGTACAGCATAAAGGTCTCTCTCATGTGCAGGGGTGCTGCACACTAAGGGCAAATCAACAGAAAGACTGAAGCAGTATTTCAGCGCACAGTGGACAAGATGAGATGAGACAAGAGATATGGGTGATCAGGTCCACCAATGGGGACACGCTTCAACATGCCCACAAAACAAAATGCTGGAAAATGCTGGTCAAAAATCATGTTTGTATCTTTAAATATTACTCAATTGTTCAGAACGCATACAACCCTAAAGAATTTTATGAACAGATGAATGTATCATGTGGTGTGTATTATTTTGTCAAATAAACACACTAGATTAGTTAAAGTAACCCTATATAGAATTCCAACAACAGTAGACAATTCGTTTAACTTTTGCTGGCATGAAAAACTTAATCAAAGCCAAAAACCCACAGAAACAAGTCCCTAATCTGGGATTTCATCAGGAGATAAATCCTGGAATTGCTCCACTGACAATGAAGAAAAAACTGACATGGTGGATTGTGCAGTGACTGTCTGTTTGCTCTCAGGTAGCTTGGACCGTATCTGTAGTCGCTACCAGTTATGAAGTGAAACATATCTTATAGCGACTTGTAAAACTCTGGCACACTGTATGCAAGATTGATATGAGTCAAAGTCAACAGCAGGAATGGATTGTGTTTCTTGGATACACCTCTGAATACAGGTCTCACTAGATCTGTCCAACAAATTTAGAAGAGTAGATGTGACTTTTGCTTTCTTTTGGACCAAGGGCTTCCCAACAAGTCTGCTGAAATACCTAAAATCTCTCATGGGTCAGAATAGATTAGAAACCACTTGGGGCTTTAAACCCAAGATTTCAAAACACCACAATCCATGGAGATGTAAAACACCCAATACATGTGTTGTGGCACTGCAGTGGTCACAGGTGGCTCTGACGCAAAAGGCCACTTTAATCTCTGAACATTTTTGCCTTAGTTGGTGACAGATTACCTGAGAGAAGGGTTTTCAGTCAGAAAACCTGCATGGGAATCCCCTGACACACCACAAGAGGAACCCACACAGAGAAATATGTGAAAATACAAAATCACAACACCCATAATAGGAATTCTGCCATTTTTAAGCAGTGTCTTTTGTATGATATCTGATTGTTGCCCTCCTTCCCTACATGTGAAACATGTGGTTTTTTCCACACAGGACAGATTCTACCCCGACTCCTTATGTCACACATACGCAAACACTCCATCAGTCCCACATATGACACCACCCAGTGTTTACCCCTCAGACTTCAATCCCACGCATCCTGTTTGTGGCAGCATGTGCCATTGTTCCTGTCTGTATCTACCTTAGCAGGTACAAGCACTCTTTCCACTGTGGCTGTTCATGGCTGCAGTTACAGGGATCCCTGCCCATGTGCATTTGTTTTGGTGTCAACATACATCTGCTTTATCATTTCTTAAGTGGATGGAGAGGAAAGGGAGGGAGGATGGAAAATATGCTGATAAAAACAGGACACAAAGAAGAAGCCACACAAAGAGAAACCTCCAGTGAGGCAAAGCCTTTTGGATTTAGCCTGACAAAGTAGTAGGCAAAGAGGTTTTTTTTTTTTTTTTTTTTTTGAAGCCACAGGAGTGGGTGAGGTTAAGAAAGTGCTGCTGACTCCAGTACAAAGCCCACACTTCATTGCTGAAAAGAGTGCACCTTTTGGAGCAGGACCCCAGCTGATGTCACCCTGAAGGAAGTGCTTTGAAGGGAATGAGGGCAGAGGGTCAACCAGGCACCACAATGCAGTGTTGTAACTAGGACATGACGCTATCCAAGTGAGGAGTGGGCTTCACAATACATTGTACATTTGCTATAATTTGAGAGTCCTGAGGAGGTGCCTACCAAAGTGTATCATCAAAGTGATATGGGAACATCTAAAGAATTGATTTAGCTCCCTGTCTATACAACATTTTCATTGCCTGTTTTGTGAAAGGGTTAAAACAGCTTAACTAAGCATTTAAGTCCACTCATTGACAACCCTAGGGCAGAGAAATGGGCATCATCCATGTACACACTGTCCACCAACAGCACAAGAAAGTACAAAGCTAATCTTACAGGAGAAGCAGTGTGACACTGCCCTCTAGTGTCTCAAAACTGATGCTTAACTGCTTTCCTCACCTGAGTGTTGTGACTGTGAATTAAGTACTTAAATCCCATTCAGCATGTAATCCACATATTGGTGAACAGGAAGACTGGTTTATTAAACTGGGATTTAAAGTACTTTAATCAGCTTATCTTAGATCAGACTGTGTGTGTGTGTGTGTGTGTGTGTGTGTGTGAGATACTAACACAGGTGTACACCCCCCACCCCCACCCCACCCCCACCCCCCAGTATTTTGGTATTTCCTTTGAACTCCAGCTTCAAGATAGCTGCAGATATCAGCATGCAGGAATCTCCCCAACTGTGTTATACTGCAGACAGCAACAGTGTATATGAATACTGTGAAGCTACCTCATGTGGCCTTCGCCTGCGATGAGGGCTCAATCATTCTCTATTTAATTTTTATCAGATTATTGACAGTGAAAACAAGTGGTTCATTTGTCTCAGTTAGATAAACTGCTCATGTAAAAAGAAAACAAATATTTATCCTATGAGTCATATTGTTCAGAAGACTTTGATTTAAACCAAGAAACAGCAATAGACAACTTGTGATGATTTGATTTTCTGTAGTAGATTCTGCTGTAGATTTCATGTAGTTGACTTGTTTTATAAAGGGAGAAGAGTTTGATGTTTTACCCCAACATATGGTGGACATTAAGTAAATGTCATATACTGTCATGAGTAGATTACAAAACAGGCCTACAAGCCACAGGTGGAGGGGTCCAAAAGAGTCAGGAGGCCCTAGGCTATATGTGAAAACATGCAAAACTGTTACTGAATAGTGACTACAAAATGAGAAGAAAGATATGAAAAATAGCCACCAAGAGATGCAAACGACTACAAAGAGATGGAAAAGGATGATAAAGAGTTGCAAAACAACCCCACAGACAATAAACAACCAGGAAGACAAAAGATAGTAAACAGACTCCAAATAACCACAAAGTGATGCAAAACAAATGCAGTTAAGATACAACTGTTTTATGCTTAAAACTGAAAAACATTCAATCAATGTAAACCACAGTTAGTGTTGTGTTTGGGCACTTATTGCCTAAAATATAATACCTGTGTAGTATGTCTTTATTGAAATGTGTCCAGTTTAATATTTTAACTCCATTGTACAATTATTGCAGTCCCCTGAGATGGGTTAAACGAGAGCAATCTATAGTTTGTATAATTCAGCCACTTTTTTCGTTTCAGTTATTTCAATTTATGTGCATTAAAATACACTGAATTAACTGAGATCTAGGAATCCCAATTCCATTTTGGCTAGTGATGTCTTTTTGTGTGGCACACAGTTCTTTCTGTGTCTTTTGCAAAAATCTTCACCTTTCTCTCACGTGGAATCAACAACAGCCAACATGAGGTGTTTTAACTCACATCAAAAATTTGAAACCGCAGCAATCTGTGCTACCGCAAGGGGGCGTCATTTAGCTTTCACTAATCTATACAGTACAGCCAGAACTCCTAAGATCCTTTTTTTAAATTAAGTCTATTTTTAAGGAAAATACCACTCAAACTGTTTGACTTATAGTACTTTTAAATCGATAGTTGCCACATTGATGATTTTAAGTGTAAGAGAATAAAAGTGATTAATAATCTGCTACAGTCGTTCAATGTAAACTTGATTTAGAGCAGCTAAAATATATATATTTTTATTACCTGTGCACTTTTCTCATTATGATTTTAACAATTGCCATGTTTATTCACCCATTTTCATTCACACTCAAACATTCAAAGGCTGAACAAGCAGCTTAGTCCTCTGTTGGAGAGAATAATAACAACAAAAGAGTAGTGGAAATGGCATAATAATATGCCCACCATGCCCTGTGGTATTATGCAGATGAACTTAGTACGTGCCTGGGCAGCTCCAGTTGGGACTTGAATGGGGGGCGGATTACTAGCAAATGTTCACTGGGACCCAGAGGCCAATAGGGAGGAAGCCCATTTGGTCCATGGGAGGAGCTCAGTTTTTCCTCTTCAGCTCAAGATTTATTCTAACAGGTAGTTAAAAAACCAAACAGGTCAGCGATAGCAGCAAGCGCAGCCAGACAGTGACAAGCCAAGCAGATATCACACAGTCTGACGGAGGACTGTCCTTCTACAGCATTTTGTCTTTGGATTATGCGCGGACGCAGCTCCCCATCATGTTGAGCAGGAAGGGATCTTGTGTAGGGATGATGAGTGCTGCAGCGGGAGTGGACCGCACCAGGGTCGGGGAGAGGCTGCAGGCTGCGCTGGCCGGGCTGCAGGAGCTGCATCTGCTGAAGGACAAACAGAGGGACATGGTGAGCTGGGCCCTGAAAGTGGACCGAGAGGAGCCGATTACTTCTGTGCACGCCGGGCCGGAGAGTCCCGGGACGATGGGTGCTGAAGAGCAGCGTCTGGAGGCGACGCTGACAGCCTTGAAGCAACAGCTGGTAGGAAGTCCTTCAAAGCAAAAACCATGAACCAAAATAATGATATTACGTCTCTAGGATCATTAGTCCATTCAGCAGTTATAATAATACTTTAATTTTCCTAATTAATTCATTCGTTTTAGTATGTATTCAGATTAGAGGAACAAACTCTCAAATGTACATTTTATTCGTCCTCAGGGAAACCCCGCTTGTTTCAATCCTGCCGTCAGCTGATGCTTAGGTGCATTCAGTCTTCAATTATTACCAGACACAGTTTTGTGGTCTCAGCTGGGGGTAGGAAGTAGGATAGGTGTCATAAATCAAGGTTCACTGTAGGACCTTGAGTTGTGTGTGCGTGTGCACACCGTGCACATGTAGACTGTAGGGGGTGAAGAGCAATCATTAACCACTAATGCCAGGAAATTTAAAAAATGCTGGTGCGTTTAGGAAAGTGGTTATTTTGCTGGGGATGAGACCCAGTGAGAGTCTCTTTCCCGAGAGGCCTCTGAGACAACAGGCTGTGTGGAGTTTTCCATGACATACTTTTTCCATTCAGGCTGGTGTTGTATGTGCAGGGATTAAGCTTGACTTTTGGGACAACTGGGCAAATGCACTGTGGGATAATTTGTGGTTCTACAGAAAACAAAACAACTTCAGACTTACAACAACTAATTTTAAAGCACAGTAATAGAGAGATAATCTCACTGCCCAACTTGATCCTTATTAAATGCTGGACTCTGGCTATGGCTCTCAGTCTTCATTTTACTAACTACTGTAACAGTACATGCTCAGGCATAGCTGCAAAGCAAACAGTCCTACTACACCCCAGCCCCCAAGCTCTGCTCTTCTAGTAGTTTACACAGTGGCCAGGCCCTCGCTGTGGGGGAGAAATGAGTTACCCACCACTGCTTCTTCCATGCTCCCCCATGTCCTGCTGGGGTTAATTATCAGCCACAGCTGAGTTGCTTTTGTTTTTCTGATGGCTATACATTAGAGCATTATTAATCTGCACAAAAGACCTAATTTTGACAAAATTTTAGCCTTGTAACCTACATCCACATCTTCTGCTTTTATTTCCTATTGAGACACCTGAATGGGATTTGTTTTTCTCTAGTTGTATATGCGTGTGCTTGAGAAGTTTGCACAACTTCCAACTGTTAAACTCCCTCATTTTTTGGGGTAATCTGATTAGACTTGGCTTTTGGTTTAGGCTGTGGCGAACATATTTTTGGGTGTGCTGGCTGAATTGTGAGGTGCTGTCTGTTTTACAGTCTCGTCTTCGGAAACAGGATGTGGGCCTGAAGACGCACTTGCAGCAACTGGACCAGCAGATCAGTGAGCTAAAGCTTGATGTTAGCAAGGCCTCCACAGAGCAGCTGGAGAGCGACAGCAGGCCAAGTTCAGGTGTGTAAGCACACATTCACACAAAAAGCCTCAAAGCAGTTTACTTTATAACTAGTATCAAAGCATACATCCAGCCTACTGTCAGTTGATATTAAATACTGAGAAATATACTCATGATCTTTCCAGGATTTTATGAACTCAGCGATGGCGGCTCCTACTCCCTGTCTAACTCGTGCACCTCCGTGTATAGTGAGTGTCTGTCAACCTCACAGACAAGCCTTCTACCCCTTCCCACAAGCCCTGCTAATTCCCACGTTGGCCTTTCACCACAAGTTGAAGTCTGCCGCCGGTGCTCTGCTGATGAGAGCACTACCCAGCCCCACCCGCCACGGGCCACTGGCCTCCATCTGGGCAGCAGCAGAATCCGAGCAAGCACTGCAGGCACTGAACAGGCACGACCAAGACCTGTGTCAACAGGTAATCGTATCTTTAATTTTCTTAAAATCAACATATATTTTGCTGTGTAATAAGGTATTTGTCAGTGGATGAGCTCTCTGGAAGCCTAATCCATTTTTTTTTGTTACCTATCAGGTGATCTTGATAGGATGATGGCTCAAGGAGTAAGCTACTGCAAATCTGGGGATGCAAAGACACCTTCGGTATGCTCAAACCTGAAGACCTCCCCAGTGGACCCCAAGTTTCGGAGCAACCTGTTGTCCCACAGTGGCACTGAAGTGTACCACTACCCCAGCCCCTTGCATGCTGTAGCTCTCCAGAGCCCTATTTTCTCCAATGGAGGTGACTTAGTCATACCTGGACTTCTGGAGGGCCAAGGACCTCCAGTAAATGAGACCAAAACTGTGAATTACATTGACAAGCTCCTTCAGCGCAGCTTGAGCAAAATTCTTGTGGAGACAGGCACAGACACTCACAGTGACTTTCACAGAAAGCCTAGTGAAATCTTAACTGTGTTTTCTGAAGTGTGTAAGAGAGAGGAGTCTATGTTGCAGCCTTTTCAAACCCAGACCACAAACATCCAACCATTAAATAGTGACCAGAAGAGACACTGCATGACATACTCCAGTCAAGAGCCAGCTGAAAGCACTGACCCCAAACAGGCCGTGGATACCCCAGATGTTTCATATCAGTACTCCTATCCTGCTCCCTTGGGGGAGTACAGCTCTGATGAGGTAACTACCACATCTTTGAGGAAGAATGATAAACTGCAAGGGGAATATGCCAGTATGCCAAGATGTCATTCGGATAAGAGATGTGGGCATAATCTGGAGTCGAAACCACAAGAGAGGAAAGGCCACAGACAAAGACCAGTGATTGGTCACAGTTCTAGCACAGAGGAGAGTCAAGGCTTTGAGGTTCAGTACGGTCACACAACTTCACCTGAGTTTGTTCATGCCAGATTTGTTCCTGCTGGATCTCAGAGGGTCAAGGTGAGACAGGCAGACCGTAAAACCAAAGCTGTTAAACTGAGAAGAAAAAACAGTGAGAATCCTCGAGCATCTAGGCAGCAACATGGATACTCCTCTGGCGAAAAGACAAGAGAGGCCAGTGGTGTAATTAAGGGGCAGCAGAAAGGCCCTGCAAAGGGAAAGGTGAGCCATAAGCTTACCACATGTCACATAGATGAGCGCAGACAGGGTTCAGGATCAGACTCCAGCCATTGTAGCCCAGGACTCATGTACACCCACAAGGCCCATACTAAGCCACATCCTGTTCCTGCTATTGCAAAGAACAGCAAAAGCCAAAGACTTAAGGGCGTTGACTATGAGCAGCCTGCAGAGCAGAGGAAGAGGAGGCAGGGGGCTCCTAAGTGGCCATCTGAAGTGGAGATGTTCCAGGCCTCGTGTGCTCAGCGTCAGAGGTCAAAAGATGTTCAGGCACCAGGGACCATGCAGATGGTCCGCAGCATGAGTGCCAAGCCAGGCCAGTGGATAAGGCAGTCTCGCCCCTTTCAGTCATCTATGTCCTCAAACTCTTTCCTCCATAATCTTAATGCCAGATACCCACCAGTCCCTTACCCTGTGTCCAGCCACTACCCACCAAGATGTGAGTCTGAGTATTCAGCTGAATGCGCCTCCCTGTTTCACTCCACCATCGCTGAAAGCAGCGAAGGGGAGATGAGTGATAACACCACAAACCGCTTTGGAGATAGTGAATCCAGCCACAGCTTTCAGTCCTTCTCAGACTCTGACAGCAGCCTGTCTCTGGATGGGGAGGACGGCTATGAGGAGGAGGTAAGTCTGGTGTGGGCTGATGCTGCACTGGGATCCACCACGAAAGGACAGCCTATCCAGCAGCTGCCACACCCTGAGCCATCAGCCTGCCGCATAAAAGCTTCTCGAGCTTTGAAGAAGAAAATTCGTCGGTTTCAGCCTGCCTCCCTGAAGGTCATGACCCTAGTGTGAAGACGATTCCCCAGGCAAAAAGAAAACTGCTGGAAAAACACTGTGGGGAAAGCTCCCAAAACTAGTTGGAAAGAATTCTTTTAACCGTCATTAATCATCTGGGAGCAGCAGCCATCAATCTGGACTTCTTTTATGCACTGATTGTTTGTTAAAACAGCAAAAAAAAATATTTTATTGAGACTGTACAAAATGGTGCATTGTAAAGGCATGTGTAACAATTATTACACTTAATATAAACTTAGAAGTTTCTGTAATTAAACAAAAATTCAATTAAACTCCTAGTAGGTAGCTACATTTGACATTATGGACATGGAGATTTGTGTCATATAATTTTATGTATCTAAGAAATAACTCATCTTCTGTTAATTTCTGCATTTATCTCACTGATTGTAACTGTCCACGTTTATAATATTACAATAAACTGATATTTAATATAGATTAGTAAAGTTTGCTCTGGGTTTTTATGCATCCCTCACCATTATCTTACATTTTTAACAGTCTCTTTTTCTATACCAATATCACGGAGAATAATTAGCTCATTTCGCTAAGTTTTAGCTGTGGTATAATAGCACCCATCATCAGTTATTGAAAAATGTAAGGATCACATAATGATCACATACTGGTGAAGCTGAAAAGAATTCTCCACTTAATTCTTACCAACATCCTACTGAGGCTGACCAGTTAGCACATATAATGTTAATACTTCCTTATCTGGTTTCCTGATTTTTCCCAGATGTGGGTTTAATAAGTTGCAGCTTTAACAATCAACCAATCAACGACAGTCATGTTTAATTAGAGGGTGAAACTTATCTGACCCAGTCAGTAAACAGACTTGCACCAAAAGACTAAAACACACAGTCACTCTCCTACAGTTTCACAACTGTATGAGACACGGATGGTAGAAGAAATTTATTTCTGTAGAGAAACCTGAGGTTTTAAAACAGGTGGTGCAAGGGGCTCTTTAGATTTAGCAGGAATGACAGATGATAAGACGCTTCTCATTTCGACACTGTCATGAGGAGATTACACAGTGAGCAGCTGCACAAGAGTTGTCCTAAATCTTATTTCCAAAACTCTGCCATGGTATCTTTGAATTAAAATTCTTTCAAAGATGCGGTGAGAAAAAGGGCAGTCGTGAAGGTAAGTGGTCCCAGTCACTAGCTCTTCAGCCATCAGCCCTCTCTCATGTAGTCACACATAAAAATGTTTTCTCCCACCAGGCAGCCAGTGTGACCTTAAAGTTCCCAACTAAGAAGCTTATAGAGTGGACAAACATTTTCAGCATTTTATCACATTTTACTTTGAAGTTGGGCTCCCTGCAGATCGGCGCGGAGACCATTATTTTTAAGACTCATGAATGATTCATTTAAACTCTCCCTTACCCTCCTTTAACAAGAAAGGTTCAGTTTGCTTTCAAAGAAGAAAAGGCATCATGTTATGGAATAAAGGCTTTCACCAAAAGGCATTTCTAATGTAGCAGCATTTTTTCTCTATTCACTAAACACAAGACAAAGTGTAAGAAAACCAATGCACATCAAAGGTAATTTTAATAACTGAACTGAATCCTTATTAGGATTTGTAGATGCAGATGACCTCTGTCCTCACCGTAAGGATTAGTGCTGCTGTTTTCAACCCAGCTCAAGAGGGCCATGACAGGCCCCGGACTTGTCTTTGATGTTGAGTATAGCAGGACTATGCTGGCTTGACCTTGTGCGTTTACTGACCTTTCCAGCTGTAGAGCTGGCTCATCTCTGAAGGCACCTTTTTCTATAATAGAGAGGTCAGGACCCTTTTGCACCCTCTCTGTCACTGGGCTTGTCCTTTTCGTGTTTCTCAATGTTAGACATGGCTGACATTTACTTTCTTTTGACTCAGTGCTTGTCTCTTCTAATAAGTCCACAGGTTAAAGGCATGCCCCTGTTTGTGTGTGTGTTTGTGTGTGTGTGTGTTCATGCCTGCGTGCGTGCGTGTGTGTATGTGTGTGTGTGTGAGTGAGTGGCATGTCATAATCAGTATCATGGCAGCTACATCATCTAATTGGATGCTGGCAAAAGGTAATGTAGCAAGGGAGTCAAACCTCAGGGGTTCAAATGTGCGGTAGGTTTACAGGACACACCTGCACACCTGCAGATTTGATTTGTTCAAGATAATTTATAAGGTATAAAGTTGAGTCCAGATAGGTTGGTGTGTTACTGCCACACTGCTTTATAAAATATTCCCTACGGATGGCTGTCAAGTCATACTGCAGAGCTACAGATGTTTTGTGGGATCTCATTAAACAGACTGTAGTTCAGTTTCTCTGACTTTGACATCATATACATGACAACAGATGAGCAAACACTCACATGTAATAAAGATCATGTATTTTCATCTGACAATGCAACAGCAGATGAAAGATCCTGACTGAACAACAGAAACATGATGACCTTTTCATGATGACCATAAATTCACAAAGTTGTATTTTACTTTTCCCATGATCTGGACAATGAGATGTAATTATAACCTAAGCAATACTTAAAGTTCATGGTTCAGTCAGGAAGTGAGAGGTTTTTGACTTCACACTGCACTTGAAACCCTGCAGTGGAACATGTTAGTGTGTAGTGAAGTATAAATAGGTGGATGTGCCAGGGGAACACTGACGTATTAGAGAGAATAGATGCCACTGAGCTGCTTTGTACAGTGAACTTACACATCAGATACCAGTACTCCTTTTTTCTTTTCCTAACAGGCATTTTATTTCATAGTTGAATTTTTCATTCAGAGTCCTATCTAGAGAAATCCAAAAAAATACATTTCAGAATATATCTAAGTATTAAATCCAGCACTGTTCAGTAGATTGAGCAATTTCTTTAGAAAGACATTGCAACAGATGTGAAAGAGAGCAGAAAATGGAGTAAGAACAACAAAGGGTGTGCTAGACAGGTACTTATTCAACTTTGTCATTACGTCAGAGTTGGGGGAGGAGTTCTCCTTTAACATGTTCATGAGGTAATCCCAATACCCAGCAGTCATCAGCCCTTCCCATTCTGTCTTCATGTTCTAAAAACATAAAACACAATCTATTGGAACACAAAATCTGTTCACATGTGGATTGGCTTTTCTTAGATCATCTATTGTTTCTTGCTTGTGTTTCATTACCGTATATAAATATATAATATGTAACTATTTTAATCTGGATGTTTATGAGCCTGTGCTGCTTACCTGATATGAGGGGAAATGGTGATTAACCTCAGATATTATATTTGAATTTACCACTGTGTAAAGCTGGAGCTCATAAACTGAGTACCACTCCGATGAGAGGAGCTTTCCACTCCCGCACACAATGATCCTCTAAAAACTCAGAGGAGGTCTTGCTTTTGCGGGTTCCTGTAAAGACAGATTATCTCTAGTTTGACATGATAAATGTCCGAATCAAATCTTCTAAAAACATATGTTATTCAGAAGAACGACATTAACCATTTAGAAGTTGGCACAAATTTTACGCAAACATGTTGTTTCCGATTTTTGTGACCGTAATCAAGGAAGCTGCGTTGCTGGTTCTACTAGCTTGAGAACTTTGTTGATGCAGTATCACATGGAAAAGAACTAGGTTACATTTCAGTGCAGACATGCAGTGGTGACACACAAAACAAGGTCAGCAGCTACAATTTGTTTGTTTTATGTCAACTGTAGATTTTACATTGCAAACTGTTTATGATTTATATTGTCTAACAATAAAGAAACTTCATCTCTAGTTAAACAACTGACATTCACCCAGCTCCTCTGCAGTCCTCACATGGGGGCTGGGCTCTATAGTGTGTTAGTCGGTCTTTGTCCCTTTGCTTACTGTACATATGAATGGGGCTGGACTGGAATGTCCAATCTCATGAATGTCAATTGTCTGAGGCCGAAGTTAAGGAGCAGGATTCTCTGGTTGTGTAGAACTGGACAATAGAGATAGAGCACTGGGATGGGAAGATAGAAACAAGGGAAATGAGCAGTAAGACTAGATGAGGAAGATCAGGATATCAGAGAAAAAACCAAAGGGAGATTGCATGATGTTATGCCCCTGGAAGGCTTAGCTGGCCTTCCTCAAGCACCACCTGCTCCTCTTTAAGCACATCCTGTCATTTAATACTTAATCCCTTCATTCACTCCAATGTGTTTACTAACCATTGTCTCTACTCTGCTTCAAGCTGTGGTCAGGAGGTGGTTCAAAAGTTCGCAGTGTATAAAGAGCATGAACTCACCGTTACAGAGGGCATTGTGATTGTGTTCGCCCCTGCCAAGTAATTGCCTGTGACAGAGAGAGACTGCGCCTGCAAGTCTTTGGGTCCAAGCTTGCGGCAGCAACATCAGATTTTTTTTGGGAGACAGATAACTGGACAGTAAGGGGCGGCTTTATTTCAGTTGGTAAAGGCAGTCGTCCACGCATCACAGGGTCAGTGGTTCAATCCCCAGTCCCACCTATATATGTCGAAGTGTCTCGGGGCAAACCACTGAACCCCCAACAGCCCATTCCTATCCCCAACTGAGCAGTGCTGGTCCAAGCCCGGTAGAAATTGGGGTGAGTTGACTCAGAAAGGGCATCCAGTGTAAAAAAAAAAGTGTTAAATCAACATCCAGACAATGATTTTTCTGTGGCGACCCTCACTCACGGTAAAAGCCGAAAGGACAAAAAAAATAACTGGACAGTAAATGTAATGATTTGTTTTAAGCCACTGGCTTTAATACAACACACTGTGTGTCACATTTGAATGCAAATAGATGTTTTAATTGTTTACTACACAGTTTTCTGTTTTCTACACAGAATAATGTAATAATTTCCTGAGGTAAACATTTACAGCAGCAATAGCAGTTTAGCAGGGTGAGGACAAAACATTAGCATGCTCCTATACAACAATTATAAGTATAATGTTTATGAGATGTGATGGTTACTATGTTGATACCTTGGTTTAGTGTGTTAGAATGCTATTATTGCAGTTATGGTGCAGCTGTAGCTGTCGTGGTTTGACTCCAGGTTCCTCATGGCTACTTGTTGAGGTGCCTTGCATGGCATTCACCTTCATCAATGTTTGAGTGTGTGTATTTGTAAATGAGAAGAAGCATTTTAAAGCAATGTAGATAAAAGTGCTACATAAGCAGTCTCTTTCTATTTCTCTCAGCAATTGGCAGCTGCAATGTATTTAGGTACTGGGTTATAACCTAACTGTATGGAACAAAACAAATCACCAAAATTATTACAATTAAGACTGAGAACAAAAATATCTATACCACATCTGAGGACACTCCATCCAATAACAGGCATTTTATACTACAGAGAAATGGTCGGGAATTCTCACCTGGGGGACAGGAAGTTCTGTAGAAAACTTTACTGCAGCAGCCTATTGATATTCCCCAAGCAATGTTTGACAACATGAGAAATTAGGACAGACAGATTATGGTCTGTGGATAACAACAGCGTATGGTAAAAGCAAACAGTAAAAAAGGTATCGCACAAAACAGGAGTCACACGTGCTCTTTCAAATGAGCCACAAGATTACACAAATGTGTGGGACCTGACAAAATAAGAGTAGTAATCCGGTTTACTTTGGCTTTGGCTGAAACATATTTATCTTAGTTGAGCGCCAAACCTCATAAAAGCAGTCTAGCACACTCTTAAAATAAGCATTCATGCTTGGCTACGAAAAAGTAATTACTCCGCAATCTCCCTATACAATTTATTTGGCTTCTACCTAAACTGTGTGGTTTTCAAAAGAAGGCATGAGCTCATGAAGAATAACGGTGTAAAGTGCAGTTTCAAAGAAGTTTCAGAGGAACACATGGTGTTCCCCCCCCCCCTTTTTTTATCAGTCCTAGTGTCTCTGTGAGGATATCCTGGCTGTTTTATGAGCAGGATGTCCTGTGTCATCCAAGAGGACTCCCTTTTGTCAAGCCCCAGGCTCTAAACAACTAAATTGAACTGCCCCAGCCCTGCATATCCTCAGAGAGGTTTAAGTATCTTGCTTTATCTTGCGTTTCTTCTACTGTGGGGTTTATCAGCTGACTCACCAACAAAGCCAACTATTCTAATTATGAACAAAAACAAGCCTTTGACTCTTCTGTGTGTGTGTGTGTGTGTGTATGTGTGTGTGTGTGTGTGTGTGTGTGTGTGTGTGTGTGTGTGTGTGTGTGTGTGTGTGTGTGTGTGTGTGTGTGTGTGTGTGTGTGTGTGTGTGTGAGAGAGAGAGAGCTCCTGGAGGAAGACATCAAAAGAGTGGCGAGAGTGACAGCTGGTCCTCCTCTTGGTCAGGCCCCCTGATAAGATCAGAGTGACAGGAGAACATGGGGCCCAACAGGTACCTCCCCTGCCCTAGCACCCTCCCCAGCACCTTCCTTGTTAGGGCTCCCATATGGCCGCTAACAAGTCCCTCACCTGCTAACGTGTATGTTAATTTGTCTCATATTACAAAATATCTAACATGATTATGTATAGCATTCATTTATCTTTATTAAAAATGAATGCTATAGTTAATGATGTTTATTTCTTTATGCAGTCATAAGAGTGTTTTATCTTTGTTTACTAGTTATCTCCACTTATCACCTCCACACTATTTGTCCTTCACATGTGAGTGCACTTCTTCTACAAGATGCCATAAACTGGAGTGTTCACAATGACCACTTGAAAGCTAGACCTTAAAGCCTAATATTTTAGACTCTCCCAAATTGCTTCTTTCTAATGCTTGTGCTCCACTTAAAGAATAGTTCACAGGTTAATGGTTCCTCGGGTCTCACGTTTCACTAAAGGTTTTGTTGTTTTTTCATTTTGTGGTTAAGACATATTTAGAGTAGAAATAAACATCTGAATTTATATGAAAAAGAAAACATACAGACTTTATTTCAAAAACATGGGAGACCATCCAATTAAATGTTATTCAGCAGGTGGGAAATTGCTTGTTATAGGGGAAACTGCGGGATTTCCTTGGGGTCAGTACTTGCTGTTTGGTTTGTTTGTCTTTTGTCTCCCAGGTATAGTTAGTGTTTTGCTTGCACACCCCCATCTCAGACAGGTCCCAGCTCGCAGGTGCAGTGGAGAAGATCCAGCTGTGAGAAACAGTGGAAGATAATAAGGCTTTTTCCTCAAACCACCCTGACTCAGAATTATTGTACAGTATATCTGGACAAAATATGTTGCATTTGTCTACATTTTACAGTTGTTTTTTTAATGTGTATCTTAAGGACAAAAGCAAACACAGACACTTAACTGCAGCACAGACAAATGTAATTTCAGCCGGCTCCACTAACACACTGCAAGATACCCTGAGGTGTTGTCTCCGTACTGATATGGATAAAATGGCCCCTTACTAAGTGCAGGGGTCATACAGAGAACAGGATGATCCTCCATTATGTGTCAATTCTCAGAACATATAGACACAACACAATCAGCCCACTATCACTATCAAAGGTAATTTAAGTAATTTAATTTTAGTTCATAATAACTGGGGGAAAGCTTTGCTTAAATGGCATGCATTTGAAAATGAATATTGATCCATATGCAGTTTACACCAAAAACATTTAGAGCTACTGTAAATGTTAAGTTAAACTGGATCATTTGAGCTGAAGAGTGCAAAAGTCAGAAATGATGCATGCTTTTGTGTACGCTGCACTGATGAATAGGTCTTTGAAACGCGACCCAAAGGCAACTCACGGGGGAGGGTTGGCCTTAAACCTTTGAACCAGGCTATTAGGGAAAGTTGAAGGGGAAGGCTTATGTAAAAGAAATGGATCGTGTGAGTAGTGGTAAAGGTATTAGGAAAGGCTTCAACGTTGGAAGGCAATGCATAATATTATTATCACATATGTTTAGGTTGGATGTATAAACAGTGTGTTTTCACAACAATGCCTAAAAAGGCAACATATGGCAAGCCTTTCTTTATCTGCCGCTGGCTGTTAACACCACAGCTTCCTGGCATAAATATGTTAAAAGAGTGGCAGCTGAACTTCCCTTTATGGCTGTCAAGATAAACATTAACACCTGACAGTGAATGTGCTTCAAGATAAACTGAAATTCTTATTTCAATTTAGGTTGTGATGGCAAATATGAAGGTCCTTCTAAAGACAACCAATGACGAGCTGGCTGTGGCTAATGTTTGATTATATTAACAGCAGAAAGGAAGATAAAGCTTCAAAATCTGGAATACAGCTCTGTGAAAAGTCCCCCTAGAGGCCCCAAATGATGACATGTGGATGATATGTTTATATGGTGTGTGTGTGTACCAAGGCAGTAAATCACCACAGGCCTGTGCATGGAAGGATGACAGTCTATCAAGGGCCTCATGTGTTTTTAGAAGGAAGGGGGCTAGTTTTGGGGTAAACGCTGTCACTTTGAGAGGGGTTGACCTAGCAGGTTTGACCCCAGAGTTCCTTTGAACAGGACAACCCAGGGTGACACTCCAGGCCGGTTTGTTGAGGGATTTACACATGAAGGACAGAGGATTTAGTAGAGTATCTCAGAGAAGACCTTTTTCTTGTAGTGTGTTATTCATTAAAATAAAAACAGACAAGGTTCCATATATTAAACCAGAATTCCATTAGATATGGGTGTTTAAGTGTTTTTACATGTATCCTAATTTTAACATCAAAGCATCCTTGAAACTCGATTAACCCACTGGAAATGATAGTCTTTGACTAGCAATACAGTTCACAGTGCAGAGTTTACTTGATAAAATCACTAGCTACATTACAGGTTTTTTTTAATACAAATGTAATATATGTATTATATGATTATAGTAAAAGTACTTCAAAAGCTATTTATTAGCTACTTGAGTAAAAAGCCATTAAACATTTGCCACTACTTTGTTTGTACAAAGTATTGTAAGTGACTGGAATATTAAGCTAACTGATACTAAACGCAGCTCTATATTTTAGTAAAGTGCCAATTTAAAGTTATATAGGTTGGTGTTTCCTCCTACTAAGTTAGTGAGGTGTTCTACTTCAAAACAACAATTATAGTATTTTCCATGGGAACTTTACGCAACATAGCCTCAGTTAGGATTATGTACTCACGATTCCTCATGGCGCCACTTAACAAATGCCATAATCATTAAATAAATAAGACAAAAACTGACAGCTAGGGTGACACAGAGGCTCCTGTCATGCTGCTCTCCGGCAGCCATAAAGCCATATTTAGTACAGTTTGACACCACCACACTTTTGTCCTTCAACCAGATCTGTTTTATTGATCAGTGCTGGATGTGGTTTAGTTGGATCAATGCCCGTCCTTTTCACTGTTCTTTACAATCTGTACCAAAAGCATATCCTCCCTCAGTGAGATCAATGACAGAGAAGACATCGTCTACAAGACAGGTGTATAGATGTGGATTTCCTTCTTACTGGTCATTAAATCTATTATAGAAAAAAAGAATGAAAAGCAAAAGAGGAATGAGGCAGTTCAGAAGTGAAAAAGGTTCAGCTTTGATGCTGGCTCTGTGTGAATCTGGCATCCAGATGACCTACTTTTACAGAGAAGATTAGCCTTGACAGTTTTTTTCTGGAGAGAGGGGATAATCTAAAGTTGTCTGGAGATCCTCAGTCATGCAATAGAAAGGCCAGAGCAGGTAGACTGTGTTGGAAACCCACAGAGCACTTCATTTGGCCTTATCTGAAGACTCCAGTGTAAAGATCTGTGAGGCAGATTGAAGCATTTACATTTGGTTGCAATTTTATTCTGACATTCCTGTAGAATTAGACATGCTCTGAAAGCCAAGAGTGGAATCTTCTGTCAAGCAAATTCTGTGTCCCTGAAGACGTTTATTTCTTTTGGTGGCGTGACACTGCATAAGCCAAAGTTGCATGCCCTCACACAGAAGGGCACTGCTTGGCCATATCTCAGTGTGTATCCACCTAACAAACACCCCAACTCACTGGGAGATCCACTGTGTTGTCATGGCAGTCCTCCAAACACAGTAGGGATGCATTTAGGGGCTTTGTATTTCCTGTGTTTACCAAGCGTCTTTGGAAATCCTGCAGTGAGGCACCGGAGACTGGTCTCCACAATGGCAGCAGAGAAGTCTCTGGATCTTCTGTGGAGGAACAACACACACAGGCAGAGAGGAGAAGCTAATCTGAGATGATAATAGTGTGCAAGGACTGAGCTGTTATGTCACTTTTGCATTGCACTGGCTAGAATGCTAATGACTGACATCCTCTCTACTCTTGCCCTTCCTCCTTCTTACCTCATCTAACACATCAGTAGGCATGACTCAAGATTTGGCTCATTCTTACACAGATAATGCGACATCTCTCTGTGGCATAAGTGGATTTCCCAACCAGGACACCAAGCTGTATTTATAGAAGGATCTAAGTAAGATTCAGAGGACTGTAATCTGGCCTGTTTTAGCCTGACATCAGCTAGAATATAGCCAACTGCATTCAGGGTTGGAAGTGTAAGTGGCTTTTCCAGGTGTGAGATCAATTTCCTGAAACTCTGTCTTCACCAAGCATGCATATCCACAAGTAATGGGGTGCTGTAAATCCCTAATGCACCATTGAGTTTGTTGAAGTGGTGGCAGGGGAATAATTGTCATAAATCACCTATTGTAAACACCAGTTCAATTAAGAAGGGATGCAGGCAGGTGTTTAACATAATGAAAGGGCAAGCCTGCTACCCTGTTATGAAGAGATCTTTACTGGTGAAAGCTAACAAAGCCACCATATTGACTCTTGTGTCTTAACACAATAATCAATATTGTGGGTTTGTTAGCTTTTACTGGAGAAAAAATATGAGGTACCATGCTAAAGCTACAAAACTGCAAAATTTTGAAGTGGTTTACATTTTCCTGGTATATTTTTACAAGGAGGTACCATCTGTTTTATAGCTTAACTCAAGATTTTATCCCCATATTACAATAATGTGACATTCAGGAGCAATTTTAGCCAAGCTAGAGGTGTTGCTCAAGGGATGGAAATATTGCTCTGTCTGTTGGTTGGTCAGTCTCGTCAAATATTGGATGAAAATTCATGTTCCCCTGTAGATAAATTCCACTGACTATGGTGATCCCCTGACTTTCTCTCTGGCAGGTCTAGCAGATCAACATTTATACGTATTTATATGTCTACTTTTACTAGATGGACTGATAAGATTTTGTAAAGCTGTTGATTTTCCCCAGCAGATTAATACTATTGACTTCGGTAATCCCCTTACTTTTTCTGTATCATGAGGTTAATATTAATAATTTTGGTGTCTCAACAACTATTGAATGGACTGGTATCATCTTTGGGACAATCATATTCGAGATGTATTTTGACATAGAAGCTATAAGGTGCATACATTTCTCTGAAACTCAGATATAAATGAAACCTATGGAAAACGATTTGTCCTAGCTAAGAAAATATCAATGTCTTAGTGTTGTTGTTAATAAATAATTTCAATTATGTGTGTTGTAGGAAAGCTATAGCTAAGGGACAAATAGTGTCTTAACTAAAGAGAAAGAGAAAATTAGTTCAAAGACCAGTCAGCTAACTTCACAACACATTCCTAATGCTCTACGACTTCTTCATAGCAAGTCTGATATCACGGCCCCCCCACAGAGTCTCATCCTTCATCCATGGATGAGTCTCTTGTTTAATGAGGGGCTTAGATTCAGACCCAATTTCTTCACCATTGTCCAAAGCCTGTCTTTCCCATTATGTTGCTCAGCCTTTCTGCCCTTGCATGCCTTCTTTCTACTTCTGTATCTAAAGAACAAGCACAGGAGCATGTATGTGTGCTTACAAATAGTAAAGAGGGCACCAAGATATTAGTATAAAATATTATATAAGTTGTGCACATCTTTAATATATAAAATCACACTCACTTTATTCTTAAACGTGTGTAGTCATAACACTGCACAATGTATTGTTAAGCCTTTATAGAATGACAGTAGAGAGTTTAAGAGATTTATCTTTATTATCCTCAGGCTACATCATAATTCCACATAACTAGTTAAATTCCTGATTTAACTTGACTGAGAACGGGCAGATTTATTCTATCATTATGTAAATTGATTACACAGATCTTCCACATGATTAATGGACAATTTAGTTCCAAGTTCTAAATTAACTTAAATGGTTTTTGACGTTGTGTGCACCCTTTTTGAAACACAGTATCAGAACTTTACATAATGCTGGTGCATAATACTACCTAAACAAATCTCCATTAGAAAGAATTTTTTGAAAATTAGATACTAGATAGTTCATATGCACTTTCAGTACTAAATGTGCCAGACCGGCACTTAGTTGTCCCCCAAAAGTAAATACATCAGCAATGCAATTAGCCTGCGCTATTGTAATGATAATTAACAGCTCCAAAATACAGGTAATCAACATGTCATAAACCCATTATGCTATCAAAACAATGGCCAATTATAGATTTATATTTATTTACATTTTTTATTTACATATTCATTAAAAAGTGCAATTCAGTTATACAAATCATAGCACTTCACACAGCACAGAGAGAATGTACTCTGTTCTGAATAGACAGTGGTAGACGAGTTCCTCTTTACACACAAACACAACATGACAGAATGAGTTTTGGTGTGAGGCTTCTACCTCATGGTGTGAGGTACTTTTTTTCATTTAACACCTATTCACAAAATGTCAATTGACAAATAAACCCAGCTCACCCCCAAAGAAGAGCTTGATTAGGCTGGGTGGGTGGCACCAAAATGCTAAATGTAGGCAAATAAAGAATTATAGACCTTTAAGTGTTTGCCACCTTACACAGTACTAATCATTTTAAATCCTAAAAACTCACAGATGCAGACACAACACACAAATACACAAAGTTAACACGCAACCATTATCTGCATGACAGCTGTCTTAGCTGAGCTTTTCTTTTAACAGAAAAATGCAGACTTTGAATGCTTGAAATGTTATCATCCAGAAAATCACAAAATGAAGGGAGACAAACAAGTAGAGGAAATATGGTAACATATCACCTGCAGCACAAAAGGTCCTTGTATCTGACAAGATGTAGACACAATGTGAACAATGAGCCTATCTACAAGCCTTTTGGTAAGTGAACAGGCTTCCTTCTTTGACTTTTGAACTTTCTCTGCTGCAGGCTTTTTCTACTTCTCTAAGATGACTGTTGTTCTGGCGTAGTCGTCAGCATTGACCTGGGTGTGTATGGAGCTGGTCTACAACTCAGTGCTGCTCTTATTCTTGTTTTGCCACGTGAACAGGCCTGAACACACCCCACATCACAAATGCTGTCAGGGAAGACGGGAGACATCAGCTGTAGACCTGTGTGAGAAAACGAAGATGTCTACAACGCTTGACTGCAAAAGCACAATTCAGTACAAATAGAAACGATCTATAACAATATATCATTTATGACAGCTAACTGAAAAAAACATTTTTTGTGTGTGCTGTGGTGAGAGCAGATGTTTTGCAGAGAGCTTCACAAACCAAATCCCAAATTACTGAAATCTTGATCTGAGAGTTCTTAATTGTTATCGTGGAGTCTCTACATTTTCACAAACACTGCCAGGCAATTAATATACATGTTAGTCCCTAATGCATTGCTTTAGGCTTTAATTCAGCTTCTACGCAAGTAATGACCTAATTTCTTCTACAAAGGACAGCCAGTCACAGGGTTCAACCCCACAGGTGTCCAGTGTGCAAGCCCAGAAACATCAAAAGACATCTTTTATGATCTTTTTTATGCTCCACTTGTTTTGCCCATTCTGTTTTCCCATTATGCCTCTTTCAATGCTAAACAAAGCATCTTCTAGGGATCTGTTACAAGTCCAGTTATGTAGATAAAAGCATGTATGGACATGAAGCCTTTGCTTTCCCCAGAATTAGAGCCAATCTTATTGTTGTATGTCATAACTTCTGCAAACACTGTTTAAAATGTGTAAAACATTTTGACACCTTGTATGTTTGGACACTTCACTCTGTAGGATGAAAATATCAGAAATATGGTAAACAGGGGGGAGCTAAAGTACAGGTTGTATCACTAACAACAAGCTTCAGAAACATGCTAAAATTTCCCATGAAACACTATGAGAACTAATTTTGTGTATTATAGGGCAGTTTTAGACAGATTATTTGTAAAACTACCTCATGCAAGCTCACAATATAATTATGTGGATTTAAGGTGACATATCCAAAACATAGTTTAAGCATTTTGAATTAATCTGTATCTGATGAAAACTATAATCATATAACACAAAATACACACTCTGTTGTTCATTTATAACATATAAACAATGTTATTTACACTATATGCTGTTCTCATGCATATTGCTCATATTGATTATGAGCATGATATATGGGTTTAATTTATACCCATGACTACACTGGATGCATTTACTGATTAGTTCCTCCACTCCCTGGATGACATTGTGCAAATCACTGTACTAATGAGTGTGGCCGTAAAGCCAAACCTAGGTAGTTTTCCTATGTTTACTCATCCTTGCTCTATGCAGTAATTATTAGCTGCCTTAACAGACTGACTGAGCTAGGCACCAGAGAAACAAAGCATATCTGATTCTTTACAGCATCTAATTTGTGTCTCAGACTCAGCCCAGGCTGTCCGTCCTGCATCACCTCTGGACTGACTGCACAGAGTGAGGAGACTACCTTCCCCCCGCTGTGTCCACTCCTTGATGCTGTGTTCCTGGAAGACCGCAAAGAAGTAATCAATGACTCATGTGTCCTGATTACAACCCACTCCCTATGGGGCATCTTCAAAGGGCTCCAGAGGAGATGGACAGAGGGAGCAGCATTACCCTCCATGGGGTAATTACTACAAGTTGGGACTCCGTGGTTTCTGCTCCCTTTCAGTGGAGACTGAAGCTTAAAGACAAACCAGTTAACAATTCAACCTGTCCTGTTAGCGCAGTGGGAGGCTCTCCCAATCACTGAGCACTGACTGGTGATGCATGCCATCAGAAATTATACAAATCCACTTTCAAGCACGCACAAAAACATAATATATATTGTGGCACAATGTTTACAAGATGAGTGAAACAGTTGGGAAGAACAAAAATTACTATAGAGAAAGATAGGAAGTCATTTTGAGGTATGGTGCAGCTGAGTGCATGCCTGACTATCCCAGGAAAACAACCAGAGTGCTTAAGTGTTTATGAGTTAAAAGGGCCATAAAACTAGGCAAACACACTGTCTGGTTGCCTTTGGGCGTTTTGTTTATCTCTGGTGCTTCCACTCACAGGTTGTCTAATAATATGCACACGTGGTTGTCTTAAATGCAGGAATGTCTTTTTATTGAAATTCAAGTCCCAAATCACCTGTTTTGTTATTATTATATATAGTCAAATCAGCTAAACAAAATTAGCTGTGTTACTGTTCCAAACAGACTTTCTTAATTTTTCTTCATTTTCACATGAAGACTATCTGTCAGCACTGTAACACAGAGAAAATGCCATAGAATTTTAATTACTATTATTACATTTTGATTAGTAGCTGCATAACTAGATCTAATTTAATTCATTGTTGTTTGTTTATATGTGATCTTCTATCATTGTGACTGTAGAAGATAGTTAATTAGGGCTAAAATGATGACTACATGGAAAGTTTACCAGGAATGGAAGCATAGAGACTGCAGGGCTGATAGTGTCTTTAGGTTAAGACTCCAGTAAACCCTGTCTGCACAGTAGCAAACAGAGGGGTGATAGGGACAAAATAGTCATTACCTTCATGTAATGAGTGAGAATAATATAGCTGTGTGTGTGTGTGTCTGTGTAGGTGTGTTTGATTGCTTGCATGTAACCTGTGTTTTGGGTGTCAGTCAGTGGTTTCCCATGCAGTTCCTGTTGGTCTGTTGCATACAAAAATATAAGATGAGGCTTATAGCTTGTACTACATCTGTTGCCAATATATGTTTTTCTGCTGCTTTGATGCATGATATTGACTATGTAAATACTAGTTAAAATGTGATTTTTAAAAGCATTCACTTTTTTAAGACTGTTCCAGTTTTGAGTCAGCATATGCATTTACATGAATTTCACACTTGCAAGTCATCATTATACGCTACTGCCCTCTTGTGAACAAAATGTAAATGGAATACACTACCACACCTTCACTGATATTTAACTTGGTTCTTTTAGCTCCAGTTTGGGTAGTACATATAAATAAATGTCATTAAATGTCACTCTGGCTTCCCTATATTAGAATATCTCTCTACTTCTAGCTGAAAAAAGCCTCCAGATGACATCACTTTGAGGAACATTCAGTTCAAATTATGTCATCTCATCGCTCATACTATGAAGTTTATAATCATGGTCAATCAACTTTTCCAGATCTCCTCCAGATTACATCATCTGAACTTTTTATGATGAAAAACTCCTCCAGATGATGTTCATCTGAACTCTTTATGATGAAAAACTCCTCCAGATGATGTTTTCTGGAAGAGTTTTTCAGCTATAAGCAGAGAAATATTTATATATATGGAAGTCAGAGGGAAGTTTAGGAGCATTAATGTACATTTACAGCCTAAACTAAAGCCATAAAAAGAAAGCTGAAAATTGATGAATTCACTTTTTAATTAAATAAAAAAATGCTATTTTTTCCTTAGATTAATGGGGGGATAAAGTACCCAAAAACTTTAAGAGGATCAATTTCCTGTAAATGCATATTTGCTATGCAACTATACTTTATATATATATTCTGGTGTAAAAGGACAAAGAAAACGAATTATACATCCAACTTAAATGCAGTATAACAATAATAATTCCACATTGACGGGGGTGACTGTGGCTCCGGAGGTAGAGCGGTCGTTTACCAATCCTACAGTTGTTGGTTCCATTCCTGGCTCCTCTGGTTACATGTCGAATTTGTCCCTGAACCCCAACTTCGTTGCTCGTGGTGAGTGTTGGCCACCTGCATAGCAGCTCGATCATTGGCGCGTAAGTGTGTGGGTGATTGTGAGTGCGAATGGGTGAATGAGAAGGAGTGTAAAGTGCAATAGGTAGAAAAGCTCTATATAAGTGCAGACCATTTAAGTAAGATTACTAATTTTACATTACAATCATAGGACAAGTTCGGTTCATAATAAGGTTGCATACTCCCTTGAGGAAAATACTTGAAAAAAAGGAAATTATACAAATTGTGTATAACCAGATTTCCCATCTGATTATTGTTCATTGACAATCGTTTTCCTAGACCAGTAACCAACATATAATTGGTCAGCATCTCTCAGTGAAAGAGTACTCCTAGTTTGGAAATGATAAACAGTTATAGATTTGAATTGAAATTTATAACAATTTATTTGAAACTCAAACCATTTATAGGTAAAAATTAAATTTTTTATTTAAAAAATAGCGTGTCATACAAAGCCTTTACCAGCAGCAATATGTTCTACATTTCATCAGGGTAATCATGCTATACCAATATTTGATTTTTTTTTTTACAAAATTTCGATTTTGAATTTCCATATTGAAAATACACTTTTATAGTTATAAAAATGTTGTACAAAACTAGTCACTCTGTGTTGAAATAATCCTGTCTCGGTCTAGATAGACGTTTAACGAGTCTGAGGGTCCGTAAATGCAGCATCACACCCACATTTTTTTCCAGCATCCGGGACCTTTGGAGCTAACCAGAGTGTGTGGAAACTGGGTAAGGAGGACAGTAGATATCGGTGGAAAAGCGGACTGGTGACAGCTGTCACTGTGGACAAAAACACTGCCAATCTGTGAAGAGACACCGAATGGCTCTTTCCTAAACCTCAAGAAGAAAAGGGACAACTTCGTGGTGCTACTGCGCGTTATTCAAAATTCTCACGAAGGTAACGTTATATTTTTGGGGTGGGAAATACGACAGGATGATCAGTGCCAGTTTGCCCTGTCTATCTCTGGAGAGTCGAGGTTGTGGCTAGCTAAGCTAACTACCCAGCTAAACGGGTCCGCTAGCTCTGGATTTTCTAGGGTGCCGAGTGTATTTGCCGCAGGAAGGACTTATCTCGATAGTTGTCATTTTTGTAACGCGTTAGCTTTAAAGGACGTACAGTAAGAATCTAGCTAAAGGACTTTGTTTTAATGAGCATTTCAGTAGGTCAGAACGCTTGTCATAACCCCCAGTTAGCTTATCAATGAGTTGGCTAACTCTGGTCAATGTTAAAGTTAGCATCATTAGCTAAAGTATATTTGTGTAACATCAGCTGTGGCCAAGTTAAGGTAGTAACCAATACTTATCAAGAATGGGCACAATATAGAAACGGTAATGTTAGCTTTTCGCTGAGTGGAAAACTGACCGAGCAAACGTCATAAATGTTTCAGCAACTTAACGTGTGTTCACGTTATTTGTAGTTGGTTGATTCACTTCAGATAACAATAACTTAAGTTCTCATCTTATCATTTGTTTACGTCATTATCTGAATTGATTTTTTTTGCCGGTCAGACATTCTCAGGTGGTCAGACTGGGCTTGATGAAGTTTGGATCTAGCGTTAACGTTATGTTGTTCATCAGGGTCAACGACCATCGCTTGGGTCCTCTGACAAATCCCGGTGCTAAACTAGGCGTTTTCCCCCTTGTGTGCACCAGTCATCCGCAGAACGATTTGTCAACGTGACCTCTTAACTTTGATATTAATGGAGTTCCATCAAATTAGTTGTGTTGTGCTGGCCATTAGGAAGACTAAGGCAAAAGTAATTAGTAAACAATCTGGACTTCAGATCAATATTCAAGTTATTTTTCATCATATTTTTCTTATGAAGAAATGTGTTGCAATCATATATGGAGTGTTTGTGGTTTAAAATGTTTAATAGACGTACTTGCCCCTAACAAACTGGTTCATGTAGCCAAAACTTAATATCCAAAGCTCTTGAAGGTGGCATATATGAGTGACTGAAGATAAGCAGTGTATGGATGTATGGATTGCTAGGGAGACTGAAGTCCATAAAACCATAGATAATAAAATGTAATTACATGAGACATGCATATACCAGAATATTAAAGCATCTGGCTTAGCTTACTGACCTGTTGAAGTACGATTCTTCTACCTCTTCTTTTTTCCTCTAGGTACTTGTACATATTTTTTTTGTTTGTTTGTTTTTTGTTTTTTTTTTTAAACTGGCCTTACACATCATTGGTGGGACAGCAGTTCCAGAGACAACATGGGGACCCAAGGTTCTGGTAGAAAGCGTGCCCCACTGAAAGATCGGTTCTCAGCAGAGGATGAGGCCTTGAGTAGCATTGCTAGGGAGGTAAGTTCGTACACTATGATGTTTATCTGTTTTTAAAGCACACTGGGTTAAACTTGTATTATAGTCCCCCTACATTTCTCCATCCATGCATTGCCAAATCTATGTTAATAGGATTTTATCCAGCTCAAATTTCATTGTTTGTAATCTAGATAATGGGCTTTTCAGTGGTAGGTGGAGAATTGATTTGTCATTCTTAAATGTTGTTCATTTGTCATCACAGTAGCATAACATTTTAAAATAAAACAAACATGAGTAGACCATTGAAACCATTACCAGCTCTCATGATGGTCTGACAGTGGCTGAAAGAGAGGCCTTAACTGTGTCATTGCCATTGTTAAAACCAAAGTTAATAGTTGAACCATCTTTCTAATTATCCTACTTTGAGAGATAATGGAAAGAATCAACAGAAATATATATTTTTACCCCTTCTAAAGTTAATTTTGGCAGAACTATCAGGCAGTTAAGGATTTGTTGTAATTATTATGAAAAAATTACTACTACCTTTAAAAAAACAGATTTTGATATTTCAGCATTTACTTAGAAAACTTTATTTCTACAAACACAATACTAAGAAATGGAGCAGACTTAGTAAAAATGAGGTGTCAGAGAGTACAATCAATCTAACATTAGATAGAAGTAAATTTTGAATTAGAGACTTGTTGCTTTGATAGCAACTCGCGAGGGTTTGTAAGACAGATGTGTTAAATCAGCCACAATCAGCCAGACTCAACTTTAGTATTAGATTTATATTTTAATGTGCTAGATTTGTCATATTTCTTAAAGAATTGTCTAGTTAACACCCAGTAGTCTTAGTCAATGAGGTTAGAGGGTTGCTTACAGATTTATCTGTTTAGTGCCCAGTAGGTAAGTGAATGAGAGTCAGGGCCTCAGTCAATTGGCTGTGCCAATAATAATGTCTATTTGAAGTGTGTTGGATTTGGCATGATCAAGTCTTGCTGGTCAATGTATGTTTTAGCCTAAGCAAATCGAGAGAGCTGCTTTGCACTACAGAGAGGCAGACCTGACTTGTAGTGTTTTTGTTTGGGGAGGAAAAATACGGGTAGAGAAGAAAAGCTGCCTGGCCTGTAACGACATGCCCAGGGATTATTACATTTTTTTCCAAAGTTGGGCTTCCATTCCTCTGCCTTTTCTTAGAATTGAGTGGCTATAACATGAAATGCTAATATGGTTTTTCAGAGTTCAAAGTTTTTGTCATAGAAAAAATAGACACATAGCGTGATGGTTTGCAGTCAAGCCAAAAGATTTCATGCTTTTCTGGGTACACACTTAAGAGTGGAAAAAATCTTTTTACATATATTTTCCTTGATCCACTAAAAATGCTTCATCTGTGCTGTGCAGTACCTCATTCTTGGGCACTAAGCACAAAGCTCCATTTGCTCTTTATAGTCATGCAGGCCGGTCATAGAAACATGAGTCATCTGACCCTCCCAGTTAGGTCCTAAATCTGAATCTCTTCGTGAAGTGAATCAGAGATTGGGTCAGCTGTGCAGGGTGTTCAAGGGGTCAGTGTTAAACATGTTGCACACACAAACAAATCTTCAAAACATTGCTCAAAACATTTGCCTCGTGTTGGCTGTGTCTGCTTAGGGAAAGTTACAGCCTTTCTGTCTGCACTTGGCACTCATCACTGCTGAGAGCAAATTTGAGCCTGCGTCGTCACCAGCCTCTTGCATTACTGGGCAGTCAGTAATTTTGAATACTAGTTGCTTGCTTACAAATCTGACACTCTCCAAGTTTTAGAACTGGGTGATCATCTCATACCTGTTGTCTAAGTTTAGGATCTAAGGGAGCTATTGGTTGCTTGAACAAGGCAATCATTGACTTCCTCAGTCTACAGTACAGAGGGAGTGTATTTGTTTGGAAGCTATAGTTCATAGTCCATATAATTGCAATTGAGCTATCAACATTTTACACTTTCTCTTTTAACCTGCAGTTAGAAGAATGTTTAGGCTGCAGAGAGCATGTACATATTACAGTGTATGTTAAAAGCCAGTGGACTCCAGGTACTGTTACCATGTGTAGTTGGTAAACCCGAGGTTATTGCTAAATTTTAGGCATGTACATATTGATCTGAAAGTATTCTGTTTCAAGCTGTATTTACAGCATTATCAGATCGTTTCATTTACCATATGTATTGACAGTTTATTTTTTGAAATGAACTGTAATGAAATGGTGTTGGATTGAGATAGTAAATGAAATAATCACAGAAATTTGACTTGATATGCTGTACCACATTTACTAGTTATTGTTTTAATTCATTATTTTTAATTATTTGTTTGTTTTTTATTATGATAGATTTTCATAACTACTACAATAACTGTGGCATTATTTGATTTCTATCACATTCTCAGTGACTCTGAGTGCTCCAGGTGTTCTCATGGTGGATTACTGGACTCTCATTAACCAAATTATTGGAGGTGTGTTTGATGGTGAACTTCTGCTGCTCAGATTACCCTCTTACACATAATGTGGCTGCCCAAGAAATGGGGACTGGTGGGTGAAGCTATAGATAGGACAGAGACAGAGAGCTCAGCTGTGCTTCTGTGCAGGTCATACTGTCGGACGGCTCAACAGGTGCAGAGGACAGAGCCAGCTGTCTCTCTTTCCTATTTGCTGTCCCTCCTTGTCCATTTACAACTTTACTTGCTCTCTGCACTTTAATATTTCAGTTTGACCAATTAAACTCCAAAGTCGCAAAGAGAAACAATACTAAATGGTTAACAACAGTGTCCCACACAAGCATTTATATTTGCAAGATAATGTTCAACCATTAATGCTCTTGGGTTTTGGTTTCGTTTTCATGCAGTTTTGTAAACATTACATGTAAAACATACATACAAACATATTCACACACTTTTCTGGTTATATATAATAGTTTTGTGTAATAGCTAGAAATTTATAGATTTAATTTTTGGTGTCTGCTCAGCATTAATATACAACAGTTTTCAGTTCAGGCTATCATTGAGACAGAGATAGCCCATATAGGCCTTCCATTCTGACTATGCAGATAAGAAATTGCTGGAACGCTGACAGTGTTTGTCTGCAGTGAGATACTGAACACACCATGCACAGTATTTATGGACTGTCTTTTAGTTGGTGATAATGGGCTCCGCTCCATGAGCAAGTGTGCCACTCTTTGTTGGTGGGATGTTTAGTTTCAGAGCATGGTGCTATGTAAACTGTAACATGAATGTAACAGAAGAATATTCTTCTCCTGTGTACTACCGCCTTAGGTTATAGGATTGTCTAAATGACCCCTTCTCTGCTGTCCATCACTTTATAAAAGTCCTGTTCATATTGAGACTCTGTTGGGAGCAAATTATGTTTCTTCGCTTTACCCTAGAGGAGGGTTTTTTAGGTTTAGTTTAGTTTAGACCTGTTTGTGATTCATAAGGTTCAACTGTTTGAATACAGCAAAATTACTTCCATGTTTAGTGCCTGAGCAGAACCACAATATGGTGACTCACTCGTTTTTTCTTGATACTGTACTTCTCTGTCAGTTTGTTTGTTCTTTGTTGGTATCCCCCATACAAAGGCTTTAAATTAGACCCCCTGAAACTGATGGTTAGCACATGTTGGGGATGAGGTATTCCTAGTACTCATTATGCACAGGACCCCAGGGTTCACAGAGGAAATTGGTCAGTTTGGACACACTAGTCTAAATTACTTTTTTTTTTTTTTTTTTTTTTTAATTTAGGAGTTTAAATTATCCATCCACCTGTCCATGCATTAAATTTACTAATTATTTCATTAAAGATCACAGGGGTGCTTGAGTCGACAGATAAGAAACTCATAGATGGTTCATTAAAGGTAAACATACACTATGTGCCAAAACTACTCTTTGCACTTGTTTTATCACCTAGCTAAGACAAATGCAAATTAGTTTCTGTAATTTTGTCCAACTTATTTATATCAGTGAGAGTATGATAACTAAAAGCGAGTTGTTCCAGTTCAACAGTGTCCTCTCAAAAAACCCTAAAGTTAAGTCGTCTTAATGCTAAATGAATGCCTTTTAAGAAAAACTTTTCTAGGGGTTGTATGTATGTATGTATGTATATTTATAAGGTGTACCTATTCACTGGCAGCTGAGTATACATATACCAATTGTGTACTACTGTGTCTCCTTACTTAACATCCAGCAATATGATTACAACATTGTTTAATACTGGAGTAGGTTTTTATATATGGGACACCATTTTCTGATGTTGCACATAGCTATAATTTGTATATCTCGGAAAAGAAAGCAGTTTTTGTTTTGTCTTTTGTCTTCTTTTTTTAAAGAACTTTCTAATTTCTTTTTATGTCTGGTAAATAAATCACAGTGTTGTCATTTTTAATTTGTGCTGCACAACCATAAACCATAAAGGCAAACTCATCATCAAAGGCTTGGTTAATTTGATTTGTGCTAGGGAAAGAAGCTGCATGCCCTTAAGGCTTGACAGCTGTGAAGAAGGGAACTAAAGCCATGTGTAAATCTCCCAGTATCTCCTCTCTTTAACAGGAAGTGTATGGCTTGATTATCCAGATTTGTAAATTATACTGTGGTGTGCTTGTTTTTCTCCCCCCCTCTTGTATTAATAAATATGTTCATGTTGTGTCTCACAGGCGGAGGCGAGGCTGGCAGCAAAAAGGGCAGCACGGGCAGAAGCCAGGGATATTCGAATGAGGGAACTTGAACGCCAACAGAAAGAGGTATATAACACTAAATGCACCTAACTGTCAAAGGTGCACTGTTACCATTTTACAACCTCAGCTCATATCTTCACAGAATAAATGTTGACATTTCCTCCCCAATGTTTTTATTTTTACATGGCCTATTAATAACAATAACTTCCTCAGTCTCTATAACCTATTCATCCTTATCCATAGATGCTGGTGCAGAAGAAACTCTGGTCTATTTGAAATGTTTACCTTAACCTGTCAGTTTGTATGGAAAAATATACCCACAGATACCACACATTAAAAAAAAAAAACGAGTACAGAATGTCCACAGATGAAACCAAAAGTTCTATTTCAGTTGCGCATGTCGCCCAGTTTTTACATTTCAGCAGTTTTGAGTCAAAGTATGATTGTATGTTTTTCCTGGCATTTCCTTCCTCTATCCAGCTCTCTTACCACTCATCCAGCAGTAGTAACAGAAAATGGGGTCAGATTCACCAATGGATGGTAGGCGAGAGAGAGAGTGTTGTAGCCTCTCACTCCACTAATACAGCCTGGTGTGTGGGATTGATCCCCAGTCAACCCTGACCATTTAGCTGCACTTCACTCATAAACTACACTGTACCTCATTGCGGAACTATGCCTTAACAGTGTATTTGCTTTGGAGACACCGTAATCTGTGACTGTGTGTATTTGTAGAGCAGGCTTTGGCCTTTGACTTTATTTAGGGCGGGTGACTGCATGCAGGAAGGTGGCTTGGAGGTTTAGCCATATTCCAAACTCCCGCTACCTCAGAAAGGGTGAACTTAATGAATAGTTTTGAATGATTGAAATTCACTTTTGCATGGAATACATCTGTATGTATGTTGGTTTATTTAAACAGTAAAAAGTAATCATTTTGTTAAATTGCCTTTTTTTAGAACAGTTGAGACAAAAACTTGCAGCCTTTAACAACTTTTAATGTTGTTGTGCTAAAGGATAACATTTATAAATGTCTGACATCCATTTGGTTTTAAACTTTGTGTCAGAAATCTTGCATGGTTTTGTTTTAGTATAGTTGAGCATTGCAGTGATCTTATTCACCCCTGTGATTGAGCCTCTCTACTCTCACTGTATAATTCTTACCAATTTTCCTGTGACTCTAGGCTGACACAGAAAAAGCCAGAGGTTCTAGTAGTAGTAGAGCCAGCAGCCGCCATCGTCGGGTCTGTATCTCCCCCTCTTACTTTCTCTTTGTCTGTCTGTATTTCCTTTCTTCTTTCTGCTTTAATCCTTCAGTTAATCTCACCTCACTCATGTTCCTCTCTGTCTGGTTTTCTGCTGTGACTCTGTTTCCACATCAACAGGGGCTGGATGATGATGTCATGTCAGTCCGCAGCTACAGGGTGCGTACATAATATGGAAGTTGTATTGAGACCTTGCTCTCATAGGGTCACATTAATGTGTGAAAGCCATTGTTCTTGTCAAGAAAGAACTTGTAAAACAAATTCATTTAAGCAAAATGCATAATAGACTAGAGTTCATGCCTGTTAAACAAAGTATGCTTTTCTTCTTTTAGAGCAGATCTATCTTAATATTTGCCTTTTTCTGTTATTTATTTTTAATTTTTTCACTTTAAGTCAACGTCCTCAGCAATACGTGACTTGGATTCTAGTAAAATTCGATCCAGCTCCCGCAGAAAGGATGCCTTGGTGCGTTGTGTATGCATGTACTTATATACAGCATATTAGATATTTGTGTGGAGTTTGCTAAACACCTGGATTCTCATCATGTAACCAGAGTTTAGGTCTAGCTAACTTTAAAGAATTAATTTCTATTCCAAAGGATGGGATTGATGTTAACTAGCGGTTTTCACGTTGAGGATTTTCTTGAAATATCTGTCTGTCTCTTGTTTTTGGCTCAGTATCTGAGAATATGATATGACTGATTAGATTACACCTGGAAGAAGACTGCAGGAGGCCACTGTTTTACTTTCTTTTCCACTTTGAATTTCAACCTGTACCATCCTTTAACTGTGTAACTATGGGATTCTGATGACTCTTAAATTGGATTTTTAGCATTTTGCCAACATTTCAACTTTTTTTTAACCTTCTAAATTTAGACACACAGGGTGTTTTAAACTTGATTGCATATGGAATAAAATGACTAATTGCCTGCATTTGTAATGTTTGATACATGTACTTATTTATCATTTGCTTGACATTGCAATTTCAACAATGCATTTTCTTCACTTTGTAACATCACACAAGCACTGTAATCGTCAGTGCCAGTGACTGATTTTGTTCTCTCACTCTGACCTTGGCAAGGGTGTATGGAGAAATGGTTTGCATTGTCTGTTGGCATGTTGGATTAAATAATCTTCTAAACAAATAAGATGCTGTCAGTGAGACAAAAGACAGCAAGACCTAACAGCCCCCTAATGGGTTCTCAAATGTTCTTCTTCTGATCATAATTCCTCTGACTCCTGTTCTCCCGTCAGTCTGATGGCCTCTCCACTAGCTCCATCCTCAAGAGTTCCCGCTCTACTGTATGTAACTGTGTTTATAGTCCATTTATTTCTGTGCCTTTTTTTTAGTCCTTTGTCTCATTTGAGCTTTTGTGACACTTTTTTCATGGCTGGATAGAGTTCTGTATACAATGATCTACATGGCCATAAAAAGTCTTCATCCTCGAAGAAGGACCTGCTGGTCAGTGTACTCTCATTGTTGGCATCTTTGTAGCAGCTTCAAGCATAGAGACAATCTAGACTAGTGGAATAGTGGCTTGCAGTGGCAGTTTTATATTTAGCAGCTTTAGCCTTATTACATTTTGTGTTAATTTCCTTTCTTGCAAAGATGTTGGCTAGACAGTGTTAAATGTGTCTTAAATAGACATTGGTCTAACACTTGAGGATAAAATTTGTTGTGTCAGTGTTTATTTGAGATCCTATTATGTTGCTAACATTCCAGACAGGATTGTACCATGATCAGAGGAACTACACCAGCCTGACGAAGACCAAACCACCTCCTCCGCCCTCCGCTTCAACCTATCAGCCTCGGGTTGGTCCTCCTCTTAATGCCCCACAACTTTTAGCTATTTTATTCGCAGGCTGATTTTTAAAAGATACTCAGTGAAACTAGAAATGAGTTGAAGCAGTAACTTCCTGTCTGCAAGGTTGTTTTTGTAAAGCAAACATAATTTATAACTGCAGTGAGGGAAATTGTGTATTACAAAAGCATCAAAGCAAAGAGAGAAATGTGTTTTTATAGCTGGTGTAGCTGATATTCCCTTGCATACCATATCTGTGTCTCCTCTAAAACAGTTTGTGTGATCATTTGAATTCATGTAAATTACTGGCTTACTGGCAAAGGCGGTGCTCCTCCAGTATTAAAACAGTCGGCAGGGACAATCACCTCACCTCACCTGACATCTTCACTCTACACTTCAGGCTGAAGGCCTTAAATGTTACTGATTCAGCAAAACATTTACCCTATTCCACTTACTGCAGCTCTTTTGTTCTTACATTCTCTACCTTACATTACAAGTCTGACTTTCCTCTGTCACGTAACTCTTCCCTGCTCCTTTCCTCTCTGACAGGCCACCAGTTCCTCATCCTCCACCATAGGCACGGGGCTATCTCGCAGCTACAGCATGGTCAGTTTCTGTCCAGTGTGTGGTCAGCAGCCCTTCGCTTGCCTTTGTTTACACTCAAAAGCAAATTTCCCTTTTCTGTGGCTACAAACATTTATGTTACCCAGGGTGGTTAGGGCGGCTTATATTTAGCTTCTGGACACTGAGCACTTGGTGGTGGCAGGAGATTTGTGCTTAAGTTAGATAAGGCAGAAGTTTATCTGAAGCCAAGGCCTTTGTTGTAGAACACAGAAACACTTGGCCTTCTTGATGTTGGAAATACAGGGTGTTTCTGTGGACTGCGTAATCCAGAGAAAGTTACTCTATTCAACCTACTTAGCTAGTCTGTCAAGGTTTTCTGTTCCCTTTCGTGTTTTGCTGAGCCCTGCATTGTCTCCCACATGTACCCTCAGGCATCTATTTATGATGACACTGGTCTTTGCGGCTCGGGCTACAGTTCAAAAGCTGTAAGTCTTTCAAATGCTTGTCAAACAGTGTTTCAGCAATGTCACCACCACAGCAGCATACTCCTCTACTATGGCATGCTGTCTATCTTCATATTGATCCTGTGTCCTGTCTTCCTCCAATCACCCACAGCCCTCTGAATACAGCTGGTACTCCTCTGGAGCCAGCTCCACTCACAGCAGTCCTGTGGTGAGCACCTTTAAACCACCGCTAACTTGCATGATGTCAGCTAACAGAAACACAGATGGCAACTCCTAAGAGGTTACCCCCTTCCCCCTTACAACGTCAGACCTGACTGTTCTCAGTGGCAAAGTTGATTGCTCATACCAAAATGGCTGCAGCTTGCTTTAGGGAATGGTGTCTATGATTTTCATTAAACAGCGTGAATTAGGAACGTTTTGTGCTGTGCAGGCTAAAAAGTTGTACCAAGGTTGTCATAATTGAGTCCTCTCCAGTTGATGCTTTTGACAAAAATATTTTAGTTGCATGAATTGGCGATACTTATACAATTCAGTTACATTTAGTGGAGTGATCCAGGTATCTGTTTAATATTGAAACTACTACTGGTTGTTGAGTGAAAGTTGTTTAAAGAGCGTGTGTGTGTGAAAGCCTTGGGCATGCAGCCATTACCCATCAGCCACTACTTCGCCTCTTCAACATGTGCGTTTGTGTGTGTTTTTATGTGTGGGTTTTCCTCTCAGAATTCTTCAGATGATGACACTGTCAGCAGCGTGTCCCGGGAACACTTCAACAGAGGACGCAGGGACAGTGTGGTGAGCTGTAGGGGGCTAGGCTGTACAAAATCTAAACTGATTGTTGTGTTGCAGTAGTTGATGCTCTTGTAAAGCTTTTTCATCTTTTTCTTTTTATGTATTGTTTTAGGTCAGAGCATCAGATACCTGACATTAAGTTTTAACGCCTAGAGTAACTGACTGGATATATCATTGTTCTCCTTCTGATCTTTTCCTCTCTTGAAATTTATCATTTTTAACCTTTGCCTCTGTCTCAATCCTCTTCATTGTGTGCGCGCGTGTGTGTGTTTGTGTGTGTGTTTGTTATAAGCAGTCATCTGACTTCTCAGATATTAGTGAGTCGGCTGCTGATTATTTCAGCCGCTCCAACCGAAGGGGCAGTATTGTGTCTGACCTTGATGATTTGAGCATTCCAGATCTGGACACTGTAAGTGGCTAAACTAAGCTCATAACAGTGTGCTGGATAATGCAGTGCTGCACCAGAGATGGGTGACTGACTGTGCATGATTAAAAATAACTTGGTTTCTATTTTATTTTATCCATGATTGTTGGTAGATGAAGTGGGTGTGACTGCAGTGCGGCAGTGTGTAGCAGCATGGACTTAAAACAGATCTTTTTTTCTTATAAATGGTTATCATTGTTGCATGTTGTTGTCAACTTTATGATCTGTAAAAATGCTGAACTTATAGCTGATTCATGTTAACTCATGGACTAACTGATTTACAGATAAGGAAACCACTCCCAGCATGATCACTCAAGATGTGTTATCTGAAAATAGTCTGTATCTTCCTTTCTAATATTTCTACCCTTTTTTTTTCAGCTGGATGAAAAATGTGACAAGCAGTATTCAGATTTTAGTCGGGTAAGTTTGCTATTGTTTTGCCTTCTTTATTTTTTTTAATTTACGAAACCCCACTAAGCACTAAATAGTGGTTTTTTTGTTTGTTTGTTTGTTTATTTTTTGATTAAAAATAAAGAGTTCATTCCTACGTTTTAGAAGTCAGTAGCTCCATATTGGGCCCACTGAAGCAGATTTCCTCAAGAATGTAACTACAGCCCAGGGCTATGTGGAGACCACAGTAACATAGGACAAATAGTATCTTCTAGCTAAGCCTTTGCTTCATTTCCCTGCATCACAAAGTGAATGAGATTTAAATATGACATGAATAGTTACCAGTGCTTGATCCTGCATGATACTTCTGACATGATCCTAATCAATAGTAAAAACCTATGCTGACCGGAAATAAGTTGATGGTAGTTAAGGTTTTGCTGTTACACAGTAACAGCAAAACCTTAACTGTGAAGTGTATTCTGGCTTTTACATGCTGCCTGTAGTGATTGTGAGCTAGTTTGTCAGATTTCAAAAATCCATCTGAGTATCAGTGACAGTGTTCTGTTTTGTTTTTGTTCGTTTTTTTCCTCCTCTGACTGGAGTTCTCTGGCACTTTGTTTTTTAGCCGTCTTCCCGTGGTGCCACCCCAGGTCTCTCAGCAGCCACTCTGGCTTCACTGGGTGGCACCTCGTCACGACGGGGCAGCACAGACACTGGGAGCATCTATGACCCTGACACAAGTCTGAGTGAACTTAAGGTAAAGTGCACAATACACACTCAGTATGACCTGTACATGCACGAATGAATACACGAATAACGTGATTGCAAATACAAACATAAAATACAATTTTACGTGTTGCTCAGCATGACATATTCATGCTTGCTTATATCAACATGTTCAATGTGTGAACTATTTATATAAAAATCTGGATCTTCTGCATATAAACCTCCCTGCTGTTCTGTCTCTGCTTTTATCCTTTATTTCTGTATTTGTGCACGGGATAACTGGATGTGACATGTGTCATGTGTACCGGTTCCTTATACTTGGCGGTCATGTGTATGCAAGCTGAACTGTCTTTGAGATGGCAGCAAGGGTGCTTTGTTATCTGCCCTTGATCCCCACTTTCTCTGTTGCCCCAGTTCACTCCAATCATTCCTTCCATCTGCTCTACAGGATATCTATGAACTAAAGGACCAGATTCAGGATGTAGAAGGGCGGTACATGCAAGGGCTTAAAGAGCTAAAGGTAGAGGGGCTTGAGCTCAAAGCATGTCTTCTCTTGTCCTCTGGGAGCAGAATGGTGTCGCTAACCCCACCCGCCCACCCCTGCCTCCCCAAATCTACTTCCCCCCCCTCCCCTGCTTAACACTATAGCTGTATTTTATATCCTTAGTAATGAGCCTTTCTGTTTTGCATGATCTCCCTCACTTCTTGTTTTGATCCAACTCAGTGGTTGTGGTCTGAAATAAAGACGCTCCTACAATTCAGTAGGTTCCAAATAGTAAAGTAATAAGCTCCACCTGCTGACAGATAACAGTAATACTTTCGATTTGAGGCTCCATTTCCACCCTGGTTTTCCAAAGTTTTAGATGGTGCTGTGATTTGGCTTCCCATTCTCTTAGTAAAAACACTGTATGTTTTATTGACGAGAGTAGTTTAGTTTACTAACCAACCCAACTCCTGACTTGGTCCTGATAGAGTTGGATACAGCCAATGTACTTTGCTAGATTAGTTTTCTTCCTACTTGTTTCCTGGTTTACATGTAGTTCTTTCATATAACCTTTATACACTATTGCCTTGTTGTATTTTTGAAAGGGATTCAAACCCTTCTGATTAATTGCATATCAAATATTAGGCCTAAAGTGCTTAAAATAAAAAAATAAAAAACACAAAGGATGATGGAGAATGGGGAAATGCCTTTACTTAAAGTTATATTTAGAAATTTTAGAAGTGTGTTGTATGTTTGCTGTGTTAAGACGCAAATAGTTTTTATACCAGAGCCCACCTGCTGCATGTATGTAGGTAAGTTGTCGTTTCGTTTACTCAGTTTATTAACATACTCCCCCCATCATCAGGAGTCACTTGCAGAAGTTGAGGAGAAGTATAAGAAAGCCATGGTATCAAATGCACAGCTGGACAATGACAAAGCTAACCTCATCTATCAAGTGGACACGCTGAAGGACGTCATAGAGGAAATGGAGGAACAAACAGCAGAGATGAAGAGGGAGCTGGAAGATAAGTCAAAGGTGAAATATCACTCAATCACAGAAGAGTCTATTTCTCGCAGGTCAATACACAAAATATTTGCATTGGAAGTGTTTTAGCTAAAAATTTTTGTCTGTGTTTACAGGAACTAGAAAGACAGAAGCACACATGTACAGTGCTGCAGCATAAACAAGAAGAACTAAAAGAGGGAATCCGCCAGAGAGATGAGCTTATAGAGGTCAGACTGCCCTTACATTAGAAATACAAACTGTTTCTGGCCAAATGCTGTCAATACCTCTAAAGAGTTGGTGCCTCTGTGCAGGCTGTAGAGGGGACTCTGTTGGTTCTGTTGGTACTAGCCTGCCTCTATGTCAATTTCTCTGTCCCTTCTGACATTCATTGTTCTGACTAAATACTATCATTATCTCCTTCTGTCATCCTTTAACTTGTTTCTGCATCTCATTATTTATGTCTATACCTTTATTTTTTCTTTTGTTTTTGTTACATTCAAATTTCCCTATTCTGTTCTTACACTGTGCTGTGTCATCTTGTTACTGTTAAACATCACTCCAGGAAAGCCAGCGAATGCAGACTAAGTTAGATGCCCTCACCAGAGAGGTGTTTGACCTTCAGGAAACGATAAACTGGAAGGACAAAAAGATTGGGGTAGGAGGTCTCATGTGTGTGCTCTGACAGAGCATGAGAGGCAACAGATGGTTGGGTTTTTCAGCCTTTTAACAACCAGGTCTTTTGCCTTTTATACTGTCTCTGCATGTTTGAGACCCTTAGGCAACAGCACATACCTAAACCCATCCCACATTCACAATTGGATTTTTGCATGTTAAAATAACAGGGTTTTCAATTTGGATTCTGTAACCTAGGCTAATTCTGTTAAAGACTGCCACTGAAATCAAAGTTTGTTCAGAACTGTGGTTTAAACTTGAAGAGTAATGTATTGCAAATATTCTAGCATGACATGCATGTTCCACCTGTGGATAAGTTCATTTGTTAGGTAGAAAAGTCAGACTTCCTAATGTTGAAAGCATCATACTTACATCTGTAGTTTTTTCAGAGGGTGCAAAAGCAGAAGAAATGACCTCTTAATAAACCCATCAGCCTGAGTACTCTGCCTCTTTTCTTAGGATTTCCCTGAAGCTGTGAGCATGTCACCATGTCCCCATCTGTTTTACTGTTTGTTTCCACACCCTTCTTGTTGGGTCAAGGTGCACAGTGCATGTTTTTGCATGGACATGTCTTACTGTTGCATGTTGGGTTGCCATGTTTGTCTAAGTCTATCCAACTTCTCTGCTTCTTCTCCTCTCTTTTGTCCTCTCCCATCTATGTGGCCAGGCTCTAGAGAGGCAGAAAGAGTACTTTGATTGCATTAGGAAAGAGAGAGATGAGCTCAGAGATGAGCTCGCTGACATCAAGGGGAAAGCTAAAGCAGGAGAGGTAGGTGCAGCAGTCCCTGAACTGAAAACAAAGTTGGATAGTTGCTGTCCAAAAAAGTGTTCTGTTCTTTTGCTTTCGGTTAGAATCCAGTTAATGCTATCAAAGATGCTACTGTATTTTTATGGGGTTTTTTTTACCTAATTTTTCCTTTTCATTTTATTTCTTTGTCACCTTTTTTAACAACTTTGCTGCTTTTTTTTGCTGGTTTTGTTGGTTACAAGTGGTTCTGCAAATGACTATACAACAGATACTTGTTGTTTTAGTAAATGCAAATGTTCACAGAACCTGTTTTATCATTGACAAGTAGGCTTTGATTTGTAACTTCATGCTTACGGTTCGTGTGAAGAAGTGTGTAGTGTGAAGTGTGAAGATAAGAACCTTCATTTTGGATACATTCTATTTTTTCATTTACTCAGTTTTTCATACACTGTGTCATGATTTTACTTTTCAAAATGCATTATGTTTTATTCTGTATCAAAACTCTGCTTATTCATTCATTGGTTGGTTGAGTTATTCATTCAGTCATATGATTGTGAACACTTGTACTATGAACTTTCTGCCAGCAAAATATGGATTTTTTTTTTCACAGTAACTGCTGTTTTCTCATAACAGAAACACGGGTTGGTCATTATTCCAGATGGTACACCAAATGGAGATGTCAACCATGAGCCTCTGTCCTCAGGGATCACTGTGGTCTCCCAGGAGGCCGCCCAGGTACTGGAGTCCGCAGGAGAAGGCCCGCTGGGTAAGTCAGAGAATGTGAATTTTATCTAGAGAAACTCTGGATCTGATTAGGTGTGCCTAAGTTGCAAGCTTGCAATAAGACACTCTTTCAACATCACAACTCAGTGATGAAAACATTCTGCTCATGTTCCTGTTGGCCAAAGCAGTGAGCATAGCAGAATATACAGCATTTCTTTTGTGAATATATCACAAAATTTTGTCTTCTTGTCAACAGAAATTTCAACAGTTAAAAGTAATATTGTTTATCTGTCTTGTAGATGTCAGGCTACGGAAGTTGGCAGAGGAAAAGGATGAACTGTTGGCTCAGATCAGGAAGCTGAAGAATCAGTTTGAGGAGGAGAGACAGAAACACTCAAAGATGGACAGTGCATACACAGATGGGGAGAGGATGGAGAATGGTACAGACTTGCACATTATTGAGATGCAGAGTAAGTTTTTTTTTTTTTTTTTTTTTTTTTCCTCTTTAGTTATCAACACAAGGATTAGTGACATAAAATTTTTTGTTGTTTTTTAGATTTTTAAACTCTTGTTTGTTTTCCTCTTTAGGAGATGCTAACAGACAGATTAGTGAATACAAATTCAAGCTTTCTAAAGCAGAACAGGAAATTGGTACAATGGAACAAAATGTAAGTGGAAAAGTAATTTCTTTTTTTAAAGAAAATAGTTGACATCAAATTAAAATAGGATACATTTGTATGTTTTCCAGATAATCAGACTTGAAGGGCAAGTGTCCCGATACAAAGCAGCAGCAGATAATGCAGAGAAAATAGAAGACGAACTTAAAGCCGAAAAACGGAAACTGCAAAGAGAGGTAAAAACACAGACTAACTCCCGGGTAACTTACACATTTTTTAGCAGAAGACAATCAGTAGGTATTACTCTACTTTGTTTCCTCCACAGTTACGCACAGCTCTGGATAAGATAGAAGAGATGGAGATGACCAATAACCACCTAGTAAAGCGCCTGGAGAAGATGAAGGCCAACAGGAATGCCCTTCTGGCACAGCAGTGAGGCTAGGCAGCATCACCCAAAAGCCCTTAAACTCGCACCTCAAACCTCTGACTGTCAGAATGCGTCTGGAGCACATTTCCATTTTCATGTATAACACTTTAAGACTTGTAGCTAACCAAAAATACTTAAAAAATAAAAAAAAAAGAAAGAAAGAAAGAAAAGATAAGAAAAAAAGATGTAGCACAGGCAAATAAACAGAACTGAGTCTGTTGGTTTGTCTGGCAAGCTGCCAGTAAGGAAATGACTCTGAAACTCAACTAATAAAACTCTAAAGTTGCTGGGAGATACATTTGAGGGAATTTCTCTAGTCACTACTTAATTTTTCAGAGCTTTCTACTACAACATGTTATCCATGAGATTTTTCTCTGGTTGGGTGCTTGGCTGTACTTCTTTTTTGGTTTTGTTTTTGATAAGTTGCATGAATGAATATGAGGCTTTTAAACTATTCAACACTCACGGCTGCTTCAGCCCTTCACCGTCCCAGGTTCCCTCACACAGTGAAGTGCCTTTTGACACTAGGAGACTTGGGGTCTGCACCTTTCAATAAAAAATATTGTTTTAACAGGTACAAAATGATGTATTTAAAAAGGTGCAGTCATTATATACAGAACCGTGTCGTCTGCAGTTTCATTAAAATATTTAAAAGATTTCTTGAAAATAAATGTGTAATTTACAGAATTGAGTACACAATCTGAAGCTTTTCTTTGCCTTATAACGTTGCAGTCTTACCATTTTAAGTTTTCCAATGATATGTCTTAATGTTTTGTTTCAGTTTTGAACTGCTGTAGCAAAAGACTAACATGTTTTTCATATTTAATATTTTGACTTAGCTTTTGTTCATCTATTACTGGGTCCCAGATTTAAAGGCAGAGTTAGGAATTCTGCAACAGCTTAAATGTAAGAAATGGTTATGTACTTAATAGGTGTTACAAAATAGTAAGAGTTTGTAAGATATTTGGAAGTGGAGGTGTGAAATTTCCTTCATGGTCAGCTCTGATCCCTCCCGCTACACCAAACTCAGACTGACGGGGGAAATGTAGAAGTAATAAAAGTTGAGCTGTGAGCTGGCACGTTTTGGATGTGTCATTATGGAACTTGTGACCCAGTTTTTCCTGGCAGCATGTCTAAAGTCTAACTTTAAAAAAAAAAAACATGAGAGCTTGGCTCTTTAAATAGGCCATTCTGAACAAAGATGTCTTTTAACATAATGCCCTGTTAGAATGTTTTTTTCCCCTTTGAGGTAAAGAAAAAGAAGATTTGTTGAATACAAAATCTTTATTTACAACACAAATGTTATATTGGGTATAACATGGCAGCTTTTTTTATCTTTTTATTTAGCACCTCTCAAACACTTTATAGAGGTCAGGTAAGTTGGCAATCTGCAGCACAGTGCCATCCTCACTGAAGTCTTTTGGAGGACTGTAGAGGGTTCGGAAAGCTTTGAAGAGGATGTGCTCAACTTTCCAACGCCATGAGTTCATGTCAGTGTCCTGAAAAAAAAAACTGATTTCAGTTCTTTGATGGTAACATTATTACAACCAAAAAAGTCAAATGTAAAACAACTTTTAGATGAGTGGTGTTTTTTCATACCTGCTCTTCTCCTGGCATGACCTCAAGAATATACTGTTTCCTGATGGAGTAAAACATGCTGCACTCCTTACTGAAGTCTCTGAAGCACTCCTTTTCATTGTCCCAGTTTACCTGCACAGTACCATATATGAAAAAGATTTACATACAGTTCATGTTTTTAGATGTCAGAAATGAAGTGAGACTAACAAGGACATCACCTCAGTGGCCAGACGGAGAATGAACATGGGAAGACCCTCCATGATAGGTGTGTAATTGTCCAGCAGCAGTGGCAAACCAGTCAGATTTCCTTCCTACAGTGCACAAAGCTCAGATTTAAAACATGACCTATTGTGAAGAAACTGTTGCCGCATGCATGGAAAATGAACTTTGAGCCCTCATGAGAATTTGACCCAGCCAAACAGACCTGGTCAACCTCCATGGAGAAGTAGTCCTCCAGCATCTCAGCTTTCTTCTTCAGGAAGTCCACTATATACTTAGCCAGGCCTTCTTTGGGTCCATCATCTTCTGTCCAGCCACTCTCTTCAGAGTCCAGTGCCAGCATGGCCAGGTCATAAAGTGGAGCTGGTGTCTGAATGCACATAATCAGCCACAAAAATCCAAACCTACACAGTATCATTCACCATCTAGACTTTACTTACAGACAGTCTTAGCACCCCAAAGTTCCCAAAGTCATAGATCAGTATTTGGTAGAAAAGCTCCTGGCTGCAACAGAGAAAGAGTAGTCTACTAAGAAGCAGCAGGTTGAGTCACTGAAAGCCAAGCCATGTGTTTCCTGACTGACCTGAGTTTCGTGGTGTTCAGCAAGTATAGTTTGGTGTGATGCTGGATCAAAGTCCACTGAGGATTCACACAACCCACAAACGAATGATTCTGCAGCATTTCTTGAAGACCTGGAGAACATTTGTGAGAATTTTCTTTTATTATGAGTTGCAGACTGTGTTCAGACAACTACAGCATTGGAAGGATCAGTTTATGTAATAAGCTGTGATCCAAGTTTGTTTTACCTTTGTGTGTGTTGTCAGTGATCTCGGTTCTTAGCTCTTTAATGCTGGTCAGTTTTATTATTCTTCTCTTAGGCGTGGCTGTAGCTGTCAGGTCTTCATCCTCCTCCTCCTGCTGCTGCTGCTGCTGCTGCTCTTTCCTTGGACGCTTCCTGACTCACAACACACATTTATTAGTCCGCTCTGCATGTTTACAGACAATAACTCACCCCAGCTTATAGTGTTCATGCTGTACAACTATGTAAAACTTTTATTTTGTTGCACATCAGTAGCAGTTTTTGTCTTGATACTATCAGTGCAACATGCACTTGAAAAGTTGCATGAGTAATTTCATGAATAATTTTTTGGCCTGAAGGGGGCAGAGGTAATCCACAAGTGGAGTGGAGGGGTGGGGAGTTTTGATACATATTTATTCTGTCTTCTTCCTGCTCTCTTACTCAACCTAACTTAAAATCTGTGTTCAGCTCTGCAGTTCGTCATTCATAAAGACTTGAACTGACTTGCAAAAATAATGTCTGAATTGCTCACAATCATACTAATCGAGTACTTAATCCTCTCCTGAAGGAACATACCGACCCACCCTAACAACTGTACTCTGGCGTGATTCAGTTGTGAAAAGAAGTGAATCACCTCTGAACATCACGAGCACTGGCATGGCTTTCTTCCTCGCCTTTGGGCATCTCTGTTTCTTGCTCAGCCAGAGCTTGCAGCATGTCTGCATCATCTGCCTCATCCATCGCTACACAGTCAAGCTGGCCGATTTTGCTGCTTGGACCAGCTGGTTCTGGGTCAGGAAGCGGTTTCTCTTTTGGCTGGAGGAATGCGTCTAGCTTCTGAGCACGACAGTCAGTCCTTACCATCTGATGTGCGTAGACTCTCTCAGAAGAATCAGCTGCAGCACTGGAGGACTTAACATCACTTCCACCTGAGACTGGCAGCCCTGGCAGCAATGTCTGCACAAATACAGTGTACATTCATAATACTGACTCACAATACACTTATCTCCTTTTTAGAGAGACTGAGGGGGTCTGTGAGAGAAGTGCATGTTTAGTAAAACGATGTTGCCTCAAAACATATGGAGATCAATTCAATCGCTTTTATTAAAATGACAACAATCCCGTTATATCTTACCTGAGTGAAGTATGTGCGTGAAGAGTTGGAGCCCAGAAGTTTGCTCTCAATGTGCTTCTGAACACTCTCGATGATGCTGTCTTCATGCAAAAAATGCACCTCGTGTTTTGTGGGATGAACGTTCACATCTACATTCTGTGGTGCAATCTCTAGGCTGAGGTTGTCGGAAAAAACCCATCGTAGAAAACATTTAGATAATATACTATACAGCAATATTTTATAGTCTGATCAGAGATGAAATAAGCAAACTTTAGAAATAACTTGATCAAAATATATGTTTTACATACATACGAAAAACTAAAACAGGCTTTTATTAGATTAAAAAGTGTGGAAAAACTATAGGTGTAACGGATGCTACATTCCTACAAATCCTACAGCCACTGCCAAAACAACGGTGACCCTAGAATTTTCGTTAATATTTATAAATAACATTTTATAGCCCTTTGTACAGTGAGGTAGAATAGAGCTATACAAATGCGGACCATTTGAGATTAATATTGCCTAGATTTAAGGCAAAGCATTTGAAAACTGGGGTTGTCCTTGACTTTACTACGTAAAGTGCCTTGAGATTATTTTTTTGTTGCGAGTTGACACTATTTAAATAGGCTGAATTGAAATACAATATTTGACAAGGTAAAGAAAAAGAATATCTACAAAATAAAAAGTATAGGGGTAAAAACAGATTTTTAATTTGCTTCCTATAGTTCTTTGAAGAGTACATGTAAATAAATGATAATAAACTTCCCCTCCTTGTAATAAAATCTCTCATTCTGGAGAAGCAGCTGGATCAAGTTGAAAACCTTTTGTAGTATAAGTAACCAGATGATATCATCAGAGCTAAAAAAACTCCACATGAAAGCATCCAGAGGTTTTATTTTAGAAGCACAGGGATATTTTATTACATGGAAGGCAGAGGGGAGTTTAATGCTATTCATATACATTCATGGTTCTAGTTGGGGAAGTCCCCAACTAGAACCATAGGCTGCAATTTAGAAATCTGTGAAGTTGCCTTTTAATAAATTATACCCTTATTATTTAATGCTAAATTATTGTCAAAGCCTTTTGATCTTTTGTTTTCCATGTTACTTCGTGCCTGTTAACAGGTAGGCAATATAAGCTTTTCTTCTCCATGCTCCTTCTTCATGCATCACACATTATTTAAGTGCTGTGCACTGACCCAAGCTGAAAAAATAAATAAGTTACCTGAGGTAAAGAAAAGGGTGTGTATTCTTGGGCAGATATGCAGCATAAACTGTCTCGATCGCTTTCTTCAAAGCACTTGACTCCACCAGACGATCTGACACATCACAGTTTACAGTTTTCATTTCACAAAGAGCTAACAGGATTAAATTAACCTTCCAAGAGAGCTACATTATGAGTAACTTTTCCATGATACGTACGGTTGATGAAGAGGATCAAGATGCATTTCTTGACTGAGTAGTTTGCGTTTGAAATGTAGCCTTTTATCTTGTAAGCAAGCTTCTGATCCTCACATCCAACCTCGATCAGCTCCCTAAGAAAATACCACAAAGCCAGTCATGCAGTCCTCGACTTCAGAGAGCATCAAAGCATATTTTGTTCTTCCTTGGGTGATAAATACCTGCTGACTGCATTGCCAAAAACTCCTCGAATATTATCCACTACAGAAGCGTTGGGTAGTGTCCTCACATCTGCAACCGTCTCACCTTGCTGAAAAAGGAATCATGACAACAGTAAGTAGTGCTAACGAGCCACGGTCAACTTTCTTTCTCAAACTATTCTGCTACTGGTTGAGTTTTATATTCAAAAAATAAAAAGAAGAGACATCTTACCTTTTTGACAGAAAAACTTTTTCCTGAATTGTGTATGGCGTACCTTCAAAACAGTGTGATAACACAACTATAGGTAAGATAATATCCAAATAAAATGATTTTCATGAGAAGACGGGGAATTAAGAGAAACACGGTGTAATATGACAGACCTGCTGACCACTTCTACAATCCTCGAGTACTCGTCACTGGGGCTTTTTAAGGCTTTCCGCCGGGTGGAAACATTATAGAACAGGTCTTCCACCTGCAGACAGGGAGAGTGAATTGTTGCTTCTTAGTATCCATAAATCTTTGTTCTGTAAGAGGTGATGTGCATCAATGAACTCACAAGAATCTGTGTGCCCTGGTTGCCAGCACATGGCTTTGGGGGAGCTTTTAGTTTGCCATCGCTGTAGCTGGCTCTGCACAGCAGAATAAGAGAATGATTTAATTACAAGGGCTTTGACACGCTGGTTACTGTTATAATTTAGAGTCTAATCTCAAGGAGGAAAGAGAGTTGAGTTTGCCATGATATGTAATGTTACTGTACCTGTAGGCACACTTGGCATCAGCTGTCTTTGTTGTGATGGTCACATGGGCAACGTGGCTTACACTAGCAAGAGCCTGCAAACAAGAACAGACAACAAAATGTAGTTCAATATTTAATGTCCTGCTTCAGATGTCAGAGAGAGGAAGACTGCTCACCTCTCCCCTGAATCCATAGGTTGCAATGGCTGAGAGATCCTCAAAGGTTTGAAGTTTGCTGGTGGTAAAACGCTCACAAACAATTTCCATGTCCTCTTTCTGCAACAATGAAAGAAAGATTTACAAGAGGCATTAAAATGTAGGTACTGACAAAGAAAGATTTACATCCTACCCCCTCCCACCCCTGAAAAGGTTGTGTCATCACCTTTGCTCCCCCTGTGGACAACCCTATCACCTTACCCTAATACCAGTGCCATTATCCTGAATCTGAAGGAGTTTCAGTCCGCCGTCTTTGACTGTCACCTGAATGTTGGTGGATTTGGCATCCAAACTGTAGCAATTTAAAAAAGAAGTTGTAGTTACTGTACAGTTACATCAAATAGAAGTGGAATTATTCAGTCAGCTTGTAGAGTCACTGGGTTACAGGACTGTTAAGGCTAATGTTACACATTAACGTGCCAAATGTTATCTCCTGTATTGTTGTCACTACTTGGTATTTTAGCCACTATTCGATTTGCCCACATTTTAAGAACTACATTTTATAGTAGGTAATTTGTAGCAGGTAATTTACCAGTTTTCGATCATCTCCTTGACGGCGTTGGCCGGACGCTGGATAACCTCTCCTGCAGCAATCCGATTGACAACAGTTTCGTCGAGCCTCCGGATAACTCCCGCCATGTTGACAATACAACAAGCCTACTTGCAGATTATTTCAAGAGTAGTTCACAGCTGGAGACACACATAGATTTTTGTTAGAATTGTATATATTTAGGGTCATGCATGGCATCATAACTTCATACAAGAACCGCGGGGAGAAAACGTGAAGGCGGAGCTTACAACGTGCAGTAAAAAGACGCACTTTTTCATTCGCCGGAAATCTTCTTCGTTGGTAAAGATTTAGTAGCATTGTGACGTAGAAACGTGCATATTGCCCTACAGCGATAGATTATTGACACTGCTTCCGGAAAAAAACGTCTTTCCAAATTGTAGTGCACGTTTTAGTCGTAGAATAATAAACACATTTTGTCATCATTCCACATAAGTGTAACTTTGTGGCTGCATTGTTCTGCTTTTGTCTCGACCTTTGTCCCCTCTGGATTTTACTAAAAAAGTGGCTACTGAGATCATAATGTAAAGTAAAAAAGATCAAATTAATTATTGCCCCAGGGAAGGTATCTTCAACTTGAGGTGAGGTTAGAGAAATCACAGTATTAGTCTTAACAACTATGGCTGCCAGTAGATATGAAACTAATGTTGTTGTTGTTTATTTGTTTGTTTGTTTTTTATTAAGCACTGTTCAAATTTACTGATGCATTTCTTGAGAACTGCTGAAAGTGAACTTGTAAAGTTTTGAATTCTCTATCATTTGTATGTTCAGTGGATTCTGTCCTAGAAGAGAATGCAATTATTGTTTTAAATAAAAGTATTATTAGAAGACATTATTATGAAATACAGGCTTTTACTTATACATACTGCACTGAACAGCACATTCAGGGGATTCACTGTAAACTTCAACTGTGCACGTAGTTGGCCAGACCAAATATGCGTCTGCATACCTTACAGAGCCAGGTTTACTTTTGATCAACAGATCTGTTATGGTTCAATACCTGCAAGTATACAAATGTTCTCAGAAATATTTTATGAAGTTAACTTTTCTATTAAAACAAACCCATGTTATCCTCTTGTGACTGTGACAGTAGGTGCCAAAACAATGTTGAAACGGTGCTGCACTTTGATCTTAGGCAGGATGATGTCAACAGAATAAAATGCTGAAGATAGGCTGTCCGGGGAGTGGCGCTGTTTGGATATCATAACCAATGCATTTTATTCCACTCCAATCTGAAGTGTTTAGCTTTTGGTATAAAATTCATGTGGAAATTTGATTTGATTCCACAGTCTTTATTTTATTTATAGGGATAGAGATTAGGAGTGTGAATAGAAAAAGATAATACATTTTGATCTGATTGGCCAAGAGGAAGCAGCTGTCAGTTCTTCAGGCTCCCTAGATAGTCTTTGTAGCAGGGAGCTGTTGGAGTAGGGATAAACTGATGAGACAAGACTACTGCCAAATATGGATTAAGTGCTGCCGTCTAACAAAACAGGAATATAGCGCCAATAAAAATAAAAGCGTCTGTTTGTGCATGAAACTCAAAGTGAGAACAAGACTGAACTCATTTTTTAATCCAGTTATGACACATTTCTGACGTCTTATCTTTCTTTATCTTTCTACATTCCCCAAAAGCATCTGAGTAAGGGACGTTTGACAGTAAAACTGTCTGTTTCCTTTTAATCTACAGCATTTTATGTAAAACATGAGCGTATAGGCAGCCGTGAGAGCTTACAGTACTTGGCACGGTTTAGTGGTTCAGCAGCTTGTTCTGCTGCTTTCTGAGCCTTTGCCAATTTGACTTCAATGCAACAAACTAGCTAACCAAAGCCAAATACAGGCCGCAAAAGCAAACAGCACAACCTGAAAGGTCAGTGGAAGTATGAAGGAAGTCAGCCTGGCACTGACAAGTGGGAGAAATGTAACTTAATTGTACATTTGTCACAATCAGGGCTCATTTAGCTCTCAGTGTGCTCTTTCTGCAGCTAAACCAGTTCATCCAGAAAGAGTGCAGTGACATTACTATGATTGCATATAGATAATTTGCTATCATTGATTCTAAACGAGTGCTATAACCCCACTCTGGGCTTGATCATGCTGAGGTTCAAGTTACACCTTCTAACCTTTTATGCCAAGACTAGAGCCACTGTTGTGTCTTTGCATCTAAAGATGTATTGTGGGATATGATGTTTATCCTGGGATGTGTGCAGGACATTCCAGAATGTGCTGCAGCTGCAGGATGTCCTACAGGATATAATACAATAGAGCTGGAAACAAATCGGGCAAGTCGAAACAGTGTTGAGGTAAACAAGACAACACTGTATAATGTAAAGCACAATTGTTGTTCCCTGTTTTTCATTTTTTCCACTGTCAGCTAGCAATTATGAAATCATTGTCGACAGCTATTCAAGTCTGTGTAAATTTGCTCTTTGAAAGGATGAAACTGAAAGATTGTCTCATACAATGCTTTAGTCAACAAGAGTCCGGGTGGGGTCAGAATTGACTGTCTGTCTCTCTGATGCCACTAGAAGCCACATTTTACTTTTCACTTCCTTTTCTCACATCTTCTCTTTCTAATGTGGAGTCTCTGAAAATCCAACTCTGTTTTAAAGAACAGCCACTCCTACATTGACCCGCTAAATGCAATGACAGGCACAAGCATGCATGCAACTGTAACTGTGCAAGGACTATAACTGTGCAGGTGAACACAAAACTACACATATATATGCATGCACACAGAACAGAAACTCTAAATGGATGTCTTTGTGCAAATATTTTGTAATAACCCCAGTGCACAGGGTAAACACACAAGCACTGTCAACATGCAAAACGCAGTCAAGTGAGATACAAATGCACATGTGCTTCTGAGTGGTACACCTGCTGGGTGGTACACTGCTCCAACAGAGATGACAACAGCCTGGAAGCACCTCACACCTTCACGCTGACAAGAGTGTGTTGTTTTTGCTGCTGTGTGCTTGTCTCACCTGAGTTTTTATGTCTGCTCCTTATTCCATGTTCAACACCCCGCAGCCTCCCAGAACGATCACTGCCACCAAATCCACTGTCTACAGTAGCTCTTAGAAAGTGCTGCTTCTCACACATTTACTATTAGATCTCAAAGTTCACTTGTACTTTTAAAATTAGACTTTCATTAAATTTGTTTAATGCCTGGTAGGTTATGAGCTTATGAATTGTGATGACCTGCCAGGACTAAATATCCCAGTACAAGTATTTTGACATGCTCTTACCCTATCATACATTTTATTAATTAGACCTTCACCATATCTGCAGCAACGCATGATCTAACCTCCTTTAGAACTGCTAAGTCTTCCTGTGCCTCTCCATCAAACCAGGCACTGAAATGGATCCTGCAGCTGTTGTTCTTCCTTTTCCCTTTATTTTCTTATCATCTTTCTCCACGTCTTCCACTTGAAACATGTTTTCTTCATGCTCAGATCCTAATGTTTAGCACGTAAAACATTTATCTTTTTCAACATTTTAGTGTGGAAAAATGGTGACCGAGGTAATAGTCAACAGATGCAGTTAACTTCTGTAGGTATGTTATTAAAAAAATTATTAAAATGATACTGTTGACCAGATGCTGGTGCTTGATGAAATGTCAAGAGATGACCGTCAGGAATCATCATCAGGGGACCAATTGTTAAGATATTTTCATCATAACTAATGACAGACCATGTTTGTCATCAAGTTCGTTTGAAAACCATCCATTTTGCCACTGGTTTGCACAGGTGAGCACCAACATTAAAAGGAACCTGCTGATGCCTGTCCAACCCCACCCTTTGACTGAAGTTCAACTTTTTGTTTCACCATTAAAGTGTTCTGTGGTCAGCCGTAACTTTTAATTCTTTGTTATTGTCATTCGTTATGTTTGCTTTTCTTCCTTGATCTTTTTGAGCATTTCATTTCACCTACATAAATCCGAACCATAACAATCACTGTATATTCACATGACCAGCCACAAAAATGTATTCAGTTTTGTTAATAGTGAGTTGGCTATTCAGTTCTTCACTTGATGTACGGGAGCTTGATAGTTTTGTACGGTTTTGCTTTCAGTATCAAAAGTCTGATATGTGGAAGGTCATTGGAGCCAATCTATTCAGACTGGCATATGCCACTTCTTCACTGGTTTGTAAAATGTCAATTGTTGAAGAAAATTATATTTGTTTTTACATGAAGTGGGTTAGGCTATGCGCATATGTGTATATGCAATATGCAGTATGAGTAAACCACACTAATAAAGCCTCCACAGTTATCACAGTTATCAACTCAATCTAATCTATTGCATACTGTTTGTTTGCCACAGAAGATAGTGTGTCTTTGTCCCTTTTTAAAAGTAACAGATAAATTTGACATTGTGTTATTACATAAATCACATTAGCAACACTCTGGCGATGGTATGAAGGGGGAGGGCTCCAGCTCTGACTCATTGTTTGGACGGTGTTCCGTAATCCGAGCTGTCAGTCACAAAACCAAAAGGCAGGACAGCAAATGCACGTTTTACTGTGAGCTGCTGGGGTTAAAAGGGTGCAGCGGTAAATGGTACATCGTGTAATAACTATTTATGAACCTAGTGACCTGAGTAATTTTGATGTTTCTATCCTAACTGCTCCCCTGTGTGCCTTGGGTGGTGCCTGAAGCTGACAATGAGGGATTGTCTTCAAGTCTTCACTTGAGCATCTACATTGCATCACTTCCTTTCCTTTAGCTACATCAAGGTTTCTGCTGACAAGGCTATTTTGGGTCTCAGTTTGGAGCAACCCCCAACCAGTGGATTTACTCTCTTCATTTCTCTCCTTTCAGGGTTTAACAAAACATGTGCTACGAGGTCCTGTCCTGGAATCCCGAAAGGCCCTCCTCCAATTCTAAAACTGGGTTTCCACAGAAACACTTACTAAAACCACAAAGTCAAAATCCATCACAGCCTGTCTGGTGAGGTATGTAATTCAATTTGGGGCAATTACTGTAACCGATGCAGGAAAATTTGTTAATGATCAGTGAAAGAAACAAAAGAATGAATCTTGGCAGAGGTTGTCTGTCTTTCCTGCAGGCAATAAAGTTTTGTCCTAGCGACCTTGTGATGCTCCGCTCTTTTGTTTAGGTTACTAGACTGCACCTTCATGGCAGACGAGTAGTTTATTATAATCATTCTCAGCCCGTGTCTCTATTCATTTCTGACACCCCATCACATTAAGAGGTGAATTGGTTTTCTTTGTTACATTCAAAAGTTTAATCCTTATTGTCACTCTTTATCATTGTCATTGTTAAGTGTTCTTCTGTTACCAAGCCACTTCTTGGTATGTTATTGTTAATCAAAATGTACTGCAAGTTATTGTGGCCCAGTCCAATTATAAATGCCTGTATTCAATAAAGAAGCATTTGAAGTCATGGAAATTTAATGTATAAACTTTAAGATAAATTTAAAGATAATAAAGATAACCTGACACTAAGCTTCAATCATTTTATTTTAGAGTGGAAGAATCAACCACACCTTGTTTTGCCTTGCGAATAACTAAATAACAAATAAACAACCGAAAATGCATCTACTGCTGTAGCTCGTAATACTCAGTTGACAATAACTAGTGCAAATCTGATAATAAAATTGTATTAAATTATCTATTCATCTTCCTCCACCAAATTTAATTATAAAGAGGTCTTAACGCCTACAGTTTGGTACTGCCCTCTTTCAAAATAACTGTTTAAGTTCACTAGCAGGGCTTGATTCCCCATGGGGCCTTTGGGCACAAACTCGTGGTCCATACTGACCACATGGATTTTTTTTTTATGTGCAAATCTGCAATAAATCAAATTACCACAATGTTATTGCCACACAGCTAAATGGAGCCTTCAATTCCCCCAAGGGTTTGGGACAGCAGGATAATAGGTATGTCCTATTAGTAAATCTTTGTTAAGAATCTGTAACTAGTAGCTTTGGACTATGACTTGTTTGTCATTTACTGATGACATTGAGCTAAGGTGCTGGCCTGACCTTTTTAAACAACTGAGGTTCAATGTCAGAATACTATCCAGAATTAAACCATCATTATTGATGTATAACTTGCTTTATAAAGATTTAATTATTATTAGACAATAATGGATCAAAAACGTTTGATTAAATAATTCCTTAGCCATTAATAGAGCCATTAGGTACAGTTTACAAACCATTTTAAGATGCCAGATAAGAAAGTGGTATCACTTTGGCAGACGTGGTAGAAGTACACAAAACCAATACTCGCCAAACATTTTGAATACTAAATAATTTTTCCCTGCATTTTTTTATTCAAGTTGAAATAAAAAGTACTTTAAAAATAACAATTATGGTAAATAATAAGAAAAAAGTTAAATTATAGTAATAATAAAAAATAAGAGCACAATTTACCTCCCAACCTGATCTGGAAAGAAATGTCATAGATAGTAATGTTTGATTTGATCTTAACAACTTTCTGTACTAATCATAAATCAGAATTTATTTGTTAATTAGATTATAAATAAAAACCTTCAGGTGAAAAAAGTAGTAACTAAAGCTGTAAAATAAATGTAGTGGAGTAAAAGTACAATAACTCAAAATTTTACCAAGTACAGTACTTCACTACACATACTACGTCATGTCTTTATACTATACTAAAATAATGACACGATTTCCGAGATGTAACATAGTAAAATAAGCTGTGCATCTAAAGAAGGGAGGCAAGTGAAAATGTGTGGGTGTAATGAGGAATAATAGCCTATAATAAAGTGTAAAGAGCATTGGCGAATGCTTGAGACGTGAATGGCAGTGAGTGGTGACTTTGATGATGAATCGTTTGTTGGTCGCAGCTGATACCAGCACCAGTCCCACAGCTGCAGCGCCAGCAGACAGATAACAGATGTGCAGAGTTCAGCTGCCTCAGGACAAGAACGGACGCTGCGCGGTGGGGAGCAGAAGTGAGCCAAGAGCGGAGCTTGCAGTCGAGGCGGGGCGAGCAGTTTTTTCCTCTGTGTGCTCAGTCACAAACATTCTCGCCAACATGCCTCAAGCATGACAATAAACTGGTTTAGCTGGGTGACAGGGGGGGGGAAAGCAGAAAACCTTCGGTAAGTCCCACCTGGACTACATGCGCGACGCAGTCGTGGAGGAAAAACTTGGTGATGAAGACAACATGACTGGATTAAAGTTTAACCGAGGAAAACCGTGACGAGTAAACATCAGTAGGGTAAGTTGAGTAAACAGGCCTTCACGGTCACTACTGGAAAGACAGAGACTTTAGGATGTGGCGTTTGGCACATGACTGGTCAGCTTAGTAAGACTGGCGTCGGTAACCGAACTCTTTTTTTTTTTTTTTCTGAGTGGAAAAAAACATTCCGGATTAGACTCTTATTGCGTAAATCCAAGTAACCAGCAGAAACTAATGGGTCATTTACCCCCCTTATAAAACGTTGTAGGGCTTTTTAAGTGGTTTGTTGGATCATTTAATTTCCTCTCCGCAATACTCACTTTTAATGTGGCTTTATATGAACTTGCAAATGGTGAATTGGCCAGAGGGAGGAGCCACACCCATAACCATGTACCTTGTGGTTAGGGTCCATCTTCCGTCATCTACTGTGTGCGCACTATCCCCATTCACATTCTGCATTTAGGCATTTGGTAGACGGTTTTAGGGTAGAAGGAATGCAAAAGTCTAAGTCAAGGAGAAAACATCACAGCAAAGTCCTATCAGAAAAGTGTTTACATTTCATGAGATGCAAGCCCAAGAGAGTACTAAACTCTCCAGTGTAGTATGAAAACTCAGAAATCTCAGCTTGCAGGATCTGTAGATCTGAGCAGAAGTTGAAGTCTTCGACTTGAGGTTTCTTGGATAAAATCAACTGTAGGACAGCTTGACAAAGTTGGATTATATATTGGTGGATTATAATATAGTATTTCTTATACTTACACTTATCTAAGTTGTGCAGAAGTATGCAAACTATCAATATGAACAGAAGAATAAAATGAAATAGTCAAACGAATTTTCTTCTATTATAAAACAGCAAATTTACTATGCCTGACCATTCATATTCAGTTTTGAATGACGGAACTGACTATAGTGACAACATGAAACATGGTGAAAGACAATAAGAAATGGTCATGAACTTAGTGCAGCCACTGATAACTGTTATCTGTATTTATTTAGTCTCTAAACTACCAAAACAAAATGCCACCACAAGGTCACTAGAGCCCAATTTGATGTCTTATTTTAGTGCAAAAACTTCACACATAAAGATATTCCATTAACTATATCATATAAAATTAAGACAAATAGCAAATATTCACATTTCAAAAACCAGAAGCAAAACATTTTTACTTGAAAAAATTTGATAAATTGTTGCAGATTTATTTTTGTATAATCATCTCACTGCTAATTGACTTGCCACATTCACATGTGAAATTACAATACTATATACACTATAGCCATCACGTGTCTTTTTTTGCCCTCACTGTCTCTAGACAACAGTATGGCACGTCGCTCTCAGTCTTCTTCTGCTGGGGACAACCCCCTGGACCCCAACTACCTCCCTCCTCACTATCGGGAAGAGTATCGGTTAGCTATTGATGCCCTGGTTGAGGAGGATTTGGAAGGATATTATAACTTCCTCCAAAAAGCAGATGTAGTGGGCTTCCTGTCCATACAAGAGATAAAGTACATTCAAAGCTCTGTTCAGGACCCTCAGAAGAGCCATCACCCTGAACACCCTGAACAGCATATTTTGGATACTGGAGGAGACGGTTCCTCAGACACATACTGGCCAATTCACTCTGACCTGGACGTCCCAGGTTTGGACCTCGGCTGGCCTCAGATCCATCACTTCATTGGGCCTACAGAAGTCACAACTCTGGTCAACCCCCCTGAGCCTAACATGCCAAGTATTAAGGATCAGGCCCGACGACTTATCAAGAACGCTCAGCAGGTAGATATTTTACCTTCCTCGTAAAATGACTCATTTATTCAATTGTCACGCTCATGGCATTTTTCCTTCACACTGGTTTTGTCTCCTCAGGTCATCGCTGTAGTGATGGACATGTTTACTGACATTGACATGTTTGCAGATATCCTCAATGCTGCAATGAGAAATGTTGCTGTCTATATCATTCTAGACGAGCAGAATGCGCATCACTTTGGCAACATGGTGGCTAATTGCAGGGTCAATCTACAGAACATTCAAGTGAGTAAATAAGTTTTTAAAAAAACATCATTCCACTGGATATTTTCCCCCTTTCCCTGCTGCCAGTCAACGCAATTCACCCACCAAAATGACAAAACACGAGTGAGGTTCCAAGCATTTTTGAAGCAGTTTATTAAAAAGTCTGAGCATGGCAGTTTGACCATTTTGATCAGAACCACCACCACTAATTGTCACAAATTAGTTAATAAAGAAGTTAATGGCAATTTTCTTCCTTTAAGAAACTAGTAAAGAAGCCTATGAATAATTTGCCTAACAATTTAATTCTTATTCCAGTTTGACTGAAAAACATGAAACATAACAATGCATTGTTGTAGTGACAGTTAAGTAATCAGACATTACTTAACAGTACCAACACTAAGTTTTCTTAGTGTCAGTTAATCCTAGAAAAAGGGAGTAAATATTTTGTCTGTTTGAAGCCTGATACAGCTCATTTATCTCTGCAATAGATCTACACCAACTACTGTACTTGGTAACATGTTTATTCTGTTTATTTTGAGCCAGTCCCTCATACCATGTCCTACAGCTGTGAATATTCACTGGAGCAACAGTTTGTGTCATTATTGAGTAAGATTTGCCTAAATCTCAGTATATAATGTTAAACCCATCTAGTTTTGGTCTTTGTTTACAGTAAGATGAAGTATTGCCAGTTTTCTTCCTGTCTTCATTTTGAAAGAACTTGTGAAGAAAAGTACAAGTAATGAATCAAGATAAATCATACACCTTTATTTTGCTTTGACCAACAGTGTAAATTTTATAAGCTTGATATTGCTGCTATCACTGCTTTATCTTGTTAGTCACTGCTTTATAGCCTGTGTGTTACGTTACTTTTACTGTATGTGTGCTTGTTACTTTGTCTATTGTAATGTTATTTCTGTGTTTGCTCATAATTAATTTTTTACTTTATATGTCACTGGTGCATATACACTGTATACAGTAAATATAGAAAGTAAACTACTTTCCTATTGATAGGAAGTGCACATGTTGGTGCTTATGTGGTAAAAGGGGAACTTAAAATGCAGCCATTTTCTATCTTCCTGGTTTGGAAGTAATAATGCTAATGCAATGCTGCCACCTAGCTTGGTTTAACGCCAATGCCACTTTAGAATGTTCATTACATTTGAACGATTTCCTTTGTGTCTTATTTTCTTGTCTTGCGTGCAGTTTTTACGTGTGAGAACAGTGCCTGGCATCACATATCACTGCCGCTCAGGGAAATCTTTCAAGGGTCAAATGATGGATCGTTTCTTGCTGACAGACTGCAGGGCTGTGCTAAGTGGAAACTACAGGTGAGAATGCCATGCTGTATCTGTAAGTTTCACAAGTTTCAGAATTGAGTTTCAGGTTTCAAGATCTGAGTGATACATTTTTATTGTGATTTTTGTGAATGTAAATGGGCTACATAAAAAGACATTAGTATGTAGTCAATTTAGTGCTTCTGTTAACTCATTGTCATGTCTTTGTCCAGCTTCATGTGGTCTTTTGAGAAGCTACACCGCTGCATGGCACACCTTTTCCTCGGACAGCTTGTATCGACCTTTGATGAAGAGTTTCGGATTTTGTTTGCTCAGTCTCAACCGCTGATGATTGAAAATGTGCTCCTTCCCATGGAAGAGTTCAACCTTTTACAAAAGACGCAATACCCAAGTGAAAGAGCATCACTGTACAAAGATTCCAGGAAACTTCTATCACTGGACACTGGTCGTCCCGAGGAATGGCGGAGACACTCCTTTGATGAACGTATGGATGTGGATTGGAGAATGATGGCACTTCAAAAGCAAGACTCGTTGCACGGCCCTTCAGATATGTACAGGTTTCCTTCCCAGCTGCCATCCATGGATCCGTCTTTTGATCAAGGTCATTCCAGAATGCCCATGTCTGAAAATCCTGCCTTCAAACGTAACAGTTATGCTGAAGGTGGTCATGGGAGATTTTCTTCCCCTTTCATACAACAACAGGGAATGCCCGAGACTGAAAACCAGGGAAGGCAATTTCTTAGGGGACAACAAGTTTATCATGGGCCCGGACCAGGACCTGAAGTTGAATATAGTGGCTATGACAAATTCACGAGCCAAAACTATCCTTCAGCAGATCAGTACTCTGAACCACCTTATAACTTTGACCCTGTGTTCAACTATTTATCATCTACCAAAAATGTGGACTTCGACCCAGGCTCAGACAAATTACTACCTGCAGCAGATTTACCATTTAGTTCATCTCATCCTAGAAGACTGAGTTTAGGGCAGCCATATGCCTGCCAAACCTCTCCCACAACTGCAAATCCACCAGAACAGAGTCTGTTTTATGAGGATCCTAACTCAGACCGCAAGGATCCTAGGGTAAAACGAGGGCTACGAAACTTGAGGATTTCTTCATACCTCTGCGCGTATGATAATCCAGAAGATGAAGAACTGCCATCAGGACCACTTAAGGCACCAGACCCTGTTGAAGAGCCCTCTTACCCAATACAACAAACAACACAGGGCATAGACTTATCAGCTCCTAAAATCCCTAATGTCAGAGAATTTAAGGTTCCTGCAGTGCCTAGGGCAAGTCAGATGCCAAGTTATGCCAAAATCACTGCACGAGAGCAGCCAAAGAAAGTGCCTGATGAATCTAATGTAAACCAAACCAAAATAACACCAAGACCTTCAGATTCATCATCCACAGCTGAGGGGGGAAAGGGAGAGGAGGCAGAACAAAAAGAACCAAAAACATCTATTCTTCGAAGAGATGACTCATTCCGTAGGAAATACAACCCAGCAACCCCTAGAAGCTCCAGGTTAAGATCTTCGCTGATATTCAGCTCTCTGGAACAGCAGCATTCTCAAGATCCCAAAACTGCTTCAGGCCAACAGGAAGATGAAGAAGGGGACAAAAATGAGGCACGACAAACAAAACTACCTTTTGCTTCACAGGTTTCGGGGCAAAGGAAGTCTGGTGCAAGAGAACCTATGGAATGGAGCCGTTTCATAAAATCAGCCACTATAGATGACTCTGCCACGGAAACATCCAAACTAGATAGTGATAACAGTCAAGCAGATGATAAAGACACATCAAAGGAAAGAAATTCAAAAGTAGAAGTACAGGAGTCAGATGTAGACCAAGCTAATTCCTCACCATCAATGCCCCGACCAAAGCCTTCTAAAGTGGAGCTACCCATAAATGTAAAACCACCCAAATCTTTGCTCACCACTCCATCGTATGTAGATATGAGTGATCCTGACAAGAGACTCATGTTTTTCAAAGAGATGGCAGCAAAACGCAAAGCTGCTTTGGCTGCAGAAGCTGGAAAGAAAAAAGACAAGGCTCCATTGAAACCACCAACTGATCTAAAAGGCAGTGACAATGCTAAAGTGGAAGAGTCTGAACTAAAAGAAATACCGGAAATGATAGATAAAGCCAAGAGTGTAGAAGCTGAAAAGAGCAAAGAGACAGCTTTGATAATACCAACAGTTGATCTAATAAACAATATAACTGTTAAAAATAAGGTACCAAAGTTGAAAGAAAATGCAGCTAAGTCGGTGTTTGAGAGTTTGCTAGAAGAAAATGCCACTGTAGAGGATGCAGGGAAATCTGTATCTATACAAGAATGTGAGTCAACTGGTCTGTCAAATGCCAGTCATAAGACTGGCAGCCCTGTCCAAAATGATCCCAGTACCTCTCAAACATGTGGAGATAAGGAACTTAAGAATTTGACGGAGTCGGAGGACATCTGGCTGAGTAATACCCAGTTGGAAACATCTCTGCCTGTTTCTGGAAAAAATGAGTCTCCTCAAATCCAACCCCCGGAAGAGCCAAAGTTGTCAAAACCTGCTCTAAAAGACAATAGCCCCAGTCATGCACCTATACCAACAGATGACTCAGCTGCTAAAGGTCCTTCTCATGTTCAAGGTACTGGTGAAAGTAAAAGCCCAAGGCTTGATTCTACTTCACAGGAGTCCAGTTCACTCACTCCCATTTCAGTGGATGTACCACCATCTTCTGCATCTGCAGGATTCGGTTCCAAAACCCCAAATTCTTTTTCTGTCGAGTTAGATACTGGCATTTCTTCTCCTTTACTGCCACCTGAACACCGCACTAGATCTTCTAATCCATTAATACAAACTACTCCAGCTGAGACAACTTCCTTTAATGTGAGTGCAGATGACTCCACCTCAACCTTAACTTCCATCATATTGTCTTCAAATAATAATAATACAGAAACACAGGAAGCTGTCCAACTCTCACTGCAAGAATCCTCCATATCAGCAGAGGAAACCTGTGAAATATTGACAGGATCTGAGTCTACCCAAGTTCATCCAGATCCTGTTTGCCAACTGTCATCTTCCAACACCCCTTCAGAAGTTCCCTCTGTACCTGTGGAATCTGATATTTGTCATGACACAGTTGTTGCTGGTTTAGAGCAAAACACATCCTCCTCACACTCCACAACAAACACAAACTCTGAAGAAGCCTGTGATCCTACACAAGATGAGGACCTTGTTGAAAAGGAACCTGAGGTTCCTGGATCACCAACAGATGTTAAATCTGAGGGTGCTCTCAGTTCTTTGTTATCTGAGTCTGGTTTACTAAAAGTATGTGGTGTAGAGAATTCTGTTTACAAACCCGATCAAGGGGAGACAGTTACTTCAACACCCAATCCAGCAGACCTTCCAGCAGAGCATGTGCCATCAGAAGTAAGCATTCCAGGTAATCCAGATACAATTTCTAGTTCTTCACAGTCAGAAATAACTGCATCTCTACAAGCAACCCCGCCCTCTGAACTGACAGGATTGGACAGTCCTGCTCATGCTGAAACAGTCCCATGTTCTTCTATACTTGAGTCAGTTGGATCAGTTTTGTCCCGTGAGGCTAAAAGACCAGAAATCAACCTCACTACAGTGCATAGCCCCTCAGATACAAACTGTAATCTCCAGCAGATTATAACAAACTCACATGTAACTCCAGTGTTCCCATCAACAAAAACTTCTGTCCTAACTGAGCTTACCTCAGAGGTCCCTACAGAGCCTGATGTGCTATGCAGAACATCTGAATCGGAGATTCCTGAAGTCCACACTTTAGAGACAACTGTACCTGCTAAAAGCAAACTAGACAACCAGTGTGAAATAAACAATAAACCTGAATTGTCTGACCCTGGTGAGAAAAAACCTGAGGATACTGAGGCCGAAAATAAAGTCACACAGGAGTCTATCAGCAGTGAAAAAACAAGTGACCCAGCAATGCAAAATAACTGCTCAGAACCAGCAGAGATCACATCCGAGGAAGTTGTTCCTCTTTCACCACAGTCCAAGCTACCAAATTCAAGCCAGTCTCGCTACCACTCATCAACAGTTAACGTGCTCTCAAGCAGCAATCTTAGAGACGATACAAAGCTGCTTCTAGAGCAGATTTCCGCTAATAGCCAAAGCAGAAATGAGGCTAATAAAGAGGCTCCAGTCACTGATGATGAGAAAGAAGATGAAGCTGACAAAATTGCCAAAAGAGAAAAAGAATTAAGGATCGGGACATCTAACAAAGGGCAGCCAAAGTCAACGCAGGAGCGTGAGAAGCTGCTGGAGAGGATTCAGAGCATGAGGAAGGAGAGGAAAGTTTACAGTCGGTTTGAGGTCTGAATCCAGTTAAATGGCTGTTGTTATATCAGCTACCTTTGTAACGACACATTTACCTCGATAGTAAATCATTTTGTGTCTCTGTTACTTCAACCGGTTGACACCATTATTTGGAATTGGAAAGATGACACAATACACAGTGTAAACAGTATGTGTAGAAAGAAGGTTAGCTAAAGAGTTGAAATGAACAAACCACTTTGTGACCAAAGACAAATGGTGAAGGTGATGCAAAAGAATACAAATTCCATTTAAATGGGCACGAACTACACAGGGCTTCTTACTCTGGCAGAATCATAAAATTGCTACCAGCACAAATGGATTCTATATCTATATCTATATTTTTACTGACTGTGGGTAAGTGCAATGTTTGCAGGAGATCTGTGATGAGACATCGCTGTTGGTTTTGTTTTTCAGCAGCGACAGTACTGATGATAATGTCCGGTGGTTTTAGGACAAACTGTAACAGATCAACCAAAGTAGTCTGACCTTGTAAAACTGTTTGCAACTGACCTTGCATTTACTGTAGCGATAATTTTGTATTTTACCTTTGTGAAAGTAGTAGCTATGTAAATGCACATCTGTGCAGGACTTTTATTATCTTGCTGTAAATAAATAGAGTTTGTTATCTGAATAAAACATAGATTGGAGAATTATGAACAAACATAAGATAGAAACAGAATTCCATCATGATATTGTTGGTTTTGTTTTTTATTGAATTATCCACTAGGCGTCACTTACATAAAGATTAATTTTGCAAGCTGCACCAGGTTTCCTCAATGTGTCAGTTCAACCTAATCATCCGATGATGGTTAAACCAGCATAAGAAAAGTTGGCCACATATAGCCTGTGCTACTTGAAAATCTGGAGATGTATTTTTAATTTGCTTCAATTCACCACTTTATTGTCTATGAAAATGTGTCTGACCCTGTCAATTTCAAATACAATTGCTGTACATTGAAACAAGAAATTCTGCATCTGAAAAGAGTTGACATAAAATATCATTAAATTTCAACTTTAATGGATGTGTGACAACTGCCTTCTATTGCCATTTGTAAATAAACTTTCTTTAAAAAAAATTTTTTTCATGAGTCTTGTGTGTTGCAGAAGGAAGCAGCTCAACCTGTTATATTAAGTAAATTTTTAATGAGCAGTACCAAAAACAAATGTTTGAAGAATTGTGGCGTCACTAGCCATGAATTAGCCACTAATAGCTACATTGTTTTTACCCCCATTGCTCTCCTTGTGAAGGAGAGCATTTCTGAACACAGTAAACATCAACCCTTGAAGCAGCTGAAGACTACACCAGGTGCAACTCCTGTAAGAAAAGGACATGAAACTGAGGGTACAATTCACAATTTACCCACCAAAATGAGTCAATAGAAGATTTTTAATAATTTGGTCTGATAGGTTAAATTTTCTGCTGTGAACATCAAATTGCAGGGTCTGATTTTGGAATAAACAACATGAAAGCATGGACCTGCTTGGTATCAACAGTTCAGGCTGATGGTGGTAGAGTGGGTGATATTTTCTTTGCACACGTTCAGCCCTTTAATATAAATCAAGCATTGTTTAAATGCTACAGCCTACCTGAGTGTTGTTGCTGACCATGTGGATGCCTTTATGACGACAGTGTACCCATCTTCTAATGGCTACTTTCAGCAAAATGTCACCAAGCTAAAACCACCACCAACCACCAGATCTCAATCCAGTAAAGCATCTTTTTGAATCAATGCAATAAAGAACTAAAGGAGTTCTGAAGGCAAAAAGCACTACTAATGCATAGGTGGTAAAAGTCCAAACATTTTTTATTCAAATACCCCAATTCCAAAAACGTTAGGACAATGTGTAAAACCTAAAAAGTCACAATGGAACATAAACAACATATCAGATGAGACATTTTACTATTTCATGGAAAATATTAGCTAATTTTGAATTTGATGGCAGCAACACATCTCAAAAAACTTGGAACACGGTGATGTTCACCACTGTGTAGCATCCCCTCTACTTTTACCAACTGTCCCCAGTGCTGAAGTTTAAGAGAGAAATGTTGTCCCATTCTTGTCTGTTTCATCAGAGATACAGGCTTTTGAACTGTCTGCAGATAACAAGCTGGATGGTCCCTCTCCTCTTTAGTCCACAGGACACAGCATCCATTGTTTCCAAAAAGAATTTCAAATTTTTATTAATCTGACCACAGAACAGTTTTTCATTTTACCTCAGCAATGTTTCTGGATCATGTTCGCATACGGCTTCTTCTTTGCATGACACAGGTTAAACTTACACTTGTGGATGCACAGTGATATGTGTTAACAGACAGTGATTTCTGGAAGTGTGGAACTGGAAGAGCCCATGCAGTGATGTCCAGTAGAGAATCATGCCTGTTTTTAATGTGGTGCCACCTGAGGTCCCAAAGATCACATGCATCCAGTTTCGACCTTGGCCTTGTCCCGTAGACATAGAGATTCCGCCTGATTCTCTGAATCTTTTGATGATATTATCTACTGTAGATGGTGTGATTTTCAAAGTCTTAACTATTTTATATTGAGGAACATTTTTCTGAAATTGTTCCACGATTTTTAGATGCAGTTTGTCACAGATTGGTGAAACTGCCCATCTTTACATTTGAGAGGCTCTGCCTCTCTGAAATGCTCCTTTTATATCCAGTCATGTTACTGACCTGTAGCCAAATAACCTACTTAGATGTTTAATGCTCCTTCATTTGTTATTGATTTGCAGCAATAACTTTTCCCACCTTTTGTTTCCCCTGTTCCAACTTGTTTGAGATGTATTGCTGCCATCAAATTCAAAATCAAAATAGGTCAAAATAAGAAAGACAATATATATTTTGACCTACTATGTGTAAGACCACGTTACTAAATAATTTCATGAGTTAGGTGAGTTAATTTCATGAGTTAGGTGAACTGAAATCAAAGTATAATTAAATCACATTTGCAATGGTTAAATGCAGCAGGTGATCTTTTATTTACAAGCTTAACATTTTTTATTAAAACTCAGAATCTTGGAAATAACTGTGTAGATCATGACACTATGGTTTCTTACCCACTTTCCTTTGAGTTCCAAGGTTATGCAAGCTAAATGAACATCATGAGTGCCTCCCAAAATCTCTCCTCTAGCACCACACTTAGGCCAAACATGTTACACCCATCAGAGGACTTTGGTAATAGATGTTGTGACTTCTCCTCTCATCTCAGACTCAGTCCAAAATATATTTTTTGTAGAGATTATTAGCTTTCCTCTATTTTTTACAAACAAAAGTAATGAATGTAAAATGAGATTTACAGTCCTATACAGCAAAGGTTATTTTATTCTTGGATGGGCATGCATTTGGAAGTGTAGATGATGTGTTTCTTATCTAATCTAAAGGTATGTCATTTCTGCTGTATCATTTTCTTATTTCATTAATTTTAGAGTTTGAAAACAAAACTATAAGGGCAGGGTTAGCTACTAAACAACATTAATGATGTGCTCTGGGATTTAAATGTATTGCTCAAGGACACTTCTAGGTGGTAAGGAACTAATTACATTCATGTACTTAACTACATATTTGCTGTACTTGTACTGCTCTTGACTATCTCTTGTCTTTAATAGCTGAATTTCTCAACCTTTTACACAGTGTCTTTGACTAATGTTTCATTCTTACTTAACTTGACTCTTGCAAAACACCATGAAACGGATTAAGCTCCCACTATGCAGGAACTTGCCACAAATCATGTGCTACAGTAAACTGGTTATGAAAGAACGACCCCTATGCTTCATATGAAACAGTGGGCCTCTTGTCTCAAAGTGTTGCTTTGTCTCCACTGCTTGCAAATGTCTTGGACTGTACTGCACTGAACTACACTGATCATTAAAGGATACTCAGTGCCTGAAGTACCTCACATGTAAAGGTTTTTGCTGGTGTTTCTTTTATTCTTGTTCATTAGAATGACTTTAATACTGAGGAAAGTGTACCACATCGCAGCGTTCAGCTGGTACACTTTTGTCATGAAGAGTCTTGCTGCAAAGGATGGAGAGCAGTTACCACCGGGAATTTTTGTTTATGGAGGACCATGGAAGTACCTTACCTTTTTAAATTTGGTGAGTACATTAGATTAGTACATTAGATAGATCTACCATATGATAATTATAAAGAATACTATGGAACAGTGATGTTGTTCATATTCCAGTTAGTGCAAATGTCATTCTTTGGACTGGCTGCTTTGAATGACCTACAACCTGGAAAGGACACAGAGGGATCTCTGAGCAGATGTAAAGATCTACTCTTCTCTGTTTTTGCCTTTCCTGTTGGCATGGTGAGAAACATATTTTGGAAATCCTAATTTTGTGACATCGATAACCTTTTATGCTTTGCATTAACCTCTCTGCCTTTTTTCAGTTTGTCGTTCTACTTTTCTGGACAATCTTTGCCTATGACAGAGAATTAGTCTATCCAGCTACCATTGACACCTTCTTCCCTCCCTGGATAAATCATGCTATGGTCTGTAAACTTACTTTTTCAACCAGCTAACAAGCAAATTTAAAGCATCGTGATTCTCTCTAAACCCTCCCAAATAATGTGTTATCAATGCACTGTTTTCTTAGCACACATTCGTCCTTCCTGTTTTACTGGGAGAAGTGTTGTTGCAGCCTCACATCTACCCACAGGCTAAACATGCTCTGGCAGCATTGGGACTTGTAGGTTTGGCTTACTTATCTTGGTAAGTGATGAGTCAGCTTGTGCAGTATATTCATGATAAAACTTAAAAAATGTAATAGTTAAAACAAGAATATGACAGCATTTTTAAACATTTAAATCCATTTTGATATAATATTCATCAGTTGAAGCTGACTGAATGATTAACATAATTCAATGCAGCTAAAATCAAAGCAAGGTACCAACAATAAATAGTCTAGACTAGTCTTGTGCAGCGAGTGTCTTCTTTTACAATGCAAACAGCCAGAGGTTAAAAGCTTCCTTTGAATCTTGAATTGTTCTAGCTCATTTTCACATTAATTTAAAACTGCCTAAACATGTATGTTTCTGATGATGCAAATTATAAACATATGTTGTGCCTGTTGTAACATACTATTAAAGCCTACTGAGAACTGTTCTGGAATCTATATCACCAATGTCACTGGATGTGAACTAAAAAATATTTAGATGCCAGTTTCCTGACAAATGACAGTCCCGCATAATGTAACCAACACAGTGATACTGGAAATTGTTTTTTCTTCTTGTTTCCTCTAAACATGATCTGCAGGATTATATGGGTGTACATGTCAGTTGGGATTTGGGTCTATCCCCTCCTTGGGCACTTCAGCACTGTTGGTCTGGTGGGCTTCTTTGTTTTAAACATCTCTGTGGTAACCTTGCTGTACTTGCTAGGAGACAAGCTCAACAGGCTTGTGTGGAGTAAGTAATGTCTACAAATTTCCCTTTAGAGACAAACAACTGATCTTATATTAATACACCTCTATTGTCTTTTCCTGTTGTGCTTTCCCATGTGCAAATCGTAATAGTTAAAATGAAAAAAATGTTATGTATTAAACCTTTACAGCGCAAATATGCAAGATGGAAATAAACAGTTACAGTTAAAAAATTTGAATGTATAAGAAATAAAACTTGCCATTGCTTAAGCTATTAACAGGACAGAGTTTACAGCCGTTGTTGATCTGGAATGTCCGGTCACTTAAGGCGACTAATTCTTGTAAATCATATAATTCTGCTGCATAACACACATTACTGAGTCACATCACAGACTCAATAATGATCCCCACTCATGCTGCTTTACTGTATTCTTTGTAACAAATCCTGAACAGCAACTTCACATCTGTTCTGGTAGTGTCAATTGAGTCACAGAGAAAATAAATAAACATAATAAAGAATTACAAAGTTGCATTTTGAAGAGGTGTCTTTTTTTCTGAAACAGCCCACAATGCTGACTTCCAATTTTACCGGTAATCAACAAATGGGTATTAAACTTTACAAAACAGCTGGTTAGCTATATAAAAAAGTTCTTAGTCTATATTTATATTATTCATATTTGTCCTGGTTCAAAAGGAGGTGAGGTTATACAATATATCCGAGGCACTTCTTCCAGATATTCACATATTTTAAACTATATACTTAGACAATAAATGAAGCAGTCAATATACAGCAACCGCATAATCATTTTTACATTAAATATCACTTAACACTAAAGATCATGTCTATGCGACGAGGAGTTCATTCATACTTCCAATGTCATGTTTAACCTGCATATTGTTCATTCGTCATGGAACATGATTGAGAGGTTGCAAGAATCACATGGCATGAAGTCATCCAAAACAAAACAGTCACAAGGCTTGATTTGATGTTGTCTCAAACCTATTCTCCAGAAAGAGCTGCGTGTTTTTGTCCACTTGTTACTGTAAGGGCACTGAATATTTCATGTACCATGCAAGTCTCTGTAGCCTTTAAGATGGTGGAGATAGTCAGGATCTGCATCCACCAATCCAACTGACAGGATCTTAGCCAGTAAATGCACATCCTGCTCACTAAGGTCCATCTGTTACAGAGAGGATGGAAAATGTTAAATCTCAATTATGACAAATACAGTAATTAAATTATAGAATTTGAATGATTATTCACCATCTTGCTGTTGGCAGAAGCTTCGAGAAGCTGGGATTTTTTTGTTTTATTTCCCTGTCAAAGATAACAATCATTTTAGAAAGTCTTCTGTTTCTTCACATTGATCATATTCCCCAGCATATAATGTGCAGTTGTTGTTTGACTTGTCATTTCATGTCTTGTTTGTTTGTTTTTGTTTGATATTTAATCCAAATTCCATTTCAAAACTGAAAATTGTACATCTCGCACAAGAAAAACACTGTAGAAGTTTACTAACCTCTTTAAGTCCTTTTGAAAAGCAAGCTATGACCAAAAGTAGGCCAACAATGACCTGAGCATAAAAAAAAACATGTCAAAATCTTTATTAGACCAACGTTAGTTGACAGTAGTGCTTGCTAACAGGTAAACAAGCTTAAAATAATGTAAAAGGTTTTTACTTACTCCCAGCAAATGCAACATTTCTTCTTCTCCTGGCTTTATCCTGCCTGTACTCTGGTTTGTGACTTATTGTGAACTGAATAATTTTTTCCTGCTCTGAGATATCACACCACAGTGCGTAGGTGAAGAACCAGCACTACAGGATACACTGCATTTTCAGGAAGTACCTAACCTTAAAGCTGAAAGATGTTAATCATGGGACAATGTTATTACGCAAATGCCTGCGCAAATTGTCGCTGTAATAATAATAGAGATGAGTTATCACTGGCTCATGACCTTTTGTACATTTTAAAGCAGCAACATTTTAAAGTTTACTAATATCATTTCTAGAAATTAATCAAATGTATATAGAAAATTATGCAAAATGTAGTTTTATCAATGGCTATAAACACAATATCCATAACTGTAAATATACTTTTATATTTTTTTTACTAATATTTGTCAATTTATTCATCAAACTGACACATTAAAGCACCCTTATTAACTGTCCATTCAGTTTTTTTGCATATAATGAAGCTGAATATAACCTGAAATGTATTGTATAAGAGACTTGTATTATGCTTTAATACTGTATATATTGTACCCCTCTACTAAATTTATTGGGGAATACAGAACAAGAAATTGCAAATTACATTTTCTTATTCAAAATATTACTTTTTAAAATAGACTAAACAAACAATATGATGTTGTAAAATATATTGGTGGTATTACTGATGTGGCCTGGATTGGTTCATCTCTTATTTTTTTTTAACAGGTCCTTCACTGTTGTTCTAACTTATGCCTCCTCCTCACCTGATTTTCTCTTTTCTGGGCATTATTCACGGATTTATTCTGAGTTTCTTTTTATTTTGATAACCCCAGGACCAAGCATACAGTAGTCCAGCCAACTGGCCTAACCCACAAATACAGCCTGGCCCACAAACCCACCTGCCAGGGGGTTGGCACTAGCCACCTCTAAATTCTGTTCGGCCACCCCAGGTGTTTTTTTTTTTTTTTAGTTTTTATGACTATTTGGAATGAAAAATAATAAATTACAATAAATATATATGTTACATATTTGGCATTTCGTACAATGATAAAACACTTTATAAACATAGCATTATTAATATATAATTAACTATATCCGAAAACTTTTTTACATTTGAGTTTAACTAAACTTAAAATGTTACAAATGTGACACACTATCTTGGGGTGACCAGACTGGACCATAGGGTCACCCCAATAAAAAGGAAATTCTAAATTTTCCCCATGTTAATAAGTACCAGTGTACTCCATTTGCTCAGAGAAAACACTTTATAATAAATATGGGACCTGTAAATTTAAGTAAAACTATGTCACTATTCAACAACATAATATTTAATATTTTATGTATAGGGCATTACTGAGCTAAGGTGTGAAGAGTAGGCATATGGTGGTAGAAGAGCTAATACTAATACAATTGTTCTTATGAAGTCTTTTGGATGAGAGGTTAATCATTTTTTCAAACTAACATGCATTATGGTAATATTACTATGCTATAATACTGTAATATTATATACTATGCTACTAAGATTTAAAAATCAGTTGTGAACTCCAAACTCCAAATCATCAATCAAATCATCCTCAGACACAACATTAATTTTCATTAATTCATAATCATGACTTGTTAGTAAATATGGCGGGGCCTTTGCTGTGTGCACCTATATAACTGGCGTTAAATGTGAATTACACACTATTAAGTGGTTTATTTAGTCTCATTATCATGAAGGAAAGTAAGCGACTGAAACACCAGAGGGAGCCAGATGCTTAAACAACCGCGTTTAAATATTTTCCCTTTGCTCAAAGTGTCTACATGTTTTCACAAGTCCCCTAGACAAGTTCTAGATACTTCCAGCACAATACATAAATCGAAGAGAAATATTTTGAATAGGCATATTATTAATTTTGAAAGCTGGATTGTGAAATGTTATGCACAATATTACTCGTTTTTCTTATAATATGTTTTATTGTGGTGCGTAAATGTTCCATGTATTTTAGAGTTAGTTAATAAATTTTGCCAACTTGGTTAGAATTTTTGATATTTTTAGATATTAGTTGATATTACCTCTCTCGCATTTTCACATGTATTCCTATTTTTTTTTCTTTTACATACAACTTGGGCCATGTGTGATCCTTTTTAGGTATACGCGAAACTGCAGACAGGGCCCCGTCTAGAACAATTTAGATCTTCTCGACATTTCTTCGCCTCCATGTATTTAACATTTCCGGTTAAATACAATTCCCATCAAAATAAAGGTAATCTCACTCATGTTTAAGATAGACTAAGTTAGCACTGCATTTTTAAATAGGGGATTCAGATAAACCTAAGTATATTTTCACTAAACATTGAACATTTAATGCATATTAGCATTTCCTTTAGGTCTTGCCGCAATGACCCTCTAGCAAAAGTTTTATTGCGAAAAAAATAAACCGGACAACCAGATTGTAGCATATGTGCCTTGACGGATTTCTTCAGCTATAACGTGCAGCCGTTGTTGACAGGTCTCTGGAATAGGGGCATTAGGGGAAGATTTTTACAACTATGTGGAGGGTGCTCTTTGGTGATAAATAGTGAAAATGGGCTGTTCTGGGAGTTTGTGACAGCCAGACCAGAAAGCGAGCAAAACCCTGGAAAACAACAACATTGTTTGATTTAGCGTGTTTGGTAAGAGCTGCTATTTGGTTTGGACTTACTGTTGCCGCTCTAGCTAACGGTAACCTGGTCGTAACTTATGCGTTCTACTTTTTCTGAATGTAACGTTACATAAATACCCCCGCATTGCGTTGCGGCAACTTCGCTAATTTATGCTGTCACCTGATTTAAGTCTTTATTTCAGATGATTACATTATTTTTTGGCTAATGTGAGGTTGTCATCATATCAGCGCTGTTAGAGAGAAGATAACTTATGGGTTAGCGGTTAGCTACTGTATCAAATGTCACCACGTGTGTAACTACAAGTGTTGTCTTGAATGTTATTCCCAGTAGCAATACTTTAGCGTTTACTTTAGCCAAATTGGCTAACTTTATCAGGTTGCGTATGTGGTGTGTAATCTTCCTCGTTTGTTATGATGTTAAACGGCCATCAAAATACATGGCAACGAAGGGAGTATTTCTCTGCCGTTCTTCAGCCAGAACAAAAATAATACTTCCGTTGTCAAAATGTGAAACATCTATATAGATATTTTAAGGAACGCAACTAGGTATTCTGGTAAAATAATGCTTTGCACCAGTGTGGGTTCAACACAAAGGTAAGTCATGCAATACCTAGTTAACAAACATGGATATTTGCGTTTTATTTTGGAATACAAGACACCCAAATCGGAAGTCGTGACGTTCGATCAGTTTAGCTAACGTAACCCAACTGCTGTAACACTGCTGTGTAACTGCAGCTTACTTGGCTAATCTGTTTACATGTTAAAGGACAGCTACGAGCTCATTGTATGGTTATATATACACACCATTTAATCCTTTACCCTTAATTAAGCTAACCATACGCAGGGGGCGGTTGCACGTAGCGTTAGCGAGAATTGTAATTTGCCAATAATTTTACGTTATTTTTGTCTAGGTGGTGATACCTGGAGTGTGTCTTGCAACTTAATTAATATGCGATTATGTGAATGAGTTTTGCAAAGCTCTTTTAGCCGAGGTGTCGCTTTCGTATTCACAGAGACGAAGATCCGGCTGGCGTGTGGAAGGGGAGAGCTAACTTAGAATGCTGTGCTGGGGAAATGCTTCTTATGGACAGCTGGGCTTGGGTGGGATTGATGAGGAGATTGTTGTCGAGCCACGAAAATGTGAATTCTTTCACGGGAAGCAAGTCTGTGATGTCGGGTGTGGCCGCAAACACACAGCGTTCCTGCTGGAGGATGGGACAGTTTACACCTGTGGTTGCAATGACCTAGGGCAGCTTGGACATGAGAAGTCCAGAAAGAAACCAGGTTGGTGCTTTTTTTCTTTTTTTTAATAAATCAGTTTGATAATAATAATTCACATAAACCAGGTGTCTCTGACTTCTCTTAGAACAGGTTGTGGCCCTGGATGCACAGATCATAGTGGCAGTGTCATGTGGAGAGTCCCATACTCTATCACTGAATGACAAAGGGCAGGTTTTTTCATGGGGTCTGGGATCAGATGGGCAGCTAGGCCTAAATAACTTTGAGGAATGCATCCGTGTGCCTAGGTAAATTCAACATCTTTATTGCTTTGCCAGACACTTTATTTGATGATCATGGTTTTTATTTATTTTCTCTATTATTAATTCTCCTTTTAATAACCAGAAACATAAAAAGTTTGTCAGATGTACAAATCGCTCAGGTAACCTGTGGATATTGGCACTCCCATGCGCTTTCAAGAGGTGAGGATGATTTGCAGTAAGCTTGCAAAATGCACATTTATTCATTCAACTTCATTAAAAAATATATGTAACTCACATAATAAGACATTCAATGTTTTAGCTTTTTTTTTTTCTTTCTTTTTTCTTAGGAGGCCAAGTCTTCTCTTGGGGCCAAAATCGATATGGACAACTAGGTTTAGGAACAAATGGACAGAGCATTGCTACACCCCAGATTGTACAATCTCTTCACGGCATTCCTTTTGCTCAGATATCAGCCGGTGGTGCTCACAGCTTTGCCCTCACTCTCTCAGGAGCAGTGTTTGGTTGGGGACGCAACAAGTTTGGTCAACTGGGTCTCAATGACACCAGTGGTTCGTGGACAAATCATTAAACTACTGTACTTGTGAGTAGGCAAGCTTTAAAATCTAATGACTGATTGTCAGAAGGTCTTTTTCAGATCGGTATTTCCCAACCCTGCTGAAGTCTCTTAGATCACAGAGAGTGATTTACATCTCCTGTGGAGAAGATCACACAGCAGCACTGACTAAGTTAAGTTATAGAAGTCATTTGTTAAATGTGCAGTGTTATGTGTGAATGACCTTGATTTCAATCTGTAGTCTTGAATTCTTGATTTACATAATTCTGTTTGTTGGGCTGTATAACTGAGATCCACTAAATAAAGCTGATCAGTTCACTCTTTAGGGATCTTTCAAATTCAACTTTTCAGGTTGTGCTAAAATATTTTTAACTAAGATTAATCACACCACCCTAACAACATTTGTTTTGACATTATAAGTCCATGCAAAGAAGATCACACACCGAAGATAGAGTAGAGTGGGAGTTTTTAGATTGAGTAATCTGTCAATGCAAGGAGTAAAGCAGTGACCACTCAAGTGAAGAGGACAAATACAATTTAAAGCAAAAATAGTGATATACTAAGACTGTTTGTTTACCAAAACAAACAATAGGAAAACAAAAAATGTGCAAATGCCTTGCTAGATTGAGTGTTATTACTTGGTGAAGTAAAAATGTCATACATTTTTATTAAACCAGAAAACAGTACAGATGCTAATAGCAAAATAAATTAGGATAATAATAGCAACAACAATGATAATAATTAATATAGGCACAGAGGGTGCTGGCAGTGTGTTTGGGCTCCATCAGGGAGCTCCAGGGCAGCCCACCGGGTAAAGTCTACTTGTCACATTGTTTTTGGTTGGTTTTAACTGATATCCTCTAGCTCTGAGTAGTTCCCAATCCTAGTGGGTAGGAACAGAACTAGTGCTTGATCTCTTCGAAAACACCTCCCAAACCACAAGAAGCCTAGTTTTGGGGGGTTAACACTCAAAGAATTTATTGGTGTTTGGAATAACACTATGTATGTATGTATGTAAGCTATTATATTGATTAATTAATAACAAACAGTAATATTTATAATGATGATAACTAACAACAAAACTATTGCTACTGAAACACTATTTTCCCGATGCAATATCTATCAGGATATGGAAAAAAATACAGAAATCTTCACCAGTAACAATAAATAGCGCTATTTAAAAATTATCATTCTTGAGTGATTGGGTGAATTTGTAATTTAGTGCTACAAATGCACTCCATGTTTTTATTGAATTGTCTTTTTCCCCATTTCTGTCCCCTCGCTGTAATCATTCTTAAATATGTAACACCACTGTTTTAGAAATCCAACAGTATTTAAATTTGCATGTTAAGGAGCTGTAGAGTAACTTTCAGGCAAATAAAACTATAAACAAAAATGGTGAGAAACTGAACTGTGAAAAGCTGTGTAAAGTTAATGATTGCTCATAACCGTTCACTTGCTCTGTGATCTTTTATTTTACATGCCACTCTTTTTTGATTATCATATATCTGTCCTCTTAAGCCATTCTCCGCTTTATCATAATGGTCTGTGTGGTCCTTAGAGTCTGTTAGCCTTGGCTGCTAGCATTTGCAAACTAATTGTGTATGTGTTTGTTTGAATTTTCACACAGCACAAGGGGTTGGTGAATTTATACTTGCTCTGTGTTAAACAGGATATCGTTCTTCTAAAGTAAGGTTGTAATATTCAAAAATTAAGCACTCCTGAAATCTGACTTCCATTAGTCATGGAAAAAGAAACCCATGCAAGTTTTCCAACAGAAACATTGCATGTCCTGCAATGTAACTATTGTACATGCTCACGTCATGATGACGATGATAAACAAAATATTGTGCATCTCCAATAATCAAGTTTGTTTACTTTAAGCTTGTAGATTTCATTGTTTTGTAAGCTAATTTAGATGTCTGCAGTGGGTTTTTGGCTATATAAAGTTCCTCCATACTGCTGGATGTACTGTTAGTGTATTAAATAGAACAATATAATATAATAATATAATATAAGTCAATAGTCTGAAATAGGTGGTAAAAGCGAGAGATTGTTTGTGCTGCCATAATGGAAAGTGGATAGGGGTTTTATACAATTGAAAGTTAGGATTATGTCAAATTGAGGTGTAGCCACATGGTGTAATTGTTGACTTTGTGATTGTGTTAGTGTTGCACCAGACTGGGATAGTTGAACAGGGAGTGTTTAAAAAAATCAATTTACTTACTCACTCATTTTTAGCTGGTGGGACAACAGGCTATACCTCCGACAAAGTTGTTTCTGTATGTAAAAGGCGCCTTCACTGTTTGTAAACTTTCTTCTTTTGGTTCTAGTTTGAGTAGTACATGTACATAAATGCCAATAAACTTCCCATTGACTTCCCTATATCAAAATACCTCTCTTCTTCTAGCTGAAAAATGCCTAGCTGAAAAATGTTATCATTAGGTTTTTTCAGCTAGAAGCAGAGAAATATTTTAATACAGGGAAGTCACGGGGAAGTTTAAAAGCATTTATGGATATTTACTGCCTAAAAACATAGAAAGCAAGTTGAAAATTGGTGAAGTCGCCCTTTAAGTAAACCTTTTCAAATTCAAGCCAAGTCTTGGAATTTAATCAAAATAACAAAACCTTGTAAGTAAACTGCATGGTTATAGTTAATCATATAGTTAATATTCACCTTAGACTTGTGTTACATATGACCCCTTATCTCAGAAATAAAGTGGTAAATATTGCTGGAGAAAATGGCGGATATGCTGGTAATTTGAAAGCTTAAGGATATTAAATAACTCCTGCTGATTTTACAGGAAGGAGGTGTATTTACATTTGGAGCAGGAGGATACGGACAATTGGGCCATAACTCTACAAACCATGAAATCAACCCAAGGAAAGTTTTTGAACTCATGGGAAATGTAGTCACACAAATTGCATGTGGAAGGTAAAGTTTATTGTGCATTTTTACACATTTTGTCAGAAACATGTATTGGCATCAATATATACATGAAACGTCAGTGTGTGTAATATTTGTCAATTTGCTATGTGATTTTAAGGCAGCACACGTTAGCTTTCACACCTTCCTCTGGAAAGATGGACTCATTTGGGCTTGGAGGTAACGGGCAGCTTGGTACACGCTCCACTTCCAACAGAAAAAGCCCGGCCTCTGTTAAGGGCCTCTGGATTGCCTCTGACACTTCAACAGATACAGGTGAGGTTCAGTAAATACAGCTGCATCAATTGATTTCTGGTGTGGGGAAAAAATGTTAAAAATAAATAAAAATATTTTAATTGCGTGACATCCCAGACATGGAGGGCTGTTATGTAAAGAGGATCTATGCTGGAGGAGATCAGAGTTTTGCCCACTATTGCACTAACAACGTAAGTTCTGAGAAACAAAGTACCTCTTACTTTATAGGCCTCACTCCTAGAGGTAACTTAGAGGTGCTTTTTATATTGACATACATTATCTATATTTTTTTATAGGACCCCAAGAAGATTGATGACGTAAAGATGCATGATTCCCACAGAAAGATCTGCACTTTGAGTGAGGAACTTGTACAAAAATGGTTGAACCATTCACCAGGAAGACTCCTGCTAGAAATCTCCAAGTAAATGTCCCCTAACACAAACTTTGAGTGACTACATGTGATTAATGTTATTTCTAGTTTAACTTCATTGTATCATTTTTATAGTTGGGAAAAACTTCTACAACAGTGCAGGTTGCTTGTGAAAAGCAGTCGCACTAATTTCTTGCCTTTTATGATTCTCTTAGTGAGATTGATCTCGTGTTCTCCTCACCAAGCTGCCTCAATGGATCGTTTCTGTCAATGAGGTAAATTAGATTTTCAAATTTTGTTTAATAATTTTATTTTTTATCATTTATAATTTTTGAGTTGTTGTTATTTAAAAGTTGTTTTGTTAACTTGATTTGTCTCTAATACAATATTACAGATAATCATTTATCCCAATTGTGCATTGTCTTTCTTGAGAGATGGTGGCTGCCAAGCTTATTTACCAGAGCCACACTGATTTACCACTTTTAGACAAATGTGTACAGTATGACATTATCTGGAACAATAGCACTAACATCAGGTTTTGGTAGAGCTTCCAACGTGTAGTGCTCAAAGAGGCTGTCATAGGTTTTAATTGAACTTTATAGTTGGAAGTGTATAAGTGGCAGTGTTGCGTTTTGATTTCTGTTATAGTAAGATGTGTTTGTTGTAGTCAGAATTCTCTTATATACAAGGGTATTATTTAATTGGTGGCTTTATTAATTGAAGTACCTCTTTGTATGGTCTCATATTGTGTTTTTTTTCTTCACACAGTAATCCAGATCACTATAGTACCAGCAGAAATTGTTCAGGGGTGAATATGAACTTGACTCGAATCCTGTTGCACAGATTGATCCAACAAGATCACCCTGAGATTGCTCAGCAGGTCAGTGTTCAAAATAAATACTGTTGTTGTTGCACCACATCTTACATAATGCTTGGCTATTTCACTCCCATTTTATTGGAACCTTATTTAATAGCACTGTATTAATAGGAGCCCCCCAGAAGCCAAATGTTTACAGCATATGGGACCATGACCACAACATCCCATGTTTATATACAGCAAGGAATCTCTGTCTTCATAAAGGCAAAAATGCGAAAAGAAAAGCACTTTAAATGGTTTGTAGATCTTGTAAATGGAGGAGATGGAACTAAACATCCTGAAATGTCTGTGTGTGTCATTTAATGTTGTGTATGATATTACACAGAAGTTTGAACTTGAATTTAATTAGAAATCTAACCAACAGATGTCTCCCTACATAAATCTTTCTCATAGTGGCAGCATATTTTGTAACTCAAAATTCTTTTCAGCACAATCTTAATGAATGTATTATGCTTTAACTGCACATTTACCACTAGCTTGACTTTGTTGTCCTATATCTGATTTCCTTTCTTACGGAGGCATTTTTCCTTAACCCTCTAAACCCATCTCCATACAGTTTATGGAGAGAAAATATTTGGTTTCTTTTTCAAAATCATCTTTATATACAGTGCCTTGCGAAAGTGTTCGGCCCCCTTAAACTATGCGACCTTTTGCCACATTTCAGGCTTCAAACATAAAGATATAAAACTGTAAATTTTTGTGAAAATTCACAACAAGTGGGACACAATCATGAAGTGGAACGAAATTATTGGATATTTCAAACTTTTTTTAACAAATAAAAAACTGAAAAATTGGGCGTGCAAAATTATTCAGCCCCTTTACTTTCAGTGCAGCAAACTCTCTCCAGAAGTTCAGTGAGGATCTCTAAATGATCCAATGTTGACCAGAATGACTAATGATGATAAATAGAATCCACCTGTGTGTAATCAAGTCTCCGTATAAATGCACCTGCACTGTGATAGTCTCAGAGGTCCGTTTAAAGCGCAGAGAGCATCATGAAGAACAAGGAACACACCAGGCAGGTCCGAGATAGTGTTGTGGAGAAGTTTAAAGCCGGATTTGGATACAAAAAGATTTCCCAAGCTTTAAAACTCCCAAGGAGCACTGTGCAAGCGATAATATTGAAATGGAAGGAGTAGACCACTGCAAATCTACCAAGACCTGGCCGTCCCTCTAAACTTTCAGCTCATACAAGGAGAGGACTGATCAGAGATGCAGCCAAAGAGGCCCATGATCACTGGATGAACTGCAGAGATCTACAGCTGAGGTGGGAGACTCTGTCCATAGGACAACAATCAGTAGTATACTGCACAAATCTGGCCTTTATGGAAGAGTGGCAAGAAGAAAGCCATTTCTTAAAGATATCCATAAAAAGTGTCGTTTAAAGTTTGCCACAAGCCACCTGCAAGACACACCAAACATGTGGAAGAAGGTGCTCTGGTCAGATGAAACCAAAATCAAACTTTTTGGCAACAATGCAAAACGTTATGTTTGGCGTAAAAGCAACACAGCTCATTACCCTGAACACACCATCCCCATTGTCAAACGTGGTGGCAGCATCATGGTTTGGGCCTGCTTTTCTTCAGCAGGGACAGGGAAGATGGTTAAAATTGATGGGAAGATGGATGGAGCCAAATACAGGACCATTCTGAAAGAAAACCTGATGGAGTCTGCAAAAGACCTGAGACTGGGACGGAGATTTGTCTTCCAACAAGACAATGATCCAAAACCTAAAGCAAAATCTACAATAGAATGGTTCACAAATAAACATACAGGTGTTAGAATGGCCAAGTCAAAGTCCAGACCTGAATCCAATTGCAAATCTGTGGAAAGAACTGAAAACTGTTCACAAATGCTCTCCATCCAACCTCACTGAGCTCGAGCTGTTTTGCAAGGAGGAATGGGCAAAAATTTCAGTCTCTCGATGTGCAAAACTGATAGAGACATACCCCAAGCGACTTACAGCTGTAATCGCAGCAAAAGGTGGCGCTACAAAGTATTAACTTAAGGGGGCTGAATAATTTTGCACACCCAAGTTTTCAGTTTTTTATTTGTTAAAAAAAGTTTGAAATATCCAATAAATTTCGTTCCACTTCATGATTGTGTCCCACTTGTTGTTGATTCTTCACAAAAAATTACAGTTTTATATCTTTATGTTTGAAGCCTGAAATGTGGCAAAAGGTCGCAAAGTTCAAGGGGGCCGAATACTTTCGCAAGGCACTGTATGTTTGTTTTATACCTAGGCATAAAACAAAGGGATCTTTCCCTGGCTCCTACACTGAGACATGATTTGTCCAACGTATTTTATTGCAGAATTAGTCCCGGCATAGAAACGGCAAAATAAAATTATTTTACTTAAAATAGTTATTAATAACCATTATTATGACCCTGGGCTCAGCATACTGCAAATAGAAAAACACAAGCAAATTAAGAAACTTGAAATTGAAACACTGAAAATGTAACTATCAAACAATTCAAAAACTTGTGGTAACCTCCACTGAGCCAGGAAAAGCACCAGAAAGAGAGAGTATTGCAATCATTCCAACAGGCCTGTACACTTTGCTCTGTTTTCCTCAGATTGCTGCCAGTCTGGAGAGGAATTTAATTCCCAGACTCAGCAGCTCTCCTCCAGACATTGAAGCCCTAAGACTCTACCTCACTCTTCCAGAATGCCCTCTCTTCAGTGAGCGGAATAATTTTGTCACTATTGTTATCCCATTTGCCAAATCCCTCATCAGTCTGAAAGATGCTCCACTGAAAGTTCTAGGTAGGATGATCATTGTTTTTGTTTTTGTTTTTTGTTTTTTTAGCTTTTTGCTAGATTGATGCAACTGTTATATTTCTCACAAGAATGTTGCAGATGATGTTTCAATAAAAGCTGGTCTTGTATGTATGTATGTATGTATGTAAGGAAACTGGTGGTCTAGGTTTGAGCCGCCTGTCTTCCAGCGGCTGGTTGAGGTGTACAAAGAAGTGGTGGTGTATTTGCTTCAGATGCACAAGGTGGGCATTCCGTCAGCGGAGCAGACTATTTTCAACAGTTTCCTGAACACCTCTCTCCGACTCTTGGAGATCCTGCACTCGGTGAGAAATGTAAACAATGTTTATACGTTTGTATTGGAGCTGTTGTAAGTCCATTCATTCACCATATTGTTAACATCTGTGCATCTTGCTGCAGGTCAGTGAGAGAGCAGGGCACATCATCCAGTACGATAAGTTTTACATTCATGAGCTGGATGACTTGATAGACATCAGAAATGATTATGTCACATGGATCCAGAGACAGATGTATCCACTGGTGAGTTTGTTGATGTCACTACTACATTTCACTGCAGTACATTAGTCTATGTTTAGGCATCAGTATGAGCCATTTGTTTATGCCACTGTCTCCTCAGGGTCATGATGGTGTAGTGACCCTCTGCCGGTATCCCTTTGTATTTGATGCTCAAGCAAAGACCACTCTGCTTCAAACAGATGCTGTTATACAGATGCAGGTAATGTACTCTAAAATATTTCATGGCATTTGTTGCTTTTTCAATTCCATTTGATCATCATTCTCACCTCATGTAAAGTAGCCGAATCTAGTGCTATCAAGTGGACATCAACTGTTTTAGTTTAACTTTAAAATGTATGGTATAAATTGAACACATTCAGCCCAACTGGGCATTGAAAAAGGCCCCCGCTTCACAGTAATTGTAACATTTCACCCTTCACACCGTGCAAAGTAACAGTGTTAAAACAGTTTACAATCGATCAAGATGATTCCCAAAGTAATTTCACAACAATACAGTGTGAAATCTTTCTTTCAGCCAGGTGGCATCTAATTACCATAGCAACCAATTCAGGAAAACTCTTGCTTTCTAGTAACTTCACCTCTCCTCAGGGAACCTAAACAGTTTCACCGTGCATTTATGCAGGTCATTACCCAAAGGTTATAATCACTAAAATACCTGGGTACAAGTACAGGAATCATCATTATTTCTAGTTGAATATTAGTTTTCAGATTTAATACTGTTTTTGTAAAATGCAGTATATCAAACCATTTACTATGGTTCTATTCTTGAGGAGTAAATAGTTATGAATGATGGGGGTGGCTGTTGCTCAGTTGGTAAGGCAGTCGTCCACGGATCACAGGGTCAGTGGTTCAATCCCTGGTCCCGGTCGAAGTGTCTCTGGGCAATACACTGAACCCCCAACAGCCCATTCCCATCCTCAGCTGTGCAGTGCCGGTACAAGCCCAGTAGAAATTGGGAAGGGTTGTATCAGGAAGGGCATCCAGTGTATAAAACTGTGCCAAATCAACATGCAGATAATGATCCGCTGTTGCAACCCAGGAGGTGGCTGTAGCTCAGTTGGTATAGGCAGTCGACTGCAGACCGCGGAGTCAGTGGTTTGATCTTTGATTACAGCTATATGTCGAAGTGTCCTTGGGCAAGACACTGAACCCCCAACACCCAATTCCCTCCCCAGCTGAGCAGAGCCCAGTTGAATAAAATTCTACCGAGCCCGGTAGAATTTGGGGAAAGTTGCGTCAGGAAGGCCATCCGGTGTAAAAACTTTACCAAATCAACATGCGGACAGTGATCCGCTGTGGTGACCCTGAACTCACATGATAAGCCGACAGGACAAAAGAACAAAAACATTTTTGAGTGACATTCATTCTTTATTTACCTTCCCTGTGTTAAAATTCTGGTCGGAAAACTCCAGATGATGATATTTGGATGTGTTTTTCAGTTGAGATAATGTCATCTCAGGGACCTCTGTCATGGGGTCATTAAAGAACAACTATAACTGCTACGGTATTTTTTTATTATTTTTTTTTGTCCTTTCGGTTTAATCCAGTGAGTTCAGGGTCTCCACAGTAGATTATTGTCCGCATGTTGATTTGGCACCGTTTTTACGCTGGATGCCCTTCCTGACGCAACCCTCCCCACTTTCTACAGGGCTTGGACCGGCACTGCTGTCCATCTTTTCATCTGGGAATTGGCTTTTCCAGTCTTTTCCAGTGTCTTACCCAGACACAATTTGACATATAGCTGGGACCGGGGATCAAACCACTGACCCTGTGGGTAGACTGCCTTTACCACTACAGCTACAGCCACCCCCTAACAACTGCTACAGTATATGAGCATCTATATGACAGCAGTACAAATGTCAACCAGAGTAGTTTTTCAGCTTGAAGTTTAGGAATTTTTAATAAATATTAATGTTCTTTTCCAACAAGAACCATGGAAGGCAAAACTGAAAATAAGTGAAGTTGCTGTTTAGTCAATAAACAGCAAAGCTGGTGTTTTATGTGATTCTGTCTTTAACAAAAATGTTGCTGCCAGTTGAAGGATGCTTAAACATATTCCTTTGAATCAAAGAAAAAATAACCGATAGGCATCCTCTTTGTAGGAGTACTCTTATATTACAATCTAGGGCAGTGGTCACCAAATGGTGGACTCCAGGGTGGGTCCAGACTGGAGTGCAAAGTTTTCATATTAAAATTGTAATAGAGCAGGCAGTGGCGACAGAATCAGTTCAGATTAAGGAAGAAGGCAAATGCGTACTTTCCCCAGAATCTACTCCTGATTTTTGGGATTTAACAGTAACTATAAATAGTAGATTAATGCAGTGAGCAAAAGGGTCTTTTTAAAAGTTCAGGAAAGTTCTACACATAAAGTGTGTAGAAAGTTCTACAGAAAAAACACAAGTAGACATTCAAGCACCACTTTGTTCGCCCTAACATAGCAAGGCCAGTAAACCTGCTGTGTAGCATTTGTCTTAAGCTAATTCAGATAAAATCTCTGAACCTGAATCCAACCGACAAGAACACTCCTGCACACTAACTTAGTCTGTAATATTTATTAATTTACAACGTTTTGGAGTGTGTATTTACTGAATAAATCTAATCAAATTTAACGATGTCTACATTGCAACTGGTTTTGGTGGTGTTTGAGTGGAAACTATGGACACTTGTGTCGCAGTTTGGGTTTGCATTTCAGAACTGCTACACCCCAAATATTTCATCATTTATCACTGCCTTGTTGTATTGATAGATGGCAGTAGACCAAGCACAGATGCAAAATTTCAGCTCCATGTTCCTACCAGCAGTGGAGTCTGTCAACCCATGCCTCATCCTCATTGTCCGGAGAGAAAATATTGTTGGAGACACTATGGAAGTCCTCAGGAAGTCTAAGAATGTTGACTACAAGAAACCACTCAAGGTAAGAGTTGCTAAAATCAATATCTTACCAATTTTGTATAGGGTTGTCTCAATATTGTTTATCATAGGTTGTCTCGCTTGTCAAATGTTAGGGCTTACAGTATATATCAAAAAAGTTAGTTGTGGACAGATGAATAGGTACATTAAATATGTACTCGGCTACTAAAATACAGATGGTGTATTTACAAATCTGTGCTGGCATTTAAATTCAGACACAAAGGCTACTGGAGGTGTGCTAATGTTTGACATCCATGGCAGGTGATTTTTGTGGGAGAAGAGGCGGTTGACGCAGGAGGTGTAAGAAAGGAGTTTTTCCTCCTCATCATGAAAGAGCTGCTGGATCCTAAGTATGGGATGTTTCGTTACTACGAGGAATCAAGGCTCATCTGGTTTTCCAACAAGGTACTTGCTATAATAATTCACAGTTGTATCTACATGTTGTTTCACCCTTAAGAGATCCTTGGGACATTTTGTGCCATTCAGGTTTTTGTTCTCAAGCCATTTTGGCTGTGTTGAATCAATGTAGCTCAAATTTGCCAGAGAATGTTCATTTTTAAAAAAAAAATCAGTCTGATATTGTCGTTTCAGTTTCTTAAATTAGCCTAAAATGGCTACGCTACACAAAAACCGACACATTTTATCTTATCGACAAAAAATGTCCCACATTTATCTTAATCTAAACTAATGCTAAACTTTAGGCTTAAATTAAATTTGCTGGCCTTCTATTTGTAATGCTTATGTTTGTCCACCAGATGACACAACTTTTTTCTATTCAAACCATGCAGAAAAACCTTCCACTTTAAAGGACTACTTAAATATCACTAGCTATGTTTACCTGCACACTCATACCCTTAAATTCTGTCACTGAAGTGTTGGTAATATTAATCAGTATATGTAGAGCCCAAATGTAACCTGAGAAATTTCAAAGTGCTATTAAAATCAATGACTGAAATTAATGAAAAACATTAATGACTGTTCCTTGCAGACCTTTGAGGACATTGATTTGTTCAACCTTATCGGGGTCATCTGTGGTCTGGCTATATACAATCTCACCATAGTTGAGCTCAACTTCCCTGTAGCTCTTTACAAGAAACTTCTGAAGAGGAAGCCAACACTTGACGACCTGAAAGAACTAATGCCAGATGTGGGAAGGTCAGATCAAGGATCAGTCATCTGAGGTTTCCATTTAAGATGTTTATGAATGTCAGTTGCAGATTGAATCTTTTAATAATGCAGTTATTTTACATAGTGTTTTGAACACATTTATACATTATTTTTTAAAGTGTTTAACAATTACTGATTTAAGAAAATAGTTTGTTAAAATATTTCTGTGTCTCCTCTTAAACCAGGAGTCTGCAGCAATTACTGGACTACACAGATGATGACTTGGAAGAAACCTTCTGCTTGAACTTCACAGTAAGAAGACTGTCAAACAACAATTGACCCTGCATTAAGTAGCATATTAGAAAAATCTAAACACTGTCTGTGATTTCAGATCACAGAGGAAAACTATGGTGCTACTGAGGTCTTGGAATTGGTACCTAATGGCGAAGACATCAATGTCAATAAATCAAATAGGTAAATTTTTTCTCAAATACCAGGTGTTGTTTTGATCTTTTTGGAAATGCAAAATGTAGCATCTTACCTTTTCTATTAATTCTGTATTTCTTCTGTTGTTCCCTCAGGCAAGACTTTGTCAATGCCTATGTAGACTACGTTTTCAACACATCAGTGGCTCCCCTGTTTGAGTGCTTTTATGCAGGTTTCCACAAAGTGTGCGGAGGAAAGGTTCTGGAGCTTTTCCAGCCAAATGAACTGCAAGCCATGGTCATTGGCAACACTAACTATGACTGGAATGAGCTGGAAAAGGTCTGGTTTCAAATACTAAGAAATATATTAAAGAAAATAGTTGCATAGTACAAATAATTATTGTTTCCACTCCTCAGAGTACTGAATATAAAGGGGAGTACTGGAATGACCACCCCACCATCAGGCTTTTTTGGGAGGTGTTCCATGATCTGCCTTTGGAAAAGAAAAAACTGTTTCTCTGTAAGTGCTGCCTCTGTATGTGACTTGCTTTTAACCAGAGACTGTCTTACATGAAGGTGAATTTAAATGTTTGTCTCCAGGTGAAACAGCATTTTCTCGTCTCTTTCTCCAGTGTTCCTCACAGGAAGTGACCGCATACCTATCTTGGGCATGAAAAGCCTAAAACTGGTGATCCAGCCTACTGGTGGTGGAGAGCATTATTTACCTGTTGCCCACACCTGTTTCAACTTGTTGGACTTGCCCAAGTACACAAGTAAAGAAACCCTCCGTGAGAAGCTCCTACAGGCTATAGATCACAATCAAGGCTTTAATCTTGCCTGATGGCACAAAGAAATGCCCAAAACATCTAATCTAGACTGTTGGCAGCAACCATATTTCCAATTGTTTTGCAGGCTTCTCAGTCTGACATCTGCTGCTTGAATGTCTAGACTTTCATGTTAATCTTGACTTTGATTTTTACATCTTTTTTTTTTTTTTTTTTTTTTATCCAATGTCACAGTATTTGATGCCCTATTAGAAGTTGAGTCTCATTTGATATTGCTCATGTATATATGCTTTTAGTCATGTTTGGATATGACAAGTATGATTAAGCAAACTACTGGCATATACAATACAGGGATGACATACAACAAAATAAACACTTGTAAAATGTAATGAAATGCAACAACACTACCTTTCTGAAGCTTGTAATGTTTATCAGAAACATCAGAACATAAATACACTTGCCAGGCCAGGCATAGACTAGATTTGTAACATTTTAAGCTCCAAAGTGGTAGAAGTTGCTGCATGGCTACTACAGTGAGTCACACTGTATTTTACTTGAGTTAATGATATTGTGTCCACCCCATGTGAATTAAATGTTGAAACAATGACAATGTTAATTAACTCTTTGTTAACTTCTGTGTGAGAGTGGTGTCAAGCATTTGCTTTAGATCCTGTGTGGATTTCATTGGCTGTAAGACTTAAACAGTCCACAAACAAAAAGGTACAGGCACAGAAATAAATTAGTTATGTTGGGGATAAAATACCATCCTGCTTAAGTTGTATTCGTGTACCTTCTTCTGGATTATTGGTTGGTTGATGTTATTGATTATATATAAGCATGTTACTTTTAGCTAAATTGGCCAATTATATAAATTTTGTGTAATACCACAACTTAAACAATGGCCTAACCTTCAGGTGATGTGAACCCTTCAAGCCAAGTTCTCAATCAGTTTTGCTCTGCTGTGGATGTGTTTCTTAAATGCCTGATAACAAATTTTTATTCACACAATGGAGTTTAGGTTTACATTTTAATGGCTCTTTAATGATATGCATGCAGTATATGGGCAAGAAGAAGGCAAATGTGTATGTCTGCGTTATCCAATGAGGCATTTGTCACATTTCCTTTTAGTGGGGCAGCTCATGATGAACCAGTTTATAGTGAGAACCACAGGATGGACAGCGCTGGGCATCTCCCTCATGAAGCCAGAACCACACAATAGCAGTGTTGTCCTCTTCGCCTGCAGGGACGTAATATTATCGCTTACCTGGTTTGTAATGTGCACGTTCAATAAACACTTTAAAGTTTTAATGTCCAGCACTTACAAAGACAGCCCACCAGCCTCTTGGTCCCAATGCATGGCACAATATGTGGGTCTTCCTTGGTACCAGCATACGTCTTGGGCTTTAGCATACTGTAGGGATCCTGTATTGGGCATTTACAGAACATGAGTACATGAAAGGGTAACGCATTGTCTAAACCTGCGTATAGTTACTTACCTTTCCCTGTTTGAGCGCCTGCAGAGCGCGTCGCTCCAGTCCAGTGGCCTGCTCTTCATCAGTTGGTATTCCTGTAAAAGATATGTGGCAGGGGATTCAATCTAAACAAACCATTTGTAAATGACAACGTTCGAAGTCAGCCTCGAAATAACGTCCCATTACTTTCAGGCTGCAGGAAACAGCCGGTGTACGTGGATGCAGCCGAAACTGCACGTCGGCAGTGGCCGTCAGCCACAACAACCTACTCCTGTTCCCTATCTGCATATTGGCTTCAAACCAGAGGAGGTGGGTCCATTGAAGGCCCTTCCACGAGTTACAACTCAAATGACCTTCAGTACTTTACTAAAACATTTTAGGTAGTAAATATAATCGCGCAACATAAAAGTAAGTAACTCCAAGCACACATCGTTATTGCGTGTCAAAATGCGTGAGTGGGCCTAACAGCAGTTTAGACTCTAAAGTATTCATTTCCTGGATAATGAGTATTTAAATAAATACCTCTCTGTGTCGCCATGGCTCGGTGTAATGGTCGAGCCACAGCACTGCTCCTCAGCCGTAGTGTTGTTGTACAAGCCCTGAGAAGAAGACGTCCCGCCATGATTCTGGACTTACTTTCAGACACGGAAAGTGACTAGTCTCAGCTGTCGTTTGGACTAAAATGACACTGGCATCCGTTTGACTGACAACTGTTCGGACCAATCAGCGCTAAGACGTGGCGAACAGACTTATCTCGAGGAACAGGTGGTAAAAGGGTCGCTGGCAAATAAAAAATCAGATCAAATAAGTCATATCGGCATGTTCAAGAGTCATACTGTAATTATATTACTGTCAAATGACCTGGTGATTGATGCTTCTAAAGCATGACATATGCCAATTTAAAGTGTACAGCAGTTAAATTGTTTAATGAAAATAAGTTTCATTTTTACTTCACCTTGATGTCATCCCCGCCCACACTAACACATTTACACACTCAAAGAGAGGCAGTGTTGTGTTTGGATATAATGCCTACATTAAAATATATATTTAATGTAATTGAGTAGAACGTCATCAAAAGTAGAATTCATAATATGCAAAATGACCCATGTCAGTAGAATAGAAACTGTAGAATGTAATTTTAATTTGAACCAAGTTCCTTCAATCCTGGAGCTATTTTTACTGTGTTGCATTGACTGGTGTAACAGTGTGTTGCATTGACTTTGCGCACAGCAAATTTAAGTCATTACTCACTCCAGGCCTTACATTAAGAGCTAATTACCCATTAGTTTGCTGTGGATCTGGATGTGTGCACTGGTGTCACTGCTGCTCTGCTCCAGCTGGAGGCGGTGTAGGACCAACGGACAGCAAACACTTAGAGGAGACAAACAGATAAAGACAGACAAAAGAAGCTGCTGTATCACGATCAAACATGACGTTTGACCGTGTGTTTTGTCCCAGGTGTTGTTTGAACAGTATAAAGACAAGAAAAAGACTGAGTCCCGCTGTGTTACTCAGGCTGCGCTACAGCGTCTATTCACAGGCGCGATCCCACTACTGAGCGGCATGGGGGCTTTGACCTGCTCCGTTTCCGACCTGGGCCGGTGCACCCCTCCTTAGACGACCTGGTGGTCCCGGGCTCCCCCAGGAGCACCATATCGATACCGAACTTAGTGCGGACACCCGATCGACATAGTCCGCTGCAGCTCAGAACTCCTGAGCTCAAACGATCCGCCAGCCTCAGCCTCCCGGTAGCTTGGATTACAGGCGCGCGCCACCGCACCCGGCAAGAAACAACTGCACTCATCGGACTTTTAGCTTTTACAAAATTGACGTCATCAAAAATAAAGCATGGCGCCATCTGGTGACGGAGGCCACATGTTTCCATGGTTTTCATCTGGGCGCCGTCTACGGTCTATGGCTAAATAAAGCATTGTATGTATGCGTGCATAAATATTCAAATATTTTTTTCACATCATGAGAACTAAATCAAGCTGTTAGAGGTGGCAGTTTTTTCTTTTAGTACTGAACTAGTATCCATACAGGTATATCTCGTGTTTGATAGATTTCTGGTTTTTAATTGTATGATGATGCCTAAATAATCCATCTTTTCTGTCATCCATCTCTTCTGATTATTCTTCCTCACTTTGAAAGCGAGGAAGTAATGAGGCATTTAAAAATGCAGGGCCCTTCTCCACAAGGGAAGTTTCAATTAAACACCAACTACTGATGGGCTGCCAAGAATCATACAGAGACAGTGTATTTTTAGAAAATGAAACGTATCTCTTATCTGGCTATAATTTCCTTTACCATTCTATCCAAACACATTATATTTAAACTACAAAATGACCACCTTTTGTGTAATGACACCATGATATATACACAATAGTAGCAAACTAAATGTTTTATTTCTATTTATTTGATGGAGCCTGTTATAACCAAACATAATAAATAATGCACACAAATACCATGTACACATCTCAGTTTAATTTGACCAAAATTGTGAACTTCACTGCAACATTCACACACAATTCACGAAAATAGTTCTATGCCATCTCTATTGTATTAGTGAACATAACTAACAGCAACATATTTTATATTTCATATATGCAACCACTGTTTGATTTTTGTTCATATTTTACACATACCTCAAACACATTAAGAGCTCACAATTTCCAATTTGTGCAACAGGGAGTTACAAAACAATATTTATAAAACGTGACAGCAAGTTAACATGGTCCAAAGTTAATAACAACAAGACACAAAGCACAAACATTTAACCTGCTCATATTAGATTTCGTAATTCCTAAACTTCTGCAGTAGACTAGATGGTGAGTCTGCAGCCCAACGGAAACGGCGGTGGCAGTGATCACCTAGGCAGTGGTGTTAAACAAAAATCTGTTAATAATCTGTAAAAAGGTAATTTAATCAATACTATGCAAACCACAGATTCACATTGTTGTTACAAAGTAAAAACTGATTGGAATAGAGACAGTACAGACTAACTGATTAAATACATTTAGCATTGCTAAATAATCACATCTTCAATTGTATTACAATGTAATAATATGCGCAAACATTTCCACGTTTGTATGAGTTTGGTTTTTTCAGTGTTGTCTTCTATACTCCCCAACAATTAGGATGACAATTATGATGAAATATACTAACTTGAGGCTGGTGTGGCATCACATAAAGGGATTCCTATTGCTTCCAGCTCACATTGCAGATCCTCTGTTTTGGAAGTGACGGGGACTTCTGCTTTTGGGGCCTCCAACATTGGTTCTTTCTTATCTCTTACAGCCCAGTGCATTGACTGGAGCCAAATAACGAAACACATCAATGTGATTTCTTGTTATACAGATTACTAATTTTGAAAACATCAATATCCAAAATGTGACTTACAGTTTTTACAGAGTCATTCAGAGCTTGCCAGTCATGAAATGGAATAGTAACACCACTTCTTTTCCAAAGGTCGTAGTTTTTCCTTTTGGTTTCACTGCATAAAACCTCTTTGGCTTCCTGCAACTTTTGGAAATCTGCCACTGTCAGAGAGAACATTTTAGTCTAATATAAATCAGACATTAATTAGACTTTAGGCTTAACAAATTAGTTGAAATAAACAGTCCTCTTCCTTTTACGTAGTTGTAAGCACCTCTCCATTAACATAATTTGCTTTTAAATCATGACATCAGTCACTCAGCTGTTTCTGAGACAAGTAAGATGAAGTCCAATGACAAAAAATATTTCAAATATAAAATTTTAATCAACTGGTGGCTTTACCAAATTTTCAAATCACATTTCTGTTTACGTAAAATATTTGTATTCAGCATTTGAAAATCCTTTTTATACACATATCAATGCATTAATATTTACCTGCTCTTGGATTGTCTAGATGTTTGTCAGGGTGACATGCTAAGGCTCTTATCTTGTATTCATTGAGAATCTGCTCAGTCTGCAAAGGAAAAGAATCATTGTTTTTAATCAATCTTTCAATCATTTATACATAACTAAGATGCCACAAACTCACCATCTTACACACAATATGCTAGGAAAGTGTAAGGCCTACTTTTTTATATTCTGAATCAGGGCTATGCTGTCTTTACAATTACATTGATCGTTTTTATTTTGAAACTTTCTATCAATTTAATCTTATCTAGACGCATTTATCATTGATGACGTATTATCGACGTAGTGGAGACGTCGTGAAAAGAGTGGCGCGTCTATTTGAACAGCGGGATGACGTCACGTAAACGTCCCCTTTCCCCTATGTTCTCCCGCTGTCTACATTACGAAGTGCAGAGGTCGCTTGCTTTTTTTTAAAATACATTTTATCCAATGTTTTATAAATAGAAACACAGTCAGCAGGGTGCTTAACAACAATAACATATAAGGGTACAGACGGCACAAAAAAACCCCAAAACAATTAATTAAAGATCTATATCATAACACTCAATAACGTAGTATTTTTAAAGCCTTGTTTTTTGAAAAATTGTATGCTTTCAAAATATCTTTTAATGTCATTTATGAACACAATAAAGAGTGGTTTATTATTAGAAAATTTACATTTATGCATATAGAATTTAGCAAATATAAAGATAACATTTATTAGAAAATATTTGTTACTTTCCTCTTTTAATTAAAGATTCCAAAAAAAGTATTTGTTAGAAAACAACTGACCCACTAATATGAGGTTGTTTTTGAACCAATTATCAAAGAAAATAGATTTGTTTTTGTAAGTTATGTTCCTGTTGTTCTAGATATAGTACATGTGTGGTGTAAAATTCTGATTGAAGATGGAGAATTTAATAGGGATCTTTAAGATATCGCAAAGCTTGCTTGCTCTTTGGAAAGATGTCGCGGAGACGTCGCTAACCGCTGCTTTCCCTACGTTCTCCCGCCGTCTACGCAATCTTCATTAGCATTGGCTGACGTTGCTCCTCTCTAAACAGTATATGGCTGTGGCTTGGCTGATGTAAAATATTATAATACTCACACAAAAATATGTCTAAACATCAAAACAAATACATGGAAGGCTGAATAATTTCATCACTTCAATAATTGACAATGTTCACATTTTATGTTGGAATTTATTTTAAACACACAAATATACATTTAGCATTTCATATCAAGAATTTTAAGTTTCCAGGGATTTACATTTTATTTTACACATTTGAAGTCAGTAGTGTACTGTCAATGACCTGTTAGCCAGTCAGGTGTTCGCATCAGTCACTTTGCAAATTTTGTCATTTTAAATTTTACCATGGTAAAATGATTAATAAGAGTACACACCAAAATGTTTGACCCATAGCAATAACAACAACCTTGGCTTAAGTGAATAACTGAATAAAACAGTTAAAGTTTCCTGCTGGAACCCCTGGTCAGCAATGTACATTCCTTCATCCCATTGTGTCACTGGTCCATGCCATTTGTGCTCATCTATCTGTAAAGGTGATGCAGGAAGAGAAAGTTATTAAATGATGTACAATTCTTATATTCAGGTGAGCACACTTTATCGTTCTGCATTGCCACAACTGTGTGTTGTGATTTTTACTTAAGCTAATATTAATTCCTGCTTATATTTTCTTTTCTGAATGCCTATGCCTGTCTATGTTGTCATAAGGCAAAAAGCAGGCTGACTATGTCACCGTTATTTTAAAGTTGCACTAATCGATTAATTCCTTTTTCAGCTTGTAAAAGATTAATGGCAGTCAGGTTCTAACCCAGCTCACAGTGTATAACAGACCACGTACAACATTTACAGGTAACAATTGTATCACAAGGTAGAGACAGAGATATGCACGTATACTCATTAATTTGCAATATTTAGTTTCCAATCCATCTGGCCTACATATCTTTGCATCTCCAAGTACTTAGAGAGCACCACAGACACAGGGAGAATATGCACCTCTGTAAAATGTCATCTTTTTAGGATTGGAGGGCTAATATATTTCAATACTGTACTGTTACTGTACGTGTTTCTTTATTTCCTGATATTTACCAACAACTATAATAATACAGAATATCAATGCACTGTCAAGTTCTATATTCCAGTAAAAGATTCCATTGAGATCCCTCTGTTCAGTGTATAGTTTTATGAGGTTTTGCTACTTTTTCTTGTTTTGTGGGTACATAGTTTACCTACATTTGACCTACATCTCCAGGTGTAATAGAGGACATGAGTTTGCATTCTTGTCATCCACCCTGTCCAATACACAGAATAAACACCCAATTAGTAAAAAATGTACATAGTATCCATTGTAACAGGCATTAAAAGTGTAAAGGAATTCATTCACACTTGGTAGGTGGTTACCATTTCACACAGCCAAAACAATGTCTGAAATACATCAATATACAGTAAGTGAAAAGAAAGTTATATATATGACTATAGAATAATCTGTAATAAACTACATAGGATTACACCACCTCGCTGTCCATCGTCTCAAAATACCCTGTAATACAAGGGGAAGTCAAAATTGTGCTTAGTTTTGATCACTGTGAGCTGAAATGATTTTAACGGGGGAATAAATTAAGAAAAAAGGGTGTATTAATCTTAATTGTATGTTTTAAATAGAAAGCATTTACAGGTATTTTGATGTTGTATGCATCAAATATTAACTAATTAAACAATGAGGAAGAACAGCACCACTACACAAGGACCTTATGGCAAACTGAACATAATTCACACAAACACAGAATAACTGTAGCGATAAAATGAGGACAGTTAATAAATGTGTATAAATGATTGATTCTAATCCAATGCTGACTAAAGTCTAGTAACATCACACTCCTGACATTACCCTGAACTAAACAGAATACTAACAGCTAACTTACCTTTAGCGTTATCACAGGTTCTTCTGATGTTTCAGCAGCAGATTTTCCGTGGACATCCATTGATTTGTAATATTTGAACTGTTGCACAGTGAAAGTACCTGTGTGTATCGAGGTTTAATGGCAGGTTGCACTGACACAGGTAACCAGGTGTATCAGGAGAGTTGAACTAGCTGACCAGAAGTCTCTCCAGTCCCTCTGAAGATTTATGTCATCAGCACCAAGCATTAATGAGCTTCAGTTAAAACTACCTCGCTCATATTTTTTCAAGTTGTGCTTAGGTATCAGCCAGTATCTGTAAGAGCACATCATCAGACCTCGCGAGACCCCGAGCTTATTCAATGCTTTATTTCAAATTACTCTCAGGTTTTTTATTGTAAAAGTCTAGTGACTGGTCCTGCCTCACGTTTTTTTTGTTGTTGTTGTTGTTGCTGGTGTTGCTGATTTTGGATTTCCAAAATGACGTCATTACGCCGTTGTAGCAATAATTGGAGCAACTGAATTAAAATACAGATATCTGCAATGTATATATGACTAGTCAAAACTGTGATTTAAGATATCTGCAATTTCATACTTAAATATGACAACTAATTTAAGATATCCAGAATTTCATTCTTACTATTCGTAATGTGAATTCTAGATATCTTTAATTGCATTGTAACTAGTCGAAATCTAATTACAGATATCCAAAATTACATCATTTTAGATATCCAAAATGATGTCACAGACATCAGTGTGCCATTTTAGCATAAATTAGATATCTGCAATATATTACCGACTAGTCAAAACAGAAATGTAAGATATCTGTAATTACATTTGGACTAGTCCCAATTTTACTTTCAGATATCTTAAATTGAATTTTGACTATAATTACTTAGTTTGAGACATCCAAAAAGATAAAGATATCTTGCAGATGTGCTAAATCTTTAAATGAAATTGGGACTAGTCAAAATTTCATTGAAGACATCTGTAATTTAAAATGAAGTAAATAAAAAAAAAATAAAGACATCTGGAATTCACGTTACAGATAGTCAGAACTGAATTGTAGATATCTTAAATTAGTTTTCTCATTAAAGTCAATATTATGACTAGTTAACATTTATTTAGAAATATCTTTATATAAAATTCTGACTAGTTAAAATGTAGTTACAGATATCTTAATTTAAATTTTTGACCAGTTAAAAATAAATTTCAGGTATCTGAAATTTGAATTCTGTAAGTCTATTGACACATTACAGTGTAATGATGAGAGTGATGTCATTTCCGATATCCACCAAGGAATTGTGCATAGTTAAAATATAATTGTAGATGTTCATTCCTACTGGTCAGAATGCAGTTATACATATCTTGTATTATAAATTTGACCAGTCACACTTTAATTTAGACTAGTCAAAATGCAGTTCTTGATATCTGAAATGTATCTGAAATGTATATCTGAAAACTGAAAACTGTTAAATGTTAAAAAGGCTTCCCATAGATTTCTGCAATATATTTCTGACTATATAAAACTGTTATTAAAGATCTGTAATTACATTATGTATAGTCATAATTAAAATATCTATAATTGAATTTCGACTTGTAAAAAGATATTATAAGTCGAAATTCAATAGAATTTTGACTAGTCACAATGCAATTAAAGATAACTAGAATTCACATTCACATTCACAACAGAATTGAATTGTAGATATCTTAAATTCATTTTCAAATGCGACATACTGACTAGTCAAAATGAAATTACAGATTTCTTTAATTACAGTTTTGAGTAGTCATAAATATATTGCAGATACCTAATATGTGCTAAAATGGGGCACTGAAGTCTGTGATGTCATTTTAGACAATGTAATTAAAGATATCTAGAATTCACATTACGGATAGTCAGAATTGAATTGTAAATATCTTAAATTCATTTTACCATTCAAGTCAATGGGAAATTCATACTAGTCAAAATGTAATTACAGATATCTTAAATCACAGTCACTCCAATTATTACTTCAATGGTGCAATGATCACAGTGATGTCATTTTGGATATACAAAATAAGCAACAACAGCAACAAAAAAAACCTGAGGTATGAATACATACCTTCATAACATATCTGTAATGTGTTTGTAGATAACTTAAAATTAATTTTGACTAGGTATCAAAGATACACTATATTGCCAGAAGTATTCGCTCACCTGCCTTTAGACCCAGATGACCTTTAGTGACATCCCATTCTTAATCCATAGGGTTTAATATGACGTTGGCCCACCCTTTGCAGCTATAACAGCTTCAACTCTTCTGGGAAGGCTAATAACAAGGTTGAGGAGTGTGTTTATGAAATACATAATACACAGTGATCACAGTCTTCGCTCTAATTCATCTCAAAGATGTTCTATCGGGTTGAGGTCAGGATTCTGTGCAGGCCAGTCAAGTTCTTCCACACCAAACTCACTCATCCATGTCTTTGCTTTGTGCACCTGAATTCATTTATTTGGATGGGTGAGCAATATAGTGTATATTCAATACAGTTTTGACCAATTAAAAGATATATAGTTGAATTTCGACTGGTCAAATCTTAGTCTGAGACGTCCAAAAACATAATAAAGATATCTTGTAAATGTGCCAAATTAAAGATATCTTTAAATGAAATTGTGACTAGTCGAAATGTCATTCAAGATATCTGTAATTTAAATGTTGACTAGTCAAAATGTAATTACAGATATCTTTGTTTAAAAATTCTGACGAATTAAATGTTGTTACATATATCTTAAAAAGTAAATCTTGTCTACCTGGTAAATAATAAAAAGGCTTGCCATACACGCTACCACTGTCCTTTAAAAGAGGAGCAACGTATTGCCTACGTCAGCACGACGCATTTGGGGCTGTCTGGGTATGCTCATCACACAGATGTTACGGTTATAAAACACATATATATGAAATATTCTTTTGAGCATGTAAGGTTATTATATTTAATTATTCATGTGCATAAGAATGAAGCAGCCTATTACCCGTAAGCTTTAACACAACAGAAGCACCAGATGACGCACGAGTTCATCCGACGTGTTTCGGTACAGTGAAGCATCAACAGGTCTCTGAGCTCAGACTAACCTCTGGAATATCCAAAATTCATAAATCTCTTGGTTTAAAAACTTAAACATACTCATCACTGTTGTGCATCCTGCATATTTAGACAATTATCAAATTACCTAAACCATAAACCTTATTAAATATAAATATTAATACATTCATATGAATACATATGAATTAAAAATGAAACATAGTGTCACCTAGCAAATAGGCTGAGCCTCAACCGACTCGCTTCAACTTACCGACGACAATTCATCGCAACCCAATAACCCGTAGTAATCTTCCAAGTCCCCTGGTTTGCAGTTCAGAGCAGCCTCCATCAAAAGCAGTACGGGGGAAATGTCTATGGTTTCTTGTAACGGACCACCCCGGATCACAGCTTTTCTGGGTTGGTGATGGGCTGGCCTTTTCTCGCTGGGTCACTCACTGACAGTATTCACAGAGTGTATATTATTTTGTCAACTAACGTTGTGTAATCAATAAAGGACTTGCCAAATGGTTAAGGGAGTTCTCTCCTGAGTTGTGGGGCGAGCACGCATGAGCTGTCCTTTTAACCATATGACGTATGCTGCATTCATGGTCCTCGCAAGGGTAGCCACAAAATGTCTAACATTTACAGGAGGAATGACACTATGGCAAAGACAGCTTTAAGTAATGCGTAAAATTTATGAATGACATTAACACGATTTTATTGTTTTGATGACTGGACTTCCTATTATATCTAACGAAATGTGGCAGATGTGACAATGAATAGGGTTCAATACGTGATTTAGTTTGTAATTCAAAATTACAATCTTTAGACCTAATATAAAAGTTACAAAATCTCCTTGGACATGGTTTAATCTCTGTTGTCAAAAATGTTATACGTCTACGTTTTACTCACAACTTTGTGCAGCCATTCACAAACTCGTACAATTGGCCCTACTCAACCGACAGTGAACGCATCAATATTTTGTTTATGGTTTTACGTCACCAACGTAAAGTGGGGATGTTCCAGTCGTAGCTATTGGTGGACAAAAAGTCACGTGCGCTATGCAAACGAGCCAGCTGTCCGAAAGGAAGGATCTGCTCAGCGGCTCTGCGGGCTGAAGATGGCGGACGGGGAGAGCAGTCTCGGAATGGTCTTTTCTGGCGCCTCCGAAATGGACGAGCCTGCCCCGAAAAGGTCCAAAATTGGTCCGGTGACGAATTATGGATTCAAAGTCGCCGAAGAAGCGCAATTATCATGCGTCTCCGGAGATACCAGGAGCTGGGATTCGGCGGTGAATAGTGCTCCGCCAGCTGAGAAGGAAGCAAAGCCGGTGATGGCGGTAGAGGAGGCCCCAGCAGTACTAGGCGGAGACAACAATGGACTGGGATTGCTGGTCTCAGAGTCGCACAAACCAGTTATGAAACTACACGACGGCGTAGTACTTGGGACAACCCAGGAGGATGCTGGTATGAAAACCGTCGGACATTTACCAGAGCGTTGGTATTTACTGGACTTACAGTGAGCAGTGTTTCTTTTACCAACTTAGCGTTAACCGGCGAATTAACTTAACGTGAACCAGAAAATAAGTTAACGCTAGTTAGCTGACGTTAATCACAGTAAAGATGAGTGGCCGTTGAGAGGTTAGTACTTCTCAAAAACGGCCACTTCCGATTATTTAGTTAACTGTAAAAAGATATAGTTGTAACCCATGATTAACAGATATACGCTACTCACGTCTCGTTGTAGTTATTCATTTTCCAAACTTCTCTTTGCTCAGATTTTCTTGGACACGACGATCTCCCCTCTAACGGACTGTCTGTCACACCGGACCACATCACTGAGGAAGATGACAGATCCTCACATGCAAGCTCAAGCGACTGGACTCCTCAACCACAAATAGGTGAATTTGGGTCGAACATCTGGCCGAAACCATGCATGTAGTAACTTTTATTATTCTTCGGAATGTATGCATTTTTTTTAAGTCAGTACTTATTTAAGCCTTATTATGCAATGTTACAGCAAATACATTTTGGAGTCATCCTGCGATGTTGTATACTTGGTCAGGTTCCTACAGCTTTATCCAGCAACACATCAGAGAGACCGATCCTAGGACAATTCTGAGGGATTTGCTGCCTGAGACTGTACTTCCACCAGATTTAGATGACATGACATTGTGGCAAATCATCATCAATATCTCAGAACCTCCAAAAAGAAAGAAGCGGAAGGATATTAATACCTTAGAAGATGTGGTCAGGCTACTTCATGAAAGTAAAAGGATCCTTGTGCTGACTGGTGCTGGGGTATGTATTTACACTAGTATTATACAGCTGTACTATTGCAGATTATCATATGTTTGATTAAAATGTATTTACAGTGTTCATGCTATTAAGTCATAATGCCTGTGTGGTTTTTGTCTTTGTAGGTGTCAGTTTCATGTGGAATACCAGACTTTCGCTCCAGAGATGGAATTTATGCACGGCTTGCTGTAGACTTTCCTGATCTTCCAGACCCACAAGCTATGTTTGACATTGAATACTTCAGACGGGACCCAAGACCCTTTTTTAAGTTTGCAAAGGTTTGTTCATTGTGTCCACTTGCTCTTGTACATGCGCTGAGTTGATAACCATGCATCACAAAATTGGTTTGATGATTAGTTCTATTTAAGATGCTAGTATTTGGTATGTAATTTAATAACATAAATCCAGTTGAAGTGTTCTCACAAAACTTTGACAGCTGCTACAGAGATAATATGCATAGATGCAGAAGCTTCAAACAACTTGGATCTTAAAACCTATTTTATAAGGTTAAACAGTAAATGCAAAGAAATAGTTCTATGGAGTATGTGTATGTAGTTCTGTGTATCCCAGGTGTATGATTGTAGCATAATAAGGGTCCATCATATATTAAACATTGTATCATTTAGATTTCATTGTTTTTTTGCTGTCTCACATTAAAATAGTAATATGGTCCATTGTTTAGCCTTGAACATAACAGAAGATATATCTGTCATTTGCCTGAAGGTCTGTGAACAAAAACTTGTATTGTAGTAATAGCGGATGCACCAGCACCTTGTGTTTAAAAAATGTTTTTGACATTTACCTGTTTGTTAAGATAACTTTATGTTAGAGTAATTTACAAAGTTCCCTGCATTGACAAACTTTAAAGCCTTATCAAAACTGGATTCATCTGCAGTCATGAGATTGAACTTAGAAGGAATGAGTAGAACTTGTCCTGAGGCTATTAGGCTGTGGTTATAAAAGGTCCAGTTTGCGACAGTGAATATTTTTTTTATGGCCAAAAAGATCTTAATGAATTGTGTGAATCAGCGAACTTAAGGAGGCATATGAATGAGTACTCTTTGATGCTGAATGCATTTACTTTGTTACAGGAGATTTACCCTGGTCAGTTCCAGCCTTCACCCTGTCACAAGTTCATATCTATGCTGGATAAACAAGGAAAACTGCTACGCAATTACACACAAAACATTGATACATTAGAACAAGTGGCGGGTGTTCAGCGAATTATCCAATGCCATGGTAAGTGATACTGCATGTAGGTAGTTCTTGCTTATTTTTTAAATGGATTTGTCCATAGTGATTGTTAAAGTTCTGTAATCTTCTTGTTACAGGGTCGTTTGCAACTGCATCCTGTCTTATCTGTAAACACAAAGTGGATTGTGAGGCTATAAGGGAGGACATCTTCAACCAAGTGTGTATTCATTACAAACTTATCTAAAAGTAAATATAAACTATTGTATATCGCATCATCAAAAAACAGATGACCGAAACTTGTTGATCTAGTCAGAAGAGCATAACAGGAGAGGGGAATGGCAGAGCAGAGTGGATTTATTATGAGTCTCATTCTAGCTCCAGCTCAAGTTGCTCATTGTAGGTTTAAATAAAGATCAAATTTGGCTTCACATAATTTTTTTCATATTTATAACAAAACAAATTCCTCTTTAAGGTTGTCCCTCATTGCCCACGATGTCCAGACATTCCCCTGGCAATCATGAAACCAGACATAGTCTTCTTTGGAGAGAACCTTCCAGAAATGTTCCACAGAGCCATGAAACGGGATAAAGATGAGGTGGACCTCTTGATTGTCATAGGCTCTTCACTTAAAGTCCGACCAGTTGCCCTTATCCCAAGTAAGTTCTACTTTAAATTTTCTAAATAATTCAAACAATAACCAGTGGGTTTCAATTGTACTTGCATAAAAATGCAAACACACAGCACATAATTATTTTCTCATTGTTACATACAGACTCTATTCCTCATGAAGTGCCTCAGGTCCTAATCAATAGGGAGCCACTGCCTCACCTCAACTTTGATGTGGAACTACTTGGGGACTGTGATGTCATTGTCAATGAGCTCTGTCACAGATTAAATGGAGACTTTGAGCAACTCTGCTACAACACTGTAAAACTCACTAAGATCACAGAGAAACCCCCCCGGTTACCAGAACAGCCACTAAGTGACGCCTTGCCTGCTTCCAGCACCACAGCTCAGGAGCACAGTACAGACTCAGTAATTGAGCCTTTAGAGGAGACCAAAAGTTTGAATGTCACAGAGCTTGCTGGTAATAATTTTACACCCCCAGAGCCTTGTCCAAATGCTCAGTGCCCCAGTGAAGAGATAGTGGAGCCTTCAGAGTTACAAGCTGAAAAGGAACCAAAAGAGGAGGCTGCTGAATTAAAGAGCCACACTTCCAACCTTGAATTTCGTAGACGATGCTGGATGAGTCGAATCAACAGAAGTCCGATCAGTAAACGCCTTGAAAGTAAGTTTAAGACCACATTAGAGAATATATTAATATAGAGCTCGCTCTCTCTCTCTAGAACGATCTATCTATCTAGATCAATTATGACACACACACACACCCACAATATAAAATTTCAGCACTAAAAATTGTATTGTTTCCTACAGCAGGCCAGTACCTGTTTCAAACTCCAAATCGCTATATTTTCCATGGGGCTGAGGTTTACTCTGACTCTGAAGATGAGACATCAAGCTCCTGTGGCAGTGACAGTGAAGAGTCTGAATGCAGTGCAGATGGTGTGGAAGAAGACAGCGAGTTAGAGGAAGCCGACGAACTAGCAGCAGATGGAGAGACATGCCTCAAAAACACAATAGAACACACTTTCGCCAATGAGGCCACATCAAGTGTGCAGACAGACAGTAATTCTGAAAAGACTGCAAGCACAACACACCTTTAAATGTAAAGTACCCAGTTGATAAAGCACTAATTGTCTTTTTTTACATATATGTTTCGTATATTTTTGACTCATCAACCTTACTATTATTTTTCATAAACTTAAAATTCAGTGACAACTTTGTGTGGATATGCAGCAAGGTTTTTTGTTTTGTTTTTTTTCCCTCCTGTGCCCATTTTGGTCACACGAATTGTGTCTGAAATCTCATACTGTATACTACGTACTAAATAGAATGCAGTAGGTTTATTCAAGTTAGTTTTTTTCCCCTCCACATGCTGGTCCCATTTTTACATTTGCATTTTCAGAAGTTTAGCTGATGCTCTTGAAGCTCTAAATATCAACCTCAGTCCATAGTGTACAGTCAGCTGTGGTCTAATGATGTGTAGAGTTGGTTCATGTAACTGGTGGGAAACATGTAAATATAAAAGTCTACTGCCTGCTAAATAGTTAGTACTATGAGTTTCAGACACATACATACATTTTCAGATAGTTCAGCTGTGCCCTTTCATAAGAGTAAATGCTAGGGAAAAAAGAACAGTACTCTTTAATTTTAGACCAAAGAACACTTTATCTACACACTCCTACACTGTCATGAGCTTTTTATGTTTACCCCTGTCATTTAAATCTTGGGAAAATATAACTATTGACAAGGTGTTCCTTCTGACATGTGGCAGCTACTTTTTATGGTCAGGCCTCATATTTTTATACTCTGATGTGAGACATACTCATCAAAGAGTAGATGATAGTTTTTATTTGTATAAAGTTATACTAAGTTGTAATATTAAGCCTTAGGAATATATTCAATGGGTTAATGTTGAGAAATGGCACTTTTTCCTTCTTATAAAACCGGTTTTGTTATGTCACATTTCATAGTTTATTGCCTATTAAGATTAAGTGTTGGTGGATAGACATATTTGAGCCATGTGTTGGATATATGTCTACATCAGCATTGTTCAAATGGTAATGTTTTGTTTACAGTTAAAGGGAAACAGTTTTACATCATCATTGTTGTTTTCTCTTCTCAGTAAAACAAAAACAAAAGAAAAGAATGAAAAACGTTGAATAGTCATTTATCTTATTTCATACACCTACGGTAGAGGCGATGTTAGTCGTATCCAGTACAACAAATATCCACTTCAGAGATCGAACACGGAACATTTATTAAATTCCACGTGTGTCAACTGACACCATAACGGAGTAATTCTACAATCCCGTGTTACTCCACAGCTACAAAACGAACCAACTTCCACGTTGTCGCGCTACCTCTTTCTGTCCGCTCCATTGGCTGTGTCCGTTCTTTCTAAAGGCCGAGTTGAACTACTCTTGTCACAAACTTTCTATATACACTGTTTCTACGCCAACTGGTTAAATTAACTTGAAAGGCAAACTTTAAAGGCCATTTTAGGAAACAAACTTCAAAGGCCTTCGCTTACGTCATTAATGATATAATCAGTACACGTACATACGGTTCTTGATCTAAATAACCTTACATTACCAAATAAACAGAAATAGAGCAAACCCTGGTTTGCTGATACACCTACTCTTGACAGGTGATCATATAACCATGTGATGGTGCTAACATGAACATTGCGCCGCCCAGCGCATCCTGAGCTCATCCTTCTAGTTCCTCTTTCGACAGGGCCTTCAAAGAGTGTAACAGGGTCGTAGTAAGTGTCATAAAGTCAGGAGAGAATTCCTGCGACACACGTGTAAATTATATTTCGGTATTATTAGTGTTTCTATAATAGAAATACAGTAAAACATGTAAGAATTTAAGTTAGACGGAATCAGTTAAAGACTAATTTACTCCATTAATAAGAGGTCCTGATTCGCGCATGCGTAGAAGGCTGAGCTGCTGAGCGACTACAAGGTATGCGGTAATATTAACTTAGTCATAATTTAGTCGTAATGTTAGCAGTCGCTTTGTTAATATTTAGTTATCGGACAGCTCTACATAGCTTCCTGAAACCGGTTTAGTAACACAAGGCCCGGGACATTTCTGCATTTAGCAAAATGCTCTGAAACTACAATTCCCTGTTTCCCTGAGCTGTCCGCTGATACGACGTGCCGTAAACGTTCAGCCACCAACACCTAAACCGAGATGGAAGTCACCAAAGACGCTTGACACTTTTTTAAATCTTTATCCTTATTTGTTTCCTGAAATGTTTATCTAGTGGCGCCAGACATCAGGAAACGGGACTGGCTGTGAAAATGGAGGCCATGGAAGATGACAGTTTGGACCTAAAAGACGACCACAACCACAACTATTGTGCGAGCAGCAGAGCCCGCACGCATCTCAGCAGTCAGCTGTCGGACGTAACGACGGTCCCGCAGCTCGTTTGTCCATCGGTAATGGGAGAGGCGGGCGCTCGGCGAAGAAAACTGTGGTCCGGCAGCAGCGGAGGGTCAAAACTCATGGACTCTGATTCAGGCAGTGAGAGCGGTGAAGTCGCTGAAACCGATTGCAGGGCTCCGCCATCCGCTGTCGAGGGAAAATTCACTCTCGACTCTACCTCCAAGTTCCGTAAGTTGAGTTCAGCTAGTGGGCAGTGTGACAGTAGGGCCTGGCGTCCTGTAACCACTGAGCAGCTCGGCCTGCTGCAAACTTAGACTTCTATTGTGTGTTTTCATATATGTCACTGGTAAGACATCTACAGCTTTGAAATCGGGCTTTGACCAGAGTCTAGCGCATGCTATAAAAGCTAATTTCCCACCTGACTTGCTCCCCTCCCTTCTCTCAGTCCTGAATGCCATGGCAGTAGAAGACTACCGGAAAAACCACTGGCCAGACCTGGAGAAGGCGATTGACCGTCTGCTAATTCAGAATCCCACGGACCACATCTCAGTTTCCTATGCACAGATATACAGGTAAGACCATGCGAGTAACGGGGTGTGTTATAAATACACACCTGATTTTCATTGAGCCCCTCTGGGCTCTGCCTGTTTTTTAACGACTTTCTCATTGGCTTTGTTTTCCTAGTTACGTGTACAAATGTGTCTGTCAGCAGCACTCTGAGCTGCTCTACAATGATTTGACATCAAAAATAACAGATCATCTGCAACAGGTTTCCGCTCATCTACAAGTAAGCAAATTCAGTTACAAGGAAATTATTAAGTACAGAACTACAAAATTAGCTAATTCTTTTATTATTATTTTCCAGGATAGCCCACCTGAGAATTTCATTGAGAATTTCAACACTGCACTGACACAGTTCACAGCATCTCTTCAATGTATAGTTCCTGTATTTATGTACTTGGTAGGAATTTTTTTTGTTAGTACCTGTTGTAAAGACAAACAAAACACCTGAACTATTATGTAAAACTTCTGACACATTCCATGCAGTTGGTTATAACCCTGTTTTAGGTTATTACCTGAATTCACTTTCATGCATCCTTCTTCATTTTTTTAATTGTAATGTTTTCAGAACAAGTTCTACATTGAGTCAAAGCTGAATAGAGACCTAAGGGAGGATCTGATGAAGCTGTTTGCTGATCATGTTGCAGATAAACATATAAACACAGTGATGCGTGAGTGTATTTTTCAGATGAGGGAAAATCACCTCCAATGACTTGATTCCTTGCTAACAAAAAAAACACAACAATTTCAAACCAATCATTCCTTTCAGCTCTTCTCATCAAAGCTCATTCCATGCCCTTTCAAGTTCAGCCATCTACAATGGCAAGTGTGGTTAAAGGCCTCTACAGCCTGCGACCAGGTAATCTATATCTGTGTTCTTGACACATTCTGCTACCAGAAAGTTTTACTATGTATGACCTGTTTTAATGCTGCAAGCTGTTGTTGTAGCGTTAAACAGATCAGTTTGTCTCCACTATGGCAAACAAAACACTTTTACATATGCTCTTGTTTTCCCTCACAGAGTGGGCCCAGCTTGCCCCAGCTCTATTTTCTGGGTTTATTCCACAAATCCACCCCCCTGCTGTGGAGTCCCTGCTGTCTGACTATGCAGCTTATGACCAGAAGCTACAGATGGAGCTCTCCATGAATGGATTTCCACGGTCAGTTTCCCAACGCTTCAATTTCAGATGGCGGCTATTCATTTTTACAATCCTACTTCCAAAAAAGCTGAACTTTGTAAAGTGTAAAAAAAAAAAAGAAGAATGCCAAGATTTGCAAATAAGTTAAAACACATGGAATCTTCAAACTAAAAAATCTGTCGTTTTAAATATTTGCTTATTTAGAGTTTTATACTGGCAACACTACAAGGTTTGACGTTTACCACCGTCTTGTAGAGCTCAGTGATATACAAAATAATTTGTTTTGATAATTTAATCAAATAAAATTTATAATCAATCATAATATTTTTTTCCGTTGATATCGATATTTATCATCTTATAACTCGTGCTTATTTAAAGACACTGCCAAACCTTTATCAATTAAAGGAGTTTGTTGCTGTCGTTACTCTAACATCTGCCGTGATTTCCTCCTTATATTCTGGTGTTCGTGTTTGAGCTGGTGAATCATATTTGATCCCTCTTTCTACCTATTGCTGGTGTGGGTTTGTTTCTGAACCATTTCCAAACAACAGATGCAAGTTCAGCCTTACCACAATGTAATATAATTTAGATGATAGGACACGTTACAGCTCCACTGCATAACATCACTTCCTGTTTTAACATGTCTCTATTATTTATTTCCCTTCTCTAAGCATTACACAACCTTTCCAGTCCTTTTTTGCCCTTTTTGAAACTTGTAACTGGTATTATATTAAAGAAACAATAAAATGTTCGACATTTCATTGTTAGTATTTGAAAAGTTTTCATTATACTATTTTTAATCAAGTATAGGTATTACAGGATCAGCATTCTATTTTAATTTACATTATACAAAGTGTGTCAAGTTTGGAAACTGGTTTATAATACTGCAACACACTTTATTTAAAAATACTAATGTGCTTGTTTTCCAGAGGTGACCAGTCTCGCAAGCGGGCCAGTGATGACTCCTGATAGCAGAAGTAGCGTTGCCATATTTGTTGCAGAACTCAAATGGTGCCTCCTACATTTTTATCACAAGTTGGCTCCCTGCACTAGGTTCAGTGTCAGCAATGTGTCAGTTCCATCTCTCTCAACTCAAGGTCACAAAACACTGTGAACAACAAAGAGAGCATGAGACTGAGATGTTGAGCAGAAGCTTAATCTCACTGCACTAAAAAAGCACACAGACGTCCATTATGGTGCTTTCCTCCATGATTACATGCATCCAGCTTCAGTATTTGTGGAATGTGAGCGCTCGGATGGCTTTGTCCATGTTCTCCTCATTTGAAGAGTGCCTTCACAATGTCTGTTTAATTGGATCTGCTGACAAGGAATATGCTGATGGTGGATATTTCATTCCTAACTTTTAACGTGTGGTTTTAATCGTCTGGGCTAATCAAGACTTACTATTGCTGCTAACAATCCTGTCCCTTATTAATTAATACTACACAATCTTTGGTTTTGCTTGCAGTGTGTGTTTAACCCAGTTGCTATAGGAATACAAATATGGCTGAAGACACATGGGAAGAAGTTGATCTGCCTTTAATGTCTTGGTAAACATCCAGTTATGCCAAAGAGTACAGTACCCTTTTTTTAGTATGTGTATATATATTGGATTCGGGCTAACAATGCATTGTATGCTGTTTGAATCACTGAGCCATTTAAGTTTTTTTTATACTAACAAGTTTTGAGCTTTGGTTGAACTGTTTATTTTCTAGACCTAAGTAAAATTCTAACTTTAAATTTTACTTGTTTGTTGAGGACTAGCAGCGATTGCACTGCAGCACATGACATTGAGTGCCAGAAACCTTAAATATCCACAGAACAGTTTTTCCTAATTTTTTTACTTAAATTTGTTTGATAATTACCCATCGTCTCTTAACTGTAAATATATTGAATCCTTTGCTTCATGGATTTAACAAAAAAATTATATGCAAATAATGTGTTAGTCAGAGTCTGGAGTACTCTTTGTGTATAGCCTGTTCATTATGTACAGTAAGAGTTTTCCATCTTTGCATAGTTTTTGTACAGTGGTCATGATAAACAAGCTTTTCACACAGATGCATTTTTGTTAAATTATACACTTGAATAGAACAATTCTATATAGTTCTTACACTGTTTTAAGTGTAAACAGATGCTCAGGCTTGCTTTTTGTTTTTGTGGGTTTTAGTCATGGTCTGTCAAACTGATTTCATCATGTGAGACAGATAACTGTTTTTCACTAATTCTGTTTTTTAACCTTGTCTTAAAAAAGTAATAAGACATTATATTAACCTGAAAGAAACTGAAAAAAACAGAATCACTGCAGATGCCAAACCATTGTGTGTAATACCTTACATGCTGTGATAATATCTCTTTATCTTTAACATGCTGCAAAAATATTCATGTTAAAACAACTGGACAACTGTGAATAAATCTTTTTTGGCTCAAAAGTTTCAGAAATCTGTTTTAGATTCATTGGTCTAACAACAATTCAGGATATTGTCAAACAACTGCCAGATGTTTTAGTTTTTGCATTTTTTTTTACAGTGCCACCCTCATTATCACTGTCAATCTGTTGTGTTAATATTGGTGTGTGAGGCTCTACGAGGGGCTTCTAACGTCTGTTGGACAGAGGTCTAGGACAGACCACTGGAGGAGGAATCTCCTTACAGCACGCCGTCCCTGGCCAATGAGCAGGGACGCCACCCAGACCCATGGGCCAGACCTCCTCAAAATAACCTGCGACCACAGCACTGACAAATGTTGCTACTTTTACTGGTGACAGGTTACCCTACCTACTCAGCTTCATATCTTCCAGTAAACTCCAAAGTTAACTGTAACTGTGTGTGAGAAAACCAGTAAAGCTGGGCAGCTGCTTGTGTCCAGGATTTCCCCAGGTGGCAAGAACCAGAAGACTAGAATCCACCTCTTTGAACAAAGGTGCAGTCTGAGGATTTACAAGTCCTACGCAGGGGGTCAGCTGAGTTTATTCTGGAGGTAAAACACACCACCCCCTAATATAATTGTTATTTGCTATGTCCTGTTGACTGTCTTGTGGCATCAGCATGGTGTGCCTTCTATAACCTCAGACAATTTCTGACACTGAGACTCAAAGAAGCTGAGTCTGTTTGTGTTTGACTGCTATGCTCCTTTTACACTGCATTATTTTAACCTGCTGGACATGTGTTGCTGTGTTTAGCTCAGGGCTTGTTAATCTGTATGGGCTGCGACTGTCTTATCTCACTCAGCAGAGCTTCATTTATGATAATTACAGTTGTGTTTGTGTAATTGGATTAATGACTGTTGTGACTGATCAAAATCACGATAACAAGGGTGCACAGAGGGGGACTGCTTTTTTTGTTGATTTTCTTCATGTAAATTGAACCCTTGCTATTATTAGATATGACTTGGTGGGCTGGAGCCTGTTTGCAAAGGATTAATGTACACAACAGCTGCAGCTTCAGGTCTGTTGGAAGGGCATTGCTGGCTCTCTTAATTGCACAGATTTGAGTGTCAGTAGCACATGTGTACCCTATCTTATTCCTATATTCAATAACTTGTTCATGTCTAGTGTCAAAAAGTTGTGCAAAGATTCAACATCATATAAAGGTTCATCTGAGGTGGACACTGGCAAAAATGTATACATATATATATATATATATATATATATATATATATCAATCATGCTAATAACCTCTGTGTTAGCCTTCTGACTTTACAATAAACATTTCACATTGCTCTGTTAGTTACATTAGGTGTGTTTGGTATGTTAATGACTCAAAAGAACCATGAATGTTTTATTCCAAGTTGCAAATGCTCATTACATTGTTACAGCTGCAATTATCGGTTAGTGAACAGCTGCAATTATCGGTTAGTGACTAATCTGTCAATTAGTTTGTAAATGAATTGATAAATTGTCCTATAAAATATCAGAAACCAGTTTTTATAAATCCCCTTACACTTTGGTGTCCAGGTAGAGTCCAAATTGATGTATCACAACATCTAAACCTGAAGCTATTTAAGCTGCTATAACATTAGACCAAAAAGAGCAGGGTAGACATTTGAACAGCAACCTGGACACGTCACTTGAAAAACTACATTGATTGTGGTAAGAATTAAATAGTAGCTAATAATTTTCTGAACAACCAATCAATTTACTGACTAATCATTTCAGTTCTACTGTTTATCCTGTAATTTTAGATGGAACTTTCAGATAGCCACTAGTTTTAGTCATTTTCTGCACCGTAAAAAAAAATTCAGCTTGCAGGGGGATTAAACTATGCTGTAAACATGTTAAATGTGACAGTGAACTTAATTCTTATGTCAGTTCTGCACAGCAGGGAGTCTTACTGACAATCAAATCAAAAGTACTGTAAAAGAGCTGAGAAATCCCTGTTAATAACTTGATCTTGCTTAATTCTTACAGTTCTTGGATCCACATTCAGTCGATTTCATATAGACATCCTTAAGGTCTGAGGACAGAATGACAGTAATCAAATTAAATACAACAAATAGGCAGTATCCATGTATTCTTGGTTGTTTTATTTTAAATGAATTTCAAAATTATACTGGTGTACTTGGCAGACAGAAAATCCTCTGCGTTAGACATTGGAACTTCAACCTGAAAGTTATTGGATGTCCTTTCAATTTTTCTACAGAATGCAAGACAGCAGCACTGAGCAGCCACCATCATTGTCTCAGCTCTTAAGAGAGAGTTACCTGGCAGAGGCCAGAGCCCAGCAGCGTCACACTGAGATGAGTCGCTCAGACGCTTCTTCCACATGTCTCCAAATCTACGGATCACTTAAAGGCAAGGCTGAGGACTCTGTTGGCCACAATGATCCCCAACTCCCAGACCTCTCAGCTTTCCTTAGCCAGGAGGAGCTCGATAAAAGTGTGAACCTTGCCCGACAGGCCATTGGACATGAAGCCCATGAGGAGAGGGGAGAGGTCAAAGCATCCGTCACATCATTAACTCCCTCCAACATCCAAACAGTCTCGGTTCCTTCCTCTACATCTCCTTCTGTCGCCTTCGCTAACCCCTCTCCTGCTCCTTTTACAGTCCCTTCCACTGTGTCCTTCACACAGCCAGCCCCCGAGTTCAAAGAACTGCCAACAACAACAACACACACTACATTGAAATCAGACAGAAAGATGCATAAAGCCTCTATGCGGCAGGATAACATGATTAGGAACAGCAGAGATTCCAGTGAAGGATTCAATGACTATAACAGGGCAGCGAGGTCTGCCCCGTATGGTCTGGAGACCCAGTCCAAAAAGGAGTTTCTCAACAAGGCAGCAGACTTCATTGAGGAGCTCTCCTCTCTCTTCAAGGCCAACAGCTCAAAACGGATACGGCCAAGAGCTTGCAAAGCGCACAGGAGTAGGGTCCAGAACAAGAACCAGAATGAGGGGACAGTTCATCCCCTTGGCTCAGACAATAGGGAGCGTACTGACATGCCCATGGAGGTGGACAAAGAGGGACCCAGGCAAGCTGGTAGCCACCAGCAAGGGGTCCAACTGGACTCTAAGATTGGACATGTGGAGTTTCAGGATAACAGGATTACTGAGGAGCAGCAGTACAACTCTGTTTCCCAGGTGGAGGCAGAGGGTGAAGGATGCATCTCAATGGATACTCCATACCGAGGAGAGGTTCCTGTGTCCGAGCCTCCTCACTTCATTCAGAAACTGAAAAGCAGGGAGGTTCCTGAGGGCAGCAAGGTCCAGTTAGACTGTATCGTAAGAGGACACCCTTTGCCTGAAGTCCGGTAAGAAATGGTCAGCCTGGCAGTTTCCAAGCTCTTTGTCTTCCTGATATAAGTTTATTTCTTACTTGGCAGGATATACAACAAGACGTCCTGTTTCTAGGCTCTGCCAAAACCATTTTTGTGGTTTTAGTCTCTGTAAATCAAATAGCAGCTGATACATTGTTACCAGTTTATTATGATTAAATGGTAAATGGTCGCTTATATAGCACTTTTATCAATTTTGGTTGTTTGATTTGATTGTTTACATAACTTTTTGTAATCATCTGTGACCCATAATATGAAGTATGTTGTGTATAGGCTGCAGATAATACTAAATAATTAGTTTAATTAAGTTAAATCCAGACAGACTTGACATGTGATGATAGCCAACAGCTGATTCTGAATGGTGTGTGTGTGTGTGTGTGTGTGTGTGTGTGTGTGTGTGTGTGTGTGTGTGTGTGTGTGTGTGTGTGTGTGTGTGTGTGTGTGTGTGTGTTGAGGCTTTCTCTCAAGTTCCTTATAATGTTTTATCGCAAATATTGATTATGTATATTGTCACAAACTTTGGAAGAAAATTAAAGCAGAATTTATTCTGAAACATGAAAGTACCATTTTATTAGACAGGTTTTAAAACTCTTACAATTTCCCCTCCCTGACAAAATAGGCTTGAATGAGTGAAGCGGAGGTGTCAGACTATAGGGGGTATGGCCTTGTTAGCCCTGCTGAACATTGTTGAAGCACTAACATATACTTGTCCAGGGAGAATGTAGCTCCCTGCCATTTTTAGACCAGACTGGCACTGTGAGCAGTGGTCTCTTCTGATAATGCAACTGACTGAGCTCTTGACCAAAGCATGAAGAGTTTGGTAAGATAATTTAAACAGTAGTTTCCTGGTGGATATTTTAACATGATTTCAACCTGGTCTTTTAAAAACATTCAGATTTGAAGATTTGAGTTGAGTGGTTGCTCGTTAAGATGTGTTACCTCTTATTATAGATATGATAAGATACGATATAAGATGCGTTACCTCTCATTTTATGTTTAAGCATGGCTATTATTTTAGTTATTATAAAGCACATTTCATTGAGTGTGTATGTCTCTCTGACTTAGAGGAGATGTTATTTCTCATCAATTTGCCATAGTCTACTGTAGCATTGTGTGTATTCTAACTCTATGTTTAGCTTTGTGCATATATGATTGGGTGAGCCAGTCAAAGCTCTCAGGCTCCAGTGGGAATCTCCTCTCTAGTTCTGATCTCCAAAGGGAAAATAGCCCTGACAGGTGCAACAAGTGACGTCTTTGCTTAATGGATCAGCCACCTCCTCTACTACTCATGCTTTCAATTTAGACCCTTACTCATTAGGAATTCCATAGCCCAGCTCATGACCTCTGGCAGCACATTCCAGCAGCATCGCTTGTGTTGCATCCTACTATCGGGAACAGATCTTTAGTGTTGCTTTGTGAGTATAGAAAAGTTTAGCTACAGTCTTAAGTAGCATACCTGCCTGTACATTTATTTGAAAGAATTCTATGAGCTTAGTAAGAGAACTGGATATGGTTTATCTCTGGTCTTGCCAGAGAGTAACATATCGCCTCATGCCTGTTTGTTTATTGGCTGGATTTTATAAAGCATCAACTCCTCAAAATAGATGTACTTTGACATAGAGGCTGCTGCAAATGTTGCTGGACAGAACAGGGAGGCAGTCAGAGGTTTACTATTATAGTTTTACAGTGAGAAAATAGACTGTTGATTTCAGCTTCAGCTCTAGCTTCAGCATACTAGATTTTAGTAAGTAGGAGTAATACCACATAATAGTATCCAGGTGTCAATTGCATGTTTAACATGATTTTATTTTCACTAATTTGACAGTAAAAACGTCTTTATTTCAACCTGGTTTGAATCCAGCTGAGCACTTCTGATGCAAATCATCCCCCGTTTGTGCCTAATTAATAAAGGCAATAAACCTTTAAATACAGATTTTTTTCTTCATCTTCATAACTTCAACAGTAAATTTGATCAATCTCTAAACTGGCATGACGCACTGCTGCTGCTTCTTGTCTTACAGGGAAAGGGGTAGATCTGCTCATGCAAATGTTTTCCTCTTGGCCTGCATAACTGAACGGTACCCAGCTAGATGCACTATTAAGGACAGAAGTAGTCTCAGTCTCATCCCAGTAATGTCAGAGGGTTAAGACGAGAAAAAAAGAGACTCGAAAGCAAAGCAGAGAGGGTTTTGTTTGTGTTGAGTTAATGAGTGAAGATGTGATGTGAATCAATGGTCGGTCCTTCACAAATTTGGAAGTAGCAATGCTAAGCTGTACTGAGTAGTTTTAGTATATAGTAGTATATCTATTTATATTCAATTACAGGTGGTTTTGTGAGGGCAAGGAGCTGGAGAACAGCCCTGACATTCAGATCATCACCATTGGTGAGTTGCACTCTCTGATCATCGCAGAGGCATTCGAGGAAGATACTGGACGCTACTCCTGCTTTGCATCTAATTTCTATGGCACAGACTCCACGTCAGCTGAGATCTACGTCGAAGGTTATTCTTATGTTTCTTTCTTTGTTTCTGACACACTCTGGGGCTCATCTAGATTTAAAGTCTCTTAGTAACAAAGTCTTGACATATGTTCACTTCTGCAGGAGCTTCCTCTTCGGATTCTGAGGGTGAGCAGCACTTTGAACATGTAGCCCAGTGAGTTTTTATCGTAATGTCATAAAGACACACTTGAAAATAATCTATTAGGCTTTTAATTCTAAATGACAACATCGCTTTCTTCCTTCTGTGATTTTCAAAGGCTGGAGAAAAAAACCTCAAAGTCTGCTCCATCTTTACCTCCATCATCATGCCAAAGTTTCTCTGCAGAACAAGAGTCTGTGTCAACTCAGCTTGCAGCAACCACTGAGGAACCAACAGCAGAACACTCCTCAACACCAACAAATCAATTTCATCCATCACTCCAGACCTCCACCACAGAATGTTCTGTCCCTGAACAAGTTTCTGTGGTATCCACTGAACAACCTGCTCAAGGGAAGAATACAGTCTTACCTGTGCAGGTATTTCCTACTTTTGCACAAGGCCAAACAGAATTAACAGAGGTGTCAACACCTGTCACAGTCATTTCCACGCCACAGACGGTACAGACAGCTACATCACTGCCTCTGAACCTTGTGGTTTCATCTGTCCTTCCTGTTCAGACAGCTTCAACGCAGACATCACAACCTGAGGTAAATCAGCTGAAACACTTTCTTCCACTTAGATGTATGTGAAATGATTTTAAGTTAATGTTTTATCATCATGACCTGTGTGGTTTTCTTTTCTTCAGAATCAAACGTCTAACTATCTACAAGGGTTAAACAGGCATGGTGTCATAGCTGCCCCTGTATTCACAAAGGTAGAGTCATTCTTAAAAGGATGCTGCTGTCCATTATACATTTGTACGTTTATCAATGCAACTTGCTGTCTTACCAAACCATTCCCAGAGCCTGCAGGAAATTCTTGCATCAGAAGGCCAGCTGGTGGTGCTAGAGTGTCGTGTGAAAGGGGTGCCATCACCTCTAGTGGACTGGTACAGAGAGGGAAAAATCATAGTAGACTGCCCAGAATTCAGGATCTTGCAGAAAAGTAAGAATCTTAAATAAGTCAGTGTAATTCATTTGAACTCAGAAATATATCAGCAATCCTACTGAATATCACAAAATCATTAAACTGACTGATGTTATGTAGAAAATGTCTACATTTTAAATATTATATGTGGTATCTTTTTGGTAAAACAGAGACAAACTAACTATTTCATAATGATTCTGGTACTTTTTTCCTTTTCAGAGCCAAGATCTCCAGCTGAATCAGGTACATATTCCATTTCATTATATCAAACATCCCGTAGGAACTGACTACACTAAAGCAGCCGCTTGTCTGTAAATGATGCTGCAGTGTGTACATATACTCTGCTGAAGTGTTTACAGTCTTTGCCAGAGTATTCTGCTCTTCTTCTGTACATAAACCAGAGCTGCTTTTCCCCGACTCTGAACCATATAAGGTAGTTTCTCATCCTGTGTCAAAGGACGATGGCAGATCATTTTAACCTGCCTCAACTGCAGAAAGAGTCTCAGCCCTACGGATACATAGAAGCCTTATTGCTGAGCAAAATACATGAATTGAAATAGAAATCATGAAGTTTTTCTTAATTGTATTAATACTCTTTATTACACGTGACCTAACACGGTTACAGTGAATTGAACTGACTTAATTATGTGAGTATCACTTTTTTTACCTCCAGAGGAAATATGCACTTTGGTCATTGCTGAGGTCTTTCCCGAAGATTCAGGGATGTTTATTTGTACAGCAAGCAACAAGTATGGAACAGCGTCCAGCTCTGCAGAACTGAGGGTCAAAGGTAACACTTCTTATTTTCTTCATGAAACACGAACACTTTTCGTATATTCTTAGAACAGTGCATTGACATTTCTGTACATCCATTTCTCGGCTTCCATTCAGGCAATGGCAGAAACAGCAACCACATGAGGCCTTTCAGCAGTTTAACAAAGGAGTCAAATCAAGTACAAGAGCCTTCCCCATCAGCTCCCACTGTGAACCTTCAACCAGACATTACTGCGATCAACAGCCTTAAGCCCCACTCGAGCACCATTCGCCTAGACCCATTCATCTCTAGCACAATACGCCTGGATCCCTTAAACACCAGCACCCTCCGTCTGGACCCCCTCACCTCCAACGTGTTGCGTCCAGAGCCCCTTCGAACCAGCTTGCCTAGCCTGGAGCCCAGCAGCCTGAGCAGCAGCTGCTGCCTGGACTCTCACAGCACCAGCACTCCAAACTTAGATCCTAAGTACCTCCATCAGGATACTCCTGTATCAACTGGAACACTTTTAGATCTACAGCTCGATGGACAGGTGCCCTCATACCTAAAACCTTTCACTCCTCCATCTGCATCTACAGCTGAACAGGAAATGTCCAAACCTTTGTCTGACACAAGCTCCACAGTTAAGGGGATCTCGAACCATCAAAACGGGAGCCATGTGGTGATGCCACTGCCTGATCCACCTCCTAACTCCTGCCTAAAAAATGGCGCCCAAACAAACCAGAAAGATGCACGGTCAGGTACCAGAGTCGGTCGGCGTGTGCACTTTAAGCTGCCAGAGGAAGAGAAGGATGAACAAAGTGATTTATCTGCTCAGTCGGACGAAGACATAGCTCAGGGGTCAGTCAGCAAAGAACCACCACCTGTGTTGGCTAAACCCAAACTGTGAGTAAACAGTCTCAGAAATCTCTAGAACTGGTTTAACACTGATACTAACACACACTGTCTGAATGCACTGAAACAATACAATACTAGGGGGGAAAAAATCCTTTCTACTTGTGTTGCCCAAATCTGGTTCTTACTGTGCACCACATCAAAGTGAATTAAAATGGGCTGTTTTTAGGGGTGGGAGGTTCCTTATCCAGCAGTTCAACCAGCAGCTGTGGTCAGTTGTAATTCATATATGAATGCATGTAGACTTCAAATGTGGATCTTCAGGCTTTCTAAAACAAAGGATGGCATTTTCTATTTGTAAGTATACTGTTGATACATTTATGTTTACCTGATATTGCAGATGAGGCTGAATGAAATTTTGCATCTTGCTCACTGTTGTTTTTGAACATGCTGTTATAGGCTTAAAGCAACAAATTAAAATACGTCAGAATGTTTGTGCTGTTTAGTCTAACTGCATTTCTAGCAATATGATGGTAAATAAAAGAAAACATCACTTTTTCTTATGTGAAAGCTAAAAGCATCTTCAGCTTGGACAGCTTGTTTTGTAGATTATCCATAAAAGGGCAGAGTATTCCTCGTGCTGACTTTGGCTCATTCCTGCTGTGGGTTTACTGCACTGACTTAATTTATTACAACAGTACACTGAGCCACTTTCTTCTTCACCATGTATAGTGTCATTTTTTTGTTACTTTATCCCCATTATTTTGGTTTGGTCGATCAACAGGGACCCAGCCCACCTCCAGCTTTTGCACAACCAGGTCCTCATGGAGCAGCAGCAGGAGACTGAACCTCAGGCTCACACCCACATAGTAGCACAATCCAACTCCCCATTTCAGGTCCAGTCTGGGGTCCAAAGCCCCCATGAAAGTCCTCTGTGGTCACCTAGAGTGAACCGGGAACCTCATCCACCACCTTTTCAGCCCCATCTTAAAACCACCACACCACCAGGGCAGTTACTCCACTCTGTGCCTCCACTGACCACTGCCCCCCCTGCTCCATCTCTGAGCTCTGCTACAGCACTCAACACCACCTTTTCACCCCCTCTCACCACTTCTGCAACTTCTTTCACCTTCCCTCCTTCTCTTCCTCAACTAAAGACTTCATCATTGGTGACCTCGCCCCTACCTGCCCCACCGCTGGACACAACTCCCGCCCTTAGTATAGCAGCTGTAACTCAAATGAACACCATGCATGCCTCCCACATCAACCTGTCCCCTGCAGCTCTTGCCAAAATAGCACCCACACCCCAATTTTGCCCTCCACCAGCACCAAAACTTAGTACAGTCACTACACATTCAGCCTCGGCCTTACAGCAGATCACATCTCCAACTCCTCTGCTGAGAAGCACCCATGCCTCCCTCATGAATCTCACCACCCTCTCCCATACCTTCAACTACACCCGGCCTAAAGAGTTCATAGCTGCTCAGATCGTCTCTCCAGTGATGAGTCCTTCCCCAACTGAATCCCCAGTCCCTCTGCTCCAGGAGTTGGCCGCTGAGCTCAACTCCTCTGCAGCCAGCTCCCCCACTCTCCCGCCATTTTCTCCTCCACCCAGGACCTTCCCCACAAGAGTTCTAATGTCTCCCACCAGCCCTCCTTCCCTGTCTTCGCCCACACCTGGGTCTGCCCCATTACTAAACAGTGTATTCGCCTTACGAGCCCAGTCGCCCACCCAGTCGTCTTCTCCCACCTCCAGCAGCTCCACTCCAAGCCCTATTCTAAACCCAGTGGCATTCCTCAGCTCTGTCCTGCCGTCGCTGAGCCCAAGTCAACCCACCAATGCAATGGGCCTGCCCAAGGGTGCTCCTACAGGGTACGTCCTCTCTGACAGGCTACAGTGCTCTTGAACATACAGTACCACATGTTCTAATACATTGTTATCATCTGTCTCACCAGGGCACAAAAGAAGGCACCCAAAATGCGCCTGCCATCAGCTAAAGAAATTCGTGAAAGCAAAGAAATTCTCCTTCATGACATTGAAAAAAAGCTTCGATTCAAAGATGAAACTCCATATTTTGCACATCAACAGGTACTAAGCAGTCTCTCGCTCTGCTGCTTTAAATTATCTCTGTTTTCTTTACTTCTTCAGTTGCAATGGTAAAAAATATAATATTGCAAACGATTACTTGCAGAAACAAAGCTGCTTACCTAAGCCCAACTAGTGAGTCCTGGGTTGTTTGGTTGATTAGAGCCCATTACATCTGTGCTTGGTTAAAAAAAGACAATGTTGAGATTATGAATGTCAATGAATTATCCATTGGTGACATGTTAGTATGTGATCTCAATTAATGTTAAACTAAGTGTAGCAGTGTATTTTTTAAAATACTTTACGATGAAATTGAACAAATTTGACAAATTATTGCTGCATTTCTCATGGAGCCACTAGGTGTTAAATATAGTAAGTATGAAAGAAAAATAATGAATACAATGTGTGATACATATAAACAAAGGAAGAAATAAAGAAAATATCTTTATCAACTATATTTTTATCGCATAGCATTTTTTATAGTTGGTCAGATTAGTAGAGTGCCAACAAATCCAAAGTAAAACTGAGCCAGATGCTGCTGCAGTAAATGAAAACAGCACAAATTTACAGAAACATCTTTAGCTTTTACTGCAGGTCTTAGCGTTACAAAACTGCCTAAATACACCTGTGAATTAGTTACTCAGCCTCAAAATCTAAAGCCAGTGTTAGTTTTGTTGCCAAGACATTGTGAATGACAACAAAGGTGTTTTTGCATCTCACAGCTTTGCATGTCCTTCTTTCAGTATTATAAATTAACTCTGAATTATCCTGCAGATGTGCCTTTGAAGCTGAGTAATGAACCAAGATCACAACCATGCCTGGCTATAGGTAGCCTGATAGTTAAGCTTTTCTTAGTAAAATATTTTATATCAATGTTTTGAAGCATTTACAGTGGATTTTTTGTGTGTTTTATTTACTGCAGCAGCCAGTTGTGTTACATTCGCTTTGGCATTATTGTTGCTTTAACTAACAGTAGCTAATGATTTAACAACTGACTGAGAGTTACATATCGTAGCTTTAGGAGGCAGGGGATGTGTGGTTGGCTGAAAAGGGAGACGGCAATTATCACACTGCTAATTTCTTCATACTTTTTAGTTTTTATTTCTAAGATACAAAAATGCTCAATGAAGAACTCCTTTCAGTTCAGTAGCGCATAAGACGTCATTCCCTCCCCTGCATTCATGGTTATTCATTGTGTGTCCATGTACTGTTACTAGATATGCATACCAATAACAATAGCTTGTGTGTTATTCCATAAGCATATGTTTGTGTGGTGTTCATCATCCATCCCTATCCTCTCATAGAAGCTGAGTTATGAGGGGAAAACAGCGAGTAGACCTCTTGGACCAAACATTGGTGCTACTGTCATTAACTATGATGAGGTACAAGGACCTTCCTGTCCCACGCACTGCTTTGAGCATCAGTATCAGTGTCAGTTCAGATTGGGATCACAAAACTTTCAAATTTCTCAAATATTTATCTGAATACCCTGTTTAATTAATACTTCTTATCAAATCATGCTTCTGTTAACTAATGTAAAGACACATTTTAGAGTTAAATTCATTAAGATGTGAGTGAAATGCAATAACTCAACTGTTTGTTTAATTGTAGCCGATACAACGAATTCAGCAAACTGGTTTTATACCTTTCCCATTCAAACTTACAGCCCTGTTTTTCCTGATTTAATTTCAGATTTCGTCAAAAAGCAGACATCATGTAATCATATTTCTTTATATTTTCTGAAAAATAAAACCTCCTCTTACAAACCTGCATATCGTTCTAGAGGTACTTAATATAGCGCAAAAAAGGTCTAGGTTTTTTGTTCAACTCTATAGTTTATGTGTGCACTTTATCCTTCTCTGTTCTCTGTTTTACCCTCAATAGGATTTTGTTTGGTTGGATGAGCAAACTGTTTTTCCAACCAAAAGTACTACTGTCAGGCAAATGCTACTGCATGATCCTCATCATCCAGTGGTTTAATGTCACAATCTGTATCTTTTTTTTGTGATTTGAGTTACAGGTTGTTACTTTAGTACCACTGTTGTTACATGTTAAATTGTTGCACAACCTCTCATCTTCCTGGTTATTGTATTTCTCTCCAAAAGCATTTGATACTTCTTCATTCAAGCTTCATTTTAAAAATTATGTCCCTTACTGTAGTCACAGATTTTTAGAGTAATTTTCTGAAGGAACAAAGACAGATGGCACATACAATAATGCAGCGTTGACTGTGGAGATTACTTTTACATATTGGTTTTCCTTTTCCAGGAGTACAAAGTGTCCAATTTTGAGCAGAGACTAATGAGTGAGATTGAGTTCCGTTTGGAGCGAACGCCAGTGGAGGAGTCAGATGATGAAGTGCAGCACGATGATGTCCCTACAGGAAAATGCATCGCACCCATTTTTGACAAGAAACTGAAGAACTTCAAGGCCATGGCAGGTGTTTCTGTCACATTCTCATGTAAAGTAGTAGGAATCCCTATTCCAAAGGTGAGAATTGATATCTATTCTGTATAAATAACAGGATAATGTTTCACTTTCGCCCCTCATATTTATCATAAGGAATCTGCATCTCTCATCAGGTTTACTGGTTCAAGGATGGCAAACAGATCCTGAGGAAGAATGTACACTATAAGAAGATAAGAGAAGGGGACGGGACCTGCGCTTTACACATAGAGTCCACAACTGGTGAAGACGATGGCAATTACACCATCATGGCAGCTAATCCGCAGGTAATACTTCATTCTCAGTTTTCTGGTCACATTATCAACACGTTCTTTTCAGCTGCAAAGCCTGATTTCCCTATTTTACTTTTAATGACCATTAGGGACGGGTCAGCTGTTCGGGTCACCTGATAGTCCAAACGGGACCTCCGCGAAACCGACTGACACCTATTCACTCTCAGAGGTGAGCAGGACTGAGTGTGCAGTGTGCAGAGATAAGAAGAAATCCCTCTGCAGCACTGGAAACCAGCCTGTTATTGGTTGTCCTCACTTAAAACTTAAAACCATTCAATCAACTATTTACTAATTATTCAGTTGTTTACATATAAATGCACTTGTATAGTATTATAACAATGTTTTGCCATTCTGTTATTCCTTATCTGGTCATACTTCAGCTTCGGTTTTGGATTTGTCAATAGATTTTATTGGAGTCTGATATGAACTTTTAACAAATATATATATATTATATAATATGCTAATCAGGGATGTGTTATACTGTTCATATTTAGGATTGAGCATGTCACATCTATTGCTATACTAAAATACAAATATGCACTATAACAGAGACTGACAATGATTCATATCACTAACACACTCTGTTCAACATGTTTGTGTTGTCAGGGTGCGTGCCCGCATACAGGAAGTTGAAAGTGAGCAAACCCAAGAGCGCTTTTTTCGGCCTCACTTCCTCCAGGCACCGGGAGACATGCTGGCCCATGAGGGAAAATTGTGCAGACTGGACTGTAAGGTAGGCAGCAAGTCATAGCATGTAATTAAATCATTAAAACACTGATTGTTCAACTCACCTCTCTGTCTTTCCATTCTATTTACAAGGTCAGTGGACTACCCAACCCAGAACTCATGTGGCTTATCAACGGGAATCCAATCTATCCAGACCTTAACCACAAGATGCTCGTGCGGGAGAATGGCGTCCATTCTCTGGTTATTGACCCTCTGACGCAGAATGACGGTGGCAGCTACACCTGTATTGCAAGCAACAAAGCAGGACAGAGCTCCTTTAGTCTGGAACTGAAAGTTGTGGGTAAGGAATGAATGCTTTAGGGTTATGTAAGGAAAAAATTACTGTTATGCACATTAATACTCACTTTAAAGTCAAAAAGTGTGAGCTCTTGTGCATAAATCATTCCTACTTTAGAGAAAGAAATGAAGCACCCTCCCCAGTTTGTGGAGAAGCTGCAGAACATGGGTATTCCTGAGGGGACTCCAGTCAGACTGGAATGTCGGGTGGTGGGTATGCCCCCTCCACTCATCTTCTGGAAGAAAGACAATGACACCATACCCAAAACCAAGGACAGAATCAGGTCAGTAAGAGCAAAAAACAAATAATAAAATCCCTATTGTAATTTGAATGAATTCTCAATTATTTGTTTATTTCAGCATGGCCCAGGATGCTACAGGCTATGTTTGTCTCCTTATCCAGCCAACAACTAAAGATGATGCTGGCTGGTACACAGTATCAGCAAAAAATGAGGCTGGAATTGTATCCTGCACCTGCAGGCTTGATATTTATGGTAAGTGTTGTGTATGTCTATGTAATCATCAAGGGTCTTCAGTAATGCTTTCATGTGGAAACTAACTGTCTACTGCACCTTCAGCTCAGTGGCACCAGAACATCCCTGCAGCCATGAAGAAAGCCTCAGGCAGTCGTTATGCAGCTCTGACAGGCCAGGGGCTTGACATCAAGGCAGTCTTCCCCACGTCAGATACCAGCCCCATCCTGTTCTCCAGCTCCCCTCCTGAGGCCATGCTGGAGAGTGAGGAGTTGTGAGTCGTCTGCAAACAGAAGGCTGAAGAGAATGAATATGAGCAGATTGTCATGTGATTTATGTGACGCATTTGAAGTGATACATTCAGAATAGAATGGCAAAAAGTAAGATGCATTAAAGCTATTGGCACTGATAGTAGGTTTGTCACCATTCCTAATTACTCCTATTTAAGTCCTCTGATGAGTGTTTCACATAAATGACAGATTTGGAAAGTCTTACTTCAAGAACCATCAGTGGAGTTGAATATATTGTTCTCTGACAGGTTTGAATGATTCACGTTTGTCACGTTGTTATACGTCGTATTTAACTATGATGGTAAGATTGTTGGTGAATGTGGCTGGTAAAGTTTGTACCTAATTGTTAGTCCTATTCTCAGAAGTGGTAATAATAAAATTTATTTACTGGTAGAATTAGTTTCTTTTAAGATTTATATAAAAAGCGGTTATATGTTATTGTTTATTAATAATCAAAAATAATGTGGATTCGATTTCTTGACATTTGAATGTGCCGCCAGTGAAGTGGGATTCTTTCTTTAACTGAATTACTTCTTGATGTCCGTCACTGGTTTTACATTTTTGCACCATGTTTTCATGTGCATGCCAATGTTTGATAAAGATTTACCGAAGCTTGACTAAAGAAACACAGTACAGTCCCCAATAATAATATGCTGCTAGTTGAGTTTAACTTAATTATTTAGATGAAAAACTGAAATTATTTATTTGATATTTTTTGCTTTCAAGTAATTGTATTTGTCTTTGTATTAACAAAGAGCCATCTCCTTAATTACATCTAGAGTTCAGGATGTATTATCAGAGTCATTTAAAAGTTTGTTTTGTGATTCGACCTTTCTTTAGAAAATCACACCTACAGGACAAATGTATTATGTAGAGGTTAGTATTGAACTTTGATTAATCAAATTCAGTCAGCCTAAACACATATTAAAGGAAAGTTTCAAAGAACATAGTAAACGGATGTGAAGTTGCACATTGTAAAATAGTTTTGTCTTTCTCAGAATAAAGTCATATTTATTCAAATTATCATTGTTTTTCTGGAACAAGAGGTTTTATATGAATTATGCATTGACAGCACCTGCAATCATTCTTTCTCCTTTTCTCCATCTGATGAATTTTACCTTGTGTCTGATGTGAAAATAATTCATATTTTAGAATGTTAAATCCATTTGAAGAAGGAATCACTGTCAATATATTCAATATCATGGGAGCTTCTTTTGATTATGCTGTTATCAGAGACCTGCTAACTTAAACTGATGGCAAATTCAAAACAAATACTAGATCCCCCAAGCCAATTAAGCACTGCTAATCAGTCCAATTAGATGCGAAGAGAGTTCAAATAGGCATAAAATTAAATTCACCTTACGTGACCTTATTATACCCTGAGCCTCATCTGACCAGCTGCCAGACCTACTTGTTAACTGGGTGCTGTTTGGGTTTCTATTAAATTTTTTATTAAATTCTTTTAAATTAGATTTTATTTATTTGTTTATTTCAAATTAAAAAAAACTTTTTTACAATTTAATTTTTCATTCTAATTTCTTTGATTTCATGAGTAGCTCAAAAGAGCTAAATACTACAGTTTTGCATAATAATACACAACTACTGATACAAAAATAAAACTCCACAAATTAAAACCAAACGTATTAATACACGTGCAAAGTGTTTCTCTCAAAATAAGGTATGACCTTATTCCCACAGCTAGTTCCTGATAAACAATCCTGACAATGAGATTTGGTAAAGTCAAACAGAAAATGCAGAGAGAATCCTATCGTACACTTTCTCCTGGATTAAAAACATAAGTTTTGTGCCCTAATCTCCATTTCTCCATAAGGAGAATTGGATTTTATTGAAGGTACAGGTTTCTGTTATAGCAGTCGGACCACTCCTCAGCTTTGACATATGGCTTTTGACAGAGAACATGGCTCAGACAAGCCAATCATGTAAGGGAATACCAAAAAAAGAAAAAAAAAAACTAGAGTGAAGACACGGAAGGGACAGGCCACGTCTGAGACAAGGCCCTCAGACAAGACAAGCAGCAGCTGGCAAACTACATCAATCTGTAATCAATGAACCAACTGGTAGATGGGATTATATGCCTAATTGCACAGCTAACCAGTCTATCCAAAAATGACCAGACAGCATCAGCTTGTGTGCATGACCCAGTAGCAGAGATGAGCATTATTCGAGGCCTCCATCAGTAATAAATCTTTCATAACCTGACTCTACACCCAAGCTTTGGGTTTGTCAGGACACAGTAACAGGAGCTGCATGTCCTTCATGACAATGGATGACAAAGTTAAAACCTGATATTAAATCAGAGATGTGAGAAAAAGGTGGTTAAGTAAAAACAACATTACGACCTTGTAAAAGTGCTTTGTTGGAAGAAAAGGTCATGTATTTATATTTTACACAGTATTACTCAAAATGTATTTAGGTATGGAATGTACAGTATGCAGATTTTAATATAGTGCAACACTGTTGCTATTATTTTATATAGTTCTATGTTGCTGAGTTTTTATAAAAATGTATTAGTCGTGTGCAGTATAAAGTTTAAACACATAACTGTACTTCAGAAGTTTACAAGAAATCCAAAAACATTCTATGCAGTCCAATAAAATTAAAGCTGTTTAGTCTGCAAGTCTACGAGACCCTTATTTGAATTTAAAGTAGAGTAAAAGCTGAATGTGAGTAAAGTAGTGTATTTTTTTGGCTTCTGGGTGGTAGTCAGTGTGTTTGGAGTGTGTGTGACTCATCCTCCTGAATTACAGAATTTTGGTGTTTGCAGATGGCAAGGACAGACAGACAAATTATTCTGTCTGTCCCAATTTCTCGGACCAATACACAGATCAATTATTTATTGTATGTAGTGGGTCTTACCTCAAAAGGGGAATTAATGCATCCCACAAACTGTGGTTCATTAAAACCTTAGCGCGTTACCTTCAAGAGATAAGTACACTTTTTTTTAAGAATATCTGCTCAGATGGTGCACTAATATATACAACATCTTGGACCATATTGTTGGAAAGCCATAATCCCCTGATGTGCTGTTAAAATCCCTTAGGTTAAAGACCACACTTACACTTCTGTTGCCTTAGGCTAATCTCAGATTATGATTATTATCACATGGAGATAAATTACATGAGGAGTGAAAGGGACTTTTAGGTGGCTAAAGCTAATGGACTAATGGTCGAAGTGCTTGCAAAGATTTCATATTTGATTTATAAATGAAAATTCTGTTATAATTTGTGAAAGTTACAGATTTATTTATTCTGAGATTTAAAATTTTATTTTTTAGGGAGAAGATCATGTTTTTATAGTATAATGAAATTGTATGTTTTCTAATACAATAAGTAAAAATTGCATTCATTATTTTGATCCAGTAACACAAATTCCAATAACACTGGTAAAAAGTCACTGTGATGTAGCTTTACTAGTTTTGCTTATGGGTAAGTGTTTAATTGCTTAATTAGATGCTTAATTAATAGTTTTGTCTGTTAGGTAGTGATTTTACTATTGCTGGAAATGTGCATTTAACACAGAAATATCAATAATCTTAGCCTAAAAGTTTGTTTGCATCATCAGCTGTGGTGAGTTGAGCTACCAGATGGTGGACTTTTGGTGAATGTGACACATGGCTCTGAGCAAAGCCACTGCCAGATAGCCCAGCCCAAGATAATTGGAATTTCATTAAGGTTTTGTTTTGTGTTTGTGTCCTGAGTGTGCCTTTATATGCCTGTCTGTGTGTGTGTGCGTGTGCGTGTGCGTGTGTGCTGCGAGTGGGTGTGGGGGTTTATGAATCCACATGGGTGTGCTACTCCATGAACAATATTAAGGATGGGGGGAGATGGGCAGGGACTCCACCTGCTGCCACCTGTTCATTTGCTCCATCTTATAAAAGCTGCATCCTCATTGTCTATGGAATCACAGACACTTCGGATTCTTCCGACTGACCAGTATCTGGAGTTACAAATATTTGACTCTCAACGCAAAGCCTGGACACACAGCTGGACGTAATAAAGAGGAGACTTCCAAGGACCTCTTAAGCTGAAACTAACAAATCTGCTGCTACCAGTGCTATACAACTACAGTTGATCTGACTAGACATCTGGAGTCCTTCTAATCTGAGGACAATTATGAAGTCCCGTCGACCCAGCTGCACTGACTCTGGATCAGAGTCTTCAGAACTGGACTCCCAGAGCCCGCAAAAATATGAGACTGCCACAAGGCGACGGATGGCTGCCAATGCCAGAGAGAGAAAGAGGATGCAGGGTCTGAACACAGCCTTTGATCGCTTACGTAAAGTGGTGCCACAGTGGGGCCAGGACAAAAAACTGTCCAAGTATGAAACTCTGCAGATGGCCCTGAGCTACATCATGGCCCTCAACCGGATCCTGACAGATGCTAAGAGGTACAACGCTTCTCATAGGCAGTGGCTGGAACTGCAGTTTGACTGTGTGCAGCCTGAAAACTACGCCTGCCTCACGAGGTACGACTGTCCGACTGGACAAGAATACATCCACTCACCGCTCACCTATCAATTTGACGAACATAAGGTCCACACATAAAGTGCTGCCATTTGTAGCTGTATCAGTCACGTTGGATGTGAGTGACATTGTGAATATTTTCCTCCAGTCTAGGAGAAAGTAAATACATTTGTATTGCATTATTTTCTTTTTGTATTTATATAGTTATTGTATGACAATCAAAAAAGTTTCTATTTGATTTTAAGGTCTTATGTATTTTTATATTATAATGATTATTAGAATCATTATAATGACCTTTAGATTGTACTGAAGATGCAGGGAATGGTTTATTTTTATCACCTGTTATAATATGGCCCCAAAATGTTGTGCAATTTTCAATGGATTCTAAGAAAATCATTGTGGTCTCAGTTGTTTGAATAAAGTTGATATGTAACTATTTTGAAAGTGTAAGTACATGTTTGTAGAGCTGAAAGATATTTTTCTCACGCAGACCTCTATTTTGTTGAATTATAGTTTTCTGACCAAAAATAAAAGCTATTTTATATTCAAAGCGTTTCTCTTGTTTTTCTTGTTTCCAGTGAAGAAAATGGGATTTCTTTCAACTTTTTCATGAATATAAAAAATGTAATTCCTTGTCTATTGTTCAATTTGTTAGTTTGAACAATTTTAACTAAAAAAAGAAAGATTCTTGATAATATCACTTTTGTTTTTCATCTTTAAAATTATGTTTGTAAAATATAAACTTGAAAATACTTAATCATGTTAAAATGTTAGAGCACAAAACATACTATTGCTAGGTAGACTGGACTGGCACAGTGTGACATGTTTCCTTAATGTGATTATAAACCGTGGGTTGTCACTAAGAACAAGTAATTTAAGGCACATTCTTTGTTTTCAGTTGTCAGGAGGAGTGATGGCAGGTCGTGTCTGCTGCATTGCCTCACTTTGCACCCTGGGGAATAAATCATCCTTTTATCCAGAGCGCCTGTGTTCTGAGATAAGACATAGTTACGTCAAAGGGAGAACCAAGAGAAGCAAAGTCTAATCAATTAACAATTCTATTCTCAAATTTATGCATTTCGCAGTTTAAAAGTATTAAAGAGATTTCCGCTGCCCAAACTGATTTTAGATCTAAACATAAGGGCAGATAACCCATGATGCCATATGGCCGTCGACTTTCCATTGTTGGAACCACATACTATACATTTAAACAGTGATTGTTACAGTTTGAATGGTGGCACAAGCCACAGCAGATTAAGAAAGCCTCTGTGCCAGATCCTGCCACAGCTTCAGCAAGGGAGCAGAAATTAAACTCTATTGTGTGTAATGGCTGTGTGTGATCGCTCTGTTCAGAGCCGCTGAAGCATGAACGCCCATAGCTGGACCAAACTATCTGCATTAAGTAGGAGACATCTACAGCAGTGTCACATGCAATGTAATGTCCAACTGCTAATACACGACACACACCTTATTACCCTGCAGCTGATTTAGTTGAAGTTGAAACTTAAAAGTGGACCATCTTAGATTCTAGTCTGTGTAGTTTAATTCCAAATGACTATACCAAATAAACATACATAATTACAATAATATGTGGATGCATATACTAAATCAAACATAGTTAAACAATTTATCGGTATGCCTATTAACCAGTCATAAGGTTTAACCTAAACCTCTTGAATACACTTGAGTCATGTGGCAGAGGCCTAGTTGAGAGATGGAGATTAGGTGTCAATGCAGATGTTCACAATGATTAATTTGCCACGTTGAATGTTTGCATACCTAATAAACACTCACACAATCTGCACATTTAAAATGAATAGATGGCAGCTTTGAAAGTGTGAAACAGTCAGTGACACTGCAGTTATGCTCCTCATTAATTCAGTTTGGCATGCAATGAAATGATTTCCTCAATATGACTCTGTTATTGAATGAGTTGATAATCAATAGCGACAACAATTTGCTCAGCATGGAAGTAATTGAGAGAGAAAAGCAAAGTAAAAAGTGCTGAATTATTGATGTTTCCAGCCATTGTAATAATATGCACACTACTTTTATGGTTTTGTTTCTGGTGACATCATTTTATTTCAAGCAAATCATTTCCTGTAGCTTAATGAAAATAGCTTTATGTTGGAGGTACCTGGCTGCTGAAACTACAATCAAATCAAAAAACAGGCCAAAGTACCAGTTTTAGGTTAAATGGTTGAATTGTACGACTGACTAGTCAGTAAGTAAGAATTTGGGAGAATGTTGGTGAAGTGTTCATGCTCACACAAGCTGTTCACACACACAAGACACAAGTGTTACCTCAGCGTGTTTTAGCAGAGAACCAGCGGCTCCTCCCTCGACAAAGCTTATGTCACCCATTCTTTAAAACCATCCCTCCAGCAGGTGTTTAAAAGCTGGCTACGCTGCTCTGCTTCACTTTCCAATTTAAAGACCACCAGTCCATATAGAGAAACACAGTATGAAGTCTCTCAACAACCGGGCTGACAGTCACCTGACTGGACAAGTGGAGTGCGAGTTGGACGACATGGGCAATGGGGCCTGGGTGAACCAGGGCTACTGTGGCACTCCTCCGCCCCTGCCCCGAGCTGTCAGCACCATCTACAACTCTCAGACTCTTTACCAGGGCTCCATAGAGAGCATGTACAAACTGGACAGGCCAGGCCTGTTCCACCATTCACCAGAAGAACCACAATCCACTGAGAAAAGCCTGGTGAAGAAACGAAGAGGCTGCTGCTCTTTTATCAAAGGTAGGAAAACATTCTCCTTAGTTTCACACTGTATATCTGACCTGAAGATCAACTGAACAGTTAGTATCATTTAACTTCACCTTCTTAACCCAAAACACCTGTGAACTATCTTGGTGGTTAAGCAATTTTGGGCTCGATGATGTGTCTTTATAAATAATATCACCTATAAAAATATGTGTTCTATTTGCATAACTGACTTGCACTGGTAATTCTTATAGGGTTGTGGGGCACAACATGGACCAAAAATACCTCGAACAACAGCGAACTGTTTCTCCGAACCACAATACGAGAGTTAGTGGTTTATGTAGTGTTCCTGGTGGACATATGCCTCTGTAAGTGTTTTTTACTGTGTTTTAAGTGTTCAATACTCACTTCAAGAAGTATTTGCAAATAATTCTTTGCACTTACACAACTGAAATACATAGTTATTTCAAGGACAGCACTTCTTGAATAAATCTACTAAACATATTTTTAGATTTATTTAATATAAGGAAAGTTGATGACTTGTCACGCAAGCATGTAAAATATTTCTAAGTATCAAATTTCTATTTTACACAAATTAATAATTTGTAATTTGCCAAAGGAGTGAAAAGAACTCAAATGTGCCTCTGTGTTTGGGTTAAATACATAATACTGTAATTTCTACAAAATCTGCTGTTGATAAATTCATATATCTTATGTCAACATTAGTGTATTTCAGTCATTTGTTTATTAGCGCTGCTCATCACTTGTTGAAGCTCTTGAGCATGTTCCTGAATAGGGCACTCTGGACTGTTGATTTATCACTAAAAGCCCCCCCCCCCTGTATTAATGCCTCACACAAATACCCTCTCAGTCCCTTTTGCTCAGAACCCTTTGTCCAGCTGAGAGTGAAAGGAACACGGGACATAACTCTATTGCTTTTTGCTGATAAAAGCATTAGGCCTCAACAATTGATGCTTTGTCTGGGTTAGATTTATATTGTTTGACGAGGCTATTTGTATCCAGCCAGCATGCTCTCTCTTCAAACAAATTATGGCCTCTAATCTGTATCTATTTGGCTGTGGCGATAAAACACAACCAAACAAAAAGTCTTCAGTGAGACAATATGTGTGTCCTTCTGAGTTGTCATGGGCCATTCAATGGGGTAACATTTAAAGCTCTGCCTGGGCAAATCCAGATAGGACTTAATGTTTGTTTAACAATGTGATTACGTTGTCTTTCAGTAACGTATGGTATGACCAGCTCAAGCACCTACTATTACACCAACGCCATGACGAACCTCTTTGTGAATACAGCTGGTGCAAGTGGAGTTAGTTTTCAGTCCATTGGCGCAATGGCTGACGTCTGGACTGTGAGTTTTCCATCATTTTAATTTTCTCCATGATCACCACAACAAGAATAAGAATATACCATGTTTACTGTTTACAAATGACACATCCTCAACACTCTTTTTATGCACAGTTTGCTCAAGGCCCATTGCTGGATGGCCTCTACTGGACTACATGGTACAATAACCAGTCCCTAGATAACGGAGACCAGTCGTTCATCTACTATGAGAACATGCTGCTCGGAGTTCCCAGAATCAGGCAGATCAAAGTCATGAACAACTCCTGCAAGGTTCCCAAAGACTTTACATATGAAATCACTGGATGTTATGATGTTTACAATACGAAGAAGGAGGATGACCATAGCTTCGGTCTCATAAATGGCACTGCGTGAGCCAATCACCGTTTTTACTCTTACAGTTCATACAAGAATTACAGCACAGTTGAGTGTTTTGGCTAATTTGTGGCTTTATACTTCCCCAGCTGGACCTACCACACAGAAAAACAGATGAATGGTTCCTCTTACTGGGGCTTGCTGGCCACCTATAGTGGAGCAGGATACTATCAGGACCTGAGTCGGACCCGAGATGAAAGCGCTGTCATACTTACAAACCTGATGGACAATATTTGGCTGGACCGAGGAAGCAGAGCAGTGTTCATTGACTTCTCCACGTACAATGCAAACATTAACTTGTTCTGTGTGATAAGGTAAAAAACATATTGAACAGTAGCAGTGTTTGCAGTCAGTACCAGTTGGCTTGTACCCATTCAATAACTGACCAAATGTTTATCCGTGTCTCTCAGATTGGTGGTTGAATTCCCAGCGACTGGTGGAGCAATCCCCTCCTACCAGATCAGAACAGTCAAGCTGATTCGCTATGTCACCAACTGGGATTACTTCGTCCTTGGCTGTGAGATGGTTTTCTGTTTGTTCATCCTCTACTACACTGTGGAGGAGGTGCTTGAGCTTCGAATACATAAGTTCTCCTACTTCAAAAGCATCTGGAACATTCTGGATATTGTTGTCATTATGGTACAAAAATGCTTTTATTTGATACAAACATCGTTTTCAGACTTTTACCTGGACCAGCTAAATAATTACATTTTCCTCCTTCCCAGCTCGCCATCGTTGCCATTATATTCAACATATTCCGAACTGTCGAAGTGGGCAACTTGCTTGGCAACCTGCTGAAACACCCTGATACTTATGCTGATTTTGAATTTCTGGCCTTCTGGCAAACACAGTACAACAACATGAATGCAGTGAACATATTCTTTGCATGGATCAAGGTAAAACACCAACAGCTTTCACTTTGAAGCCGATAACAAAAACAATCTGGTATCATACAAAGAATGTGTGTTTTCTTGACCTTGTAGATTTTCAAATACATCAGTTTTAATAAGACCATGACTCAGCTGTCCTCAACCCTGGGTCGATGTGCTAAAGACATCTTGGGATTCGCCATCATGTTCTTCATTGTCTTCTTCGCCTATGCTCAGCTTGGATACTTGCTCTTTGGGACACAGGTTCAGTCCTTCAGCACCTTCATGACATGCATGTAAGAGGCATTTAAAAGTGGCATTACACAGAAAAGATGTAAGTGACCATCAACCAATTGGTTATTGTCTTTTATTCTTCCTGTAGCTCCACACAGTTCAGGATCATTCTTGGAGACTTTGATTACAATGCCATTGACAATGCTAACAGGATTCTCGGGCCAATATACTTTGTTACCTACGTGTTCTTTGTTTTCTTTGTTCTGCTGGTAAGTTAGTTTACTAAATAAAGTGCTTTTAAAGGGTAATCACAAGAAGTCTCACCATCTCTTTATGTATCTATTTTCCAGAACATGTTTCTGGCCATAATTAATGACACATACTCTGAAGTAAAGGAGGAGCTCTCATCCCAAAAGGATGATCTACGGATTACTGACCTAATCAAACAGGTAAAAGCAATGTAAAACCATATACATCTAGAGATATTGGTTTACAAGAGTTACTTTTGTTTACATTTTGAAATTCAGAGCTACATGAAGACGTTTATGAAGCTGAAACTTAAAAAGGAGAAAATATCAGATGTGCAGAAGGCACTACAGTCTGGATCTGGAGAAATTGAATTCAAGGACTTTAGGGAAACTCTGAAAGAGTAAGTAATAATAAAACAAAATAACAGCATACTTTATGCTAACTTTACTGAAACATAAGCCTCACAACTCTGACAATCTGATAGGATGGGACATGCTGATGAGGAAATTTCGGCAGCGTTCTCACGGTATGACTGTGACAAGAACCAAATTCTAGACAAAGACGAACAAGAGAGGATGAAACTGGAGCTGGAGGAAAAGAGGGTTTGTAGAATGATCTATACAGTGATAAAAAAAAAATTTCCATATTTTTTAACTAATTTCTTTTTAATGCTGACAAATGTTTACCTATTTAAAACAATAAATATGAACTGATTGCTTTTCTGTTTTTGTTAGAATGTTCTAAATGCTGAACTCAACAATCTTGGAATGAGTTATGGAAAAGAATTACTGGAGAAGCCTCCTACAACCTCCAATGAGCAGAAAAACTCCAGTCAAAACACTGTGGATCAGGAGCAGTTCCTAAGGTGGAAAAAGTTTTCAAATTCAAATGATAAAATGTCTATTTTTTATGCTACATACAAGAGCAATTCATTTAATAACAATAGGATTCAAACAAAAACTAAAGTACGTTTTTTTCACGATGGCAGATTGAGCAAACAGGTTGTCCACCTTGAGAGCTTTGTCACAGACATCACATCCAGGATCAAGCTGATTATGGAGAAATTGGGATTAGAAGACAAAGCTAAAAGAAATGAAAGAATAGGAAAACCCAACAATGATGTGAGTATGGAACACATTTTTTCCCCGTTTTAGTCTTCTTGAACCTCATGTTTAATTTTTTTAATGGAAAACTACAACGCAAGGAGGCTTCACCCTAAAAATATTAGGGATGATTAGTTCATGGCAGTACACTTAAACATATACAAAATTCATGTAACAAATATAACATAATAGTTACATAAAAGCTATAAAATAACAATAATAGTCTATTTTTTACTCACGAATTCCACCATTTAAATTCTATTTATGAATACATAATTTATTGATACAAAATATTTGATTCTCAATTACCTATATCCAGAGTGATGGAATCACTGCGGATGGGAGTGTCAAGGGTTGTGAGGACAGAAGGACAAAGATTGAGGTGTCATTAATGAGACCAGTAGTTCACACCAACTCCACATACGACTGTCGCATGTGATTCACCTTTGAGGAACAGAATCAAACATCCACGCTTCTTGGTGTGAAGTGTAGAGATCAACAAAGGCAGTATGACTTACCTATGGTAATGTTCATCACTTTGCTTCAGATACACTTGTTAGCCATCTAATAATTATGTAAAAACTGTATAAATGTATTTCTGAAATTCTTTGCTTACTAGGTAATTGTACTAATGCAAATTTAAAATTGGTGAAAAAAGTTATAACATATGGCTGTGGCGACACTGAACTCACAAGATAAGCTGCAAGGACTCCATTATACTGTAGACTGAATCTGAATCATAACCTACAAATTAATGAAAATTTAATTATAACTGTAGTTTAGCAAAATAAAAATATCCAATATAATCAAAATTTACTCAGTACTTATGTCACTAAAGCAAATGATTGTTTGCTCTTTTTTGTTTGTTTATGAATGTTCAAGCTCTTATACAGGGGCTTAAAACCTACTGGCCTCCTAACTTACTGGTATTTTAGTGAGATGTATCTACGAAAGAATTCCATGGAATATGTCTACATCTTAATATAATACATGCAAATATGAATGATAATGTTAACAGCAATTCATTAAGACCATATTTACATCACATAAAAAAAAAAAAAACAGAACAAACTATACAGAAGAAATATAATTTAGATTCTAGAAATTTAAGCATATTTATTTAAGAACTGTTAAATGTCTTTCACTGTGTCTGGTAGAATGACTAAATTTACATTACAGTACATTTATGTTATGCTGTTTGAATGTCTGTGTAAAGCACAATTTACTGTCTAATAAATATACTAAACAACCAGGTTTGAATTTCTTTATTTGAAGTGACTCACACATTTGATGGAAAACTGATTTAATATTAATAAACATCATCTCTGTTGTTCAATTTGAATTACTGCCATTACATTCATTATTAACGACAAAGATATTTCATTTCGTAAGCGTGCAGTTCAAGTGGAAACCTCTCCTGCTTCCTGCTACACCCTGAAATTGGCACAAACTTAAAAATGGGAAAAACCACACTGGAAAATAATATTAATCTGCAACGAAGCCTTGTAAATAACACAGTCTGAATTCACCAGCACATCAATTGAGGTTTTTTGCACTCTAGCTACAGTATGTACATTACTTCTTAAATTTCAAGGAGATTTGTGATCAAAGTTCATATTTACACTCCCAGCCATTTCCCTGTTTTTTTACATAAATACTTCCACCAGGTTAAAAACAAACAGAAACATTATTTAGTTTGCGGGCTAGCAAGACAAGAGAAGGACAAGGGTTTTAACATGCTGTACAGAATTACATATGAAAACTAATGACAAATGGCAGGACATCTTTGAGAAATCCTTGTCAGTGATTTAAAAAAAAAAAGATGTTAATTTTTTACTGGGATAAATAAAAATGTTCTGTGAATACTGAAAACATTCAGATTGCTGAGGGACAGAAAACCCCTGCCATGACAAATTACTGAAATAAACAAAATAAAATCTCAATTTACAGTAAACATAAAACAGTAGGACAGTTTGTCTTTACACAAGTGCGTGATTATAGTTTTTGTGCTAAAATAAGTCTTCAGTATTTGCAAAAACTCTTGCAGCCATTTGAAAGTAATTAGTATAAAATGTATAAATGAACTAAGGTCAACAAGAGGAAGGAAGAATTTTTTTAAGGTTCAATATTCCTCTAGGAAACCAGCCCCAGAATCTGCAGACAGTAAATTCTCTACAAAGTTTAAGGGTTAAGTCTTGTATATAATATCTTCTTTATACATTGAGCATGTGCTATAGCCTTTTCTACGACACACGGATTATCAATACATCCAATCCTTGCTACATTAAAAGGTGCAAACTATAATTGATCAAAAAAATCTGCCAACAACTTGCTATTACAAAACATTAAAAAAAAACATTGTTTTTTGCTTGGAAAACTAAGATGTAATCCCTTTGGGCACAAAAGCCATCAAACAGTTGCCACCTTATGCTGAAAGCTCTGCTAAAGCCACAGTTGTTTATACAGTTATTTCTTCACATATGCTGGAAAGGTAAACCATTCCAGGGCCTCTATTCACAAAGCATTTTTCATCAATACATCAAAATAGGACTCAATTTATAGCCCAGAAGCCAGGACCAACATTTAGCAGGTTGGTTCTTTCTCGTAGCTCAGTGCAGTTTGTAGCACTAATTCATTGTGACCGATCATACTCATTTGACCTTTGTTACAAAAATAAATCAATGCATGAAGACTCAGGTAGAGTTTTGCCTTCTATTATATAAAACGACAGAAAATTCCTAATGTACATTTGTACGCTTTGAGTTTGTAACAAACACATTTTCTCTGAAATATAAAAACAAAATTGGCAAACTGAGTGCAGATATTGCTATAGTTTGATATTTTAATATTAACGTCCTAAAGATTTTTAATCTTGTCATGTTCCAGTGAGCTCTGGACCAAAATAATGGCTTGAAGTAAGTGTGCTTTTAGCTGTAAGAAATAACTCAGCTGTTAAATATATTTTGATTGCCATACATGTTTGCTTATATTTTAAATTTAGGAGGGTAACAATTAGTTCTTAAAAACTACACAGACTTTTCAACATTTGGCCCACTGGTCACACTTGTATAATGAGTGCACAAATGGTCTGTGTATGTTGAATTTTTTTCCATCCTGCCTGCTATAACTGCAAATCTTCTTGCCACATACCAGGTAAGGTTTTTATAGAGCCAAACATTCAAAAGGTTAGAGTATCCTGTAACATTCCCTTTATAGTAAAGGACAGATGGTTAGGCTTTTCTTCAAAAGCCCCAGGGCACTTTTCCATCAAAGACATTAATTATCATCAAATAAAATTTTAATGTTTCAAGTGAAATGAACACTGTAAAAACAAAATTGTTATACTGATTGCTTAGGAGCAATTATTGGCTAGAAAGGCTTTGTGAATATGACCTTGCCCTTGTTTTACCACAACAGCTGTCCAGATGAAAGAGTGCTGTGTGGTTGCACAAGGGTTGACTAAATCCCCTTATTATTACACTCAGGTTAGGGCCAGCTCACTGTGTTTGGTAGCCAGCCATGCTGAAGTTGGCCAGGTTGGACATGACTGGACCGGGTGGGGCTGCAGCCTGGGCTGAAGGAGATCCAAACCCTCCCACCCAGGCCGGGGACTGGGACTGCCTGCAGAAATACCACAAATATCTGATTACTAAGAATGTATTGATTCTGTACAAAGATCAGCAATGTCGTAAATAACCAATGTTCCTCAAGCTGCAGGAAAACAAATATTTAGTGGTATCTTCAATAGTAATTTAATGATGTACTGTATGCAAGATGACTAACCTGCAACAATATTGTAAGAGAAAGAGAAAAATCTAAACTGAACACATACTACAGAGTAAAACTCACTCTACTCCAAATCCTTGCTGGTTCCATGTCTGTCCATACATGCTATAGGAGGGAACTTGCCAACCATTGGTCACATACTGTCCATACTGCTGCTGTGGATTTCCATAGACCTGATTCCACTGTCCCCACTGATTGTACTCAACCTGAGTGAAACCAACAAAGACAAAAGGGAATATTTTTCTTAACTGCCGCAATAGATATGATCTTTATTTTTAATCATCTAACTCATTTCCATATACAGCAAAGGTCATATAAAAGGTGTTTATACCTTAATAGGGTCAAGTTTATTATATTTTGTCCTGTATTTCGTCCCATGTTTATGCTCACTTCATGTCATCTATCTACTGTCATGTCCATTTATAGCATAAAAATAATAATTATAATATTTTTATTTCCCGTACCTGCTGTGGACTTTTTGTCAAGTCAGGAGATTCTTTTCCCCAGAAGCACTTCACTATGTGTCCTTCAATTGATGAGCCATTTACTGAAACAATAGCATGGGCAGCACTGTCATGGGCGGAAAACCTTAAAATAAAAAACAGCAGTTTAGCAATCAAATTTATCAAAAAGTAGTAAGAAAACTAGGAACTAGGCTAAGTAATGAAAACAAACAACAAAAAAATGCTACTGAAAAAGATTCAGTATTAACTGGGTTGTAATTAAATCATGCAACGTGCTTGTGTTGACATCTAGAGGTCAAATGCTGCAACACACTGATCCATTACCGGATGAAAGAATATCCTTTCTCTGGGAAAACTCGGATTTCAATAATTTGACCAAAAGGTGAGAAGGTCTGTCGCATTAAGTGTTCTAAAAAACAAAAAGAAAATGGTCGTGTAGTTAGTTTTTAGGCTATTTTTGTGAATGCTACATAATAAGACCCAACCCCATTTTTTATATATATAGATAGAGATAGAGAGAGAGCATGTATGCATCCCTGTGTTAATACATTGTATAGTTTTACCAGGCACTCCTAAGCCAACGAGACTGCTCATGTGCACTGATAGCACATAATGGTCTTGAATGGTCAGCTTATTTCATAGGGACACATGTCAACCACTACCCTTTTACACCATTTTAAAAATTGACAAGAAAGGGTTGGGGTATAAAACTGACATTAGGCCTAATACCCCAGAGTAACTACAAACTTGCCTGATAGTCCTGTCTGGATTCCTCCACAGTACACAGTACAGTTCTGTGGACTGGACTGTGCCACTACGTCATCAAAACGCAGCTGCTTTGAACCATCTATAATAAAAACAAACAATTGAAAAGGGATATGTTAACATTTATATAGAAGGATCAATCAAAATATAAGAGTGGTGGTTTATGGCATCAATGATAAAATTACCTATACATGGTTGGTGTCAAAAGTTGAATGGCTAAATGAACATTAAGTGATTTCACTTACATGTTCATGGTGACTTGGTAAAGCTAATTACCGGACAACTAATAGACTTCATCAGAACTTTGTCACTTATTTAGTTATGTGACAAATTAGTCTAAACATCTAACACATCATACATAATCATCAAACTTGCTTACTACTATGGAGTTCTTCCCTGAAATGTCTTTCCTGGGATTTGTCTCCCTATTCCTTCTGTGAGTGAGTGAGTGAGTGATTGAGTGAGTGAGTGAAGGAGCTCTAATCCTCCACAATATGTAAATGACCCTCTGTAGGTATCCAGTGGCATTGCAGGGTAGGGCCTTTAAAACTTACTGTCCTGGGAACTCTTTGGAGCTGGTGGTTTACGTGTTGCCCAGTTGGTCCGGATTTGGCGTCCTCCAAGCCACTGCCCCCCCATGTTAATGATAGCATTCTCTGCATCCTATTAATCCAAATCAAAGATAGTTACTTATCTGATTTTTATAAATCTATAAGGGTTACTAGTAACTGTAATTTGTTCTCAAATATAGATTAATGTTTTTATTCTTAGTAGCAATCTAAATGGTTATAGTAAACAAGAAACTATGTCACTTAATTTGTAATGACTATGGTTTTACCGTGATCAATTCTATTTTAACTGCTGTAAATGCTTGTAAGTAAGATAATAAACAGAAAATAGAAATAACCTTCAGTCTGTGTTCTTGCACTGGAGCCTTACCAGTTTGTTGTAGAACGACACAAATCCATACCCCTTTGATTTGCCTGTCGTCATGTCCTTCACAACACGGGCATCTCTAGAGGAAAAAGTAAAAAAAAAAAACTTTAGTGCATTTTGCAGTTTAAATGTTTCAAACTAAAAGGAACCACGCAAAACAAACTGAACTTTGAATCCTCTACTCTGTCCTAAATAAAGGTATATTAGCGAGATGACCTTGTACTAAGCACTGACTCGTAACATAACTTCAGAGCACCACTTCAAAAACAAAACTTAAAAAGTACAAATACATGCAGGTTAAAAATTTTTTTTAAATATTTTTAGATGTATTAATGGATCCTTGCCACTACAGCACCACTTTTTGTTTAGTCCTCTGAATCATAGGCTACTAATTTAAATTAATAAAAGAAACAACTATATGGATTACCATGCATAGTTAAAAATGATGTTGGTGCCCTTCCTATGAATAGTAATATATAAAAAAAATATCAAAAGAGAAAAAAGGAATTAAACGGCATACGTGGCCTGTTAACAGATTTCTTTATTTTCCCTGGTCAATGCTTGACCACCAATATGGGGAGCTGCAAATTTTGAAAAATTGACATTTTCAGAAATTTTGGAAGTAGATCATGTTACTACAAACAAAACTATGCAAATCAAAATTAGAAAATTTTAACATAGAGGAACACATTAAGTATTGGAATTTTGCTAATCTAAACTAGATCATGTTAATACATAGCATCTACAAATAAAAGACATATGGAAAGAATGGAATAAATAGAGAAAGAAACTACATCTGAGTCTCCAGAGTGCACAGTTCCTTGCTGTTAGCCTTCAAGCTCCTGTCCAATCCTATGAGCATTTCTGTAAAATAACCAAAGTGCTATTACTCCACTGAGACCCACAACTAAAAGCTGTTCAGGTTCATACACACAGCTTACATTTCGATGACATACTGTACAGTTTACTTACCACATCTTAAATATGAAAAAAGTAGGCTAAAAGCTGACACTTCAGTTACAAAAACAGACACAGAAACAATACAGCGTCCACAAGCAAATATTTGCAATAAATCATATGATAGCCTACAGTATATGTATTGTTTATCTAATTATTTAAATTAGTTTTTTTTAATTGTTAAGCATTTACAAAGCAATACATGTAATAGTGAAAGGTACAGTATATTATTTCTACTTCCACTTGATGGTTAAAAGGGTGTTTGGCCATCATAAACTATGCTTACATGCTTAGATGCACATCATAGTAATGCAAATGCAACTCTGCAAACAAAACTAACTCTGTAAATAAGTTCCCTGGACCCTTAGGACAGCAGGGTGTCTCATTGTTTCCCCCTGAAATCAAATCATAGCAAAGCATTCATCAGAGATCCAAGGAAACTTGTAAACTATTGAGGATGAACAAAAATCTTCAGGATGTCAGCCTTTGGGGACCAGTGTTTTAAAATTTTAAAAGTGAACTTCTTTATATTTTTATATACAATCAAATCAATACCTATCCTATATACATGTAAACATAGTCATAGATGGTTTAGTTATTAGCTTACAGACAATTCATATAAAATACCTAGTACTTCATAAGTATAGCGCCCACTTTCAATCAATATGCTTGCATTATAGCACTGAAATAGCTGTGCTGCAAAAAAATAAATTTCCTTTTAAAGTAAAAACTTACGAGATTTTCCCAAATGGTGCAAATGCAGCCTTGACATCTTCAGTGGTAATCTCAGGGCTCAAATCACCCACAAAAACATGGAAGTGATCTAGAATGACACAAGAGACAAACAAAAGGAAAGAAACTATTTACTATTCCGTAATAAACTTTGATATCTGCAGATTAGAAAATCCACAGATGAACACTTACTGGATGTGTCTTTCTTCTGGCTACTTGGAGTGGTAGCCCAATTTACTTTGACCTCCTGAAAGCAGAGTTTGGAGAGCATTTAAGGCTATTTCAAAGAACCAGAGAAAGATGCATGTTTTTGACAAGGGACAAGCATTTCAGTGGGGTGTCTGACAAAGATGAACTGCCAAGCTTTATTGTAAATTTTAGATAGTCAATATATCCTACCTTTCCTAATATCTTCCTCCCATTCATGGCTGCAAGGGCTGCAGCAGCATCTCTGTGTTCATAGAACTCCACAAAGCAGTATGGGTCATTGCTTGTATGCTACAAGGGACAAGGTCAAACACATTAGTCAAAAAGAGAGTGCCTAACAATCATCTATATGCACTGTATTTATGTTTCCCAATATTAGAATAATAGTTTCCAACAGCAAGGGGCCACAGTTGAAATTACTGTATTAGTGAAAGTAATTTTCTTAGGTTAAAAGTTGGGCATACAGTAGTCACCCTGCAGATGTGAAGGGGATTAGCTAAAAGGACAAACAACATTGGAAGTTAGGGCTACTTACTTCTGTGATCATTTTACAACTTTTGCATGGCCCTATCTGGGTAAAGAGCTGCAGAATCAAAATTTCTGTTACATCCCTGGAGAGGTTTCCCACATACCTGTAAGTAAAAACAGGGTTAGTTTTTGCGAAAGCTAAGTTATTAACTTACAGTTATTTCGAAGTAAAAATTACGTTGTACAGGCAGTGATAACTTAATTGATGCACATATGTCTCATTTTAGGGATTTAGTGACCTGGTGGTTATTGATGGGAGTTATTAATGTAACATTATTCACATTAAGTTATCTTAACTGAATTGCAAGCTGGCCCCACGTAACATTAACTTTTAACAGTTGTTTTGTTGACGAGTAACAGCTAAACTAGAAATTACACAAATTGCCTTCTTTAAAGAGTGTAAGTTTTGTTTAGCCTCATGTTAACGAACCTGACGGCACTGAACTATTGTAATGTTACTCAATCAGGTTTGTGAAGCTATGTTAGCTAAGTTAACATTAGCCACCAGTTTCCGAGATTAGCAAAGCAATGACAGCGTTGGCTGTCACCTAGAATTACTTACAGGGTTCTGGGGTGGGTTTCGTCGTCCATGTCTAATACCGACGGTCACTAGGGCAGACAACTTTAGTTACTAACTAGTTATCTAATGTTAATCGACTCTGGAGTATGCTGTCGATTGCAAAAACTACCGTAAGCTAAAACGTTAGTTTAGAGCTTAGTAGCTGGTGATAGCTAACCGGACGCTAGGGCATACGTCACGCTCTTTGAGTCCAAAGAGCGTGTGTACGTAGCGTTACGTGCGTGTGAAAAGAACGTCGATGTGGTCAGTTTTACTGTTTTTAGTAGTAAGTAGACATAATTTTTTGGAGTAAATTAATTTACCAGACCGATCAGTTAATTAACTACCGAAGCCTGATTGTTAACATACTTAGTACTTATTTTATCACATTTGCCAAATTCCAAAAGTAAGTTGCATGCGCGACCTTTAATTTGAAGTGGAATAAAAGGGTGGGCTTGTTTTGTTCACCTTCCTGGAATCTCAGCTCAGGTATCATCGTGAAGCCTCTGTCCGATCACGTTAATACAGTCATGATTTCAATGACAAATCCTAGCTAAGAGCAGTTTCCTTGTAACTCCACTAATGGTGTATTAAAGTATATTTAGAGTTAAATCCTTTAAAAAGAAAAGAGATCAATTTGAGAAAATTAGGTAATCTGCATTTTAGAAACGGTGGATCTGTTGCCCATAAACAAACATAAGAGTAATGTATAGAAAGTCTATAAGGAAATAAATTTAATTAAATATAATTTGTTGTTATTTTATTTGGAAAGTGTTGCCTCTGTCGTTTTCTGTCTGTAATTTTCAATAAATAAATAAAGAAAACTAATAACACAGCTATACATGCTCCTTTTGGGGGTGGCGGGGAATTAGCCATAGGAGGCTAGAAAGAACTTAAAAAAACATGTCCATTAGGTACGCTCCATTTCTCATTAAATTCTTGTGGTTCAACCTCATTGGGATTCCATTCAATTCCTATTTTAAAGAGAGACCTGGCCAGAACAGCAGCATCAACAATCACACAATTACACATTAACCTTGGTTTGGTGTTGTGGAGTCAAATAATTATGTTTCAATTCATCATATACACCACTTAACAATTAAAACAATTACACTTTACAACGGATTTAAGTTCTCTTGAATTTATTCTAGAGCTGGAATTTGTATTAGCAATGTTTTTGTTGTTGTTGCTGTTTTGTTTTTTGTTGGCACATTAGAAGCTACTTCACAGAATATTTAAAGCAGGATGGATGGTGGGTGGTTACCCAATACATATTCTACTAGTGCTGGTTGTTATCCTTGCAAAGGACAGAGATGCCACTTGGTCTTGTCATGCAAATATTATGGAAAGATGTCATGAAATATTCCGGTAGCCACATCATCACTCAATGAAGAATTTGATGATCATTTGCTAATGTGATTTATCACTGGATTCATCACTTCAGTGACTTGAAGCATCAATTATTGAAGCACACACATTTTTCTGTCACTACAATAAAACAGTAATTTTAGTTTTATTACTAAAAATGTTAAAAGAGCTGACATATTCAAAAACAAATTCCTGTATGTGGTAATTTCATAAGATGGTGTTGCTCTTTTCACTTATAAACATCTTTTTACAGGAATTAGATCCACAGGTTATGCAACACATGTTTTGGTTTAGTAAATCTTCTCACTATTTTCATGGTCTTCAAATGCAGGTCCAAATTAAAAATTCATGCGGTGGTTTCAGATAGGTTGCAATTAAGTGAGGATTTTACTAGTATTCCCCTAGCAGTGTGAGGTTGAATTGGCATAGTACTGTGATTAAGGAAGATCAGTAATTAGAAGTGTCACAATGCCCACACTGTATCACACCACCACAGTTACATAATTGTGTACCAAATTATGGCAAACCCAGACTGAGTTTCCTTGGACAAGATCTGTCATGTGGGAGTCTGAGTTCATCTATTTGAGGAGCTTTTTTTGTGATGAAAAAGCTTGGGATTCCCTTGACTAGGCACAGAAGATTGTTCAACTGGGGTTCGGACAGGTGTCAAAGGTGGAACAGGTGTGACCGGGAGGGGTGGGGGGGCTCCAGGAAGAGTTCCAGCAAAGTTAAAGGAGAAACGCACTGTTCGGCAGCTGCAGCAAAAATCCTCCTGAGTGAAGTGAAGCTCCTGGGGGGTGGGGTTAAAATGCAGAGCAGAGGTTGAGTTTGTGTTTATGCTGGGAAGAGAGGGGGGTCTGCTGCATAACAAGTTAGAACCCATGCCACCGTATCCAGCGCTGTCCGCCCCCAACATTAACCCTGCTATTTCGAGAAACTTCCAGCCCACTTTTCCACGTCACTTGAAGGAATCTTTAAAGCGTCCGTCGCCTGTATAAAATGTCTCAGTCCTCGACAACCTGCAACGTGAACGGCATGAAGACACAATCACCGATAATGACAATGGCAAATAATGACAACGACCCTCTGCCCCTCGGATGGGAAGTAAAAATTGACCCTCAGACGGGATGGCCTTTCTTTGTGGATCACAACAACCGCACGACAACCTGGAATGACCCGCGACACGACACCAAAAAGGTAAAAGAGCAGCGGGGTAAAGTTGGTGTGTAAATGTTAGCGGCGAGCGGCCGTGCAACTCCTCGGCAGCTGGTTTTGTGTCGAGCTGCGTCGCTTTTATTGCCAGTGTAGCTTAGACAAGCTATTAAAGCAACAAAAGCCTTGTGCTTCATCACTGTTATATATTAATCTTGTTGACTATAGGCCTTGTTTGGCACCGCCGCCTCGCCCTCACAGACACCTCATAAGCCTATAATAACCAGTGATCAAGCCTGTTATGTTCCCGTGTCATGATCTAATACCATTAGTACTCGATGACTCACTCTGCAGTATGTAAAGGCTACCTATGATGAGCGTCCACTATTTTAACAACGCGTGTCTCACGGTGGAGAACACATCGATGTCCTGCTCATGTTAAACTTTTTCCCTTACATGGCTCGAGGCAGGTCCGGTTCACTTTGGCCTGTGTTCGTATACCGAATGAGAGAGGCGCTGGCTGCCCTGCTTTTCACATTCAGCTGCATTTATTAGGCTACATGTTGTGAAAACAGAGAGGTCTGCAGAGAAAACCCGTGGGCTGAAGTGAGCTTCACAGCCTGCCAGCTGGTAATCTTTCGTCTCAGGGAGAGAGACACTGTTGTCCAAAGTTAGGGTCCCGAAGAATCTGCTAGAAAGACACAGCTGTCAGGGGATAAAATTGGTGCAATGGTGCTGGCAGTGTGCAGTGTCCTGTACTGAAATGGCAGAGGGCAGAGGGTCACTGGCAGCTATGTTTCAGAACTTTTGTGGGAGCAAAAAAATGCCACTGGTTACGTACAAGTACATTTTTTTAACATCCAGTAGTATTGCTGGTGGCTAGAGGCAAACTTTGACCACTTCTCACACGTATCATTGACAGACTGCTCAACTTTCAGGAGACCTGTTGCTTGTTCCCCTCCAAAGCTGTCAGCAGCAGTTGTCACTCGGTACACTATAATAACACACACTTTTTCTACTTTGGCTAATGGAAATGTACATCAGGATTCAGTACGAGTCGAACTGTCTTATAGTGCCACTGTTGTATATTTTTACACTATTTTTATTTTCAGCGCTATTTCATTCCCTGCAATAGTGACCCCTCAAGAAGGACTTATTTGCGGTGTGATTATTTGTATTGTACGCTAATATATATTCTGAAAATATTATTGTTCTAATGCACTTTTAGTTAAGGTTAGACCAGAGCAATATTGGTCAAAGTTGACTGACGCACACAAGAAACTCAGCTATTCATTTTATTTCATGCAAAGTGTGTGCAAAAACAATTCAAATGTTCATGACATTAGTCAGATAGCAGAGCAAAAAGGAGTTCTGTGTGGGTTTGTTTCAAATAATAACAGTTAGCCAATAACATGTTGGTTTAGAGGGTGTGCCAAACAATTGTAAGTAATTCAGGAAATTAAGCCAAATAATGTGCTCATTGTGAAGGAAAATAGTAAACACAAACATAGGAAGGATCTGATTAGAAATGCACCAAAAGTTATTTTCATGTATTAAATACTCAAAGAGGTGATACTTTTGGCATCTCCCTGTAGAAATACCACATTTCAACCTATAACCTTTGCAATGACCTAGACTGCTCTCAGTCATTTTTAACTAAAGATTAGGACCACTTTCCTTTTAGAACTCTGTCAGTTTTTGAAAACCCTTGTGATTAATTTATTTATAGAGTTTAGATGGACTTATATTAAATGCTAAGGTTTTTAGTTAGTAACTTAGTAATTTATTAATTAGTAGTTAGTAATTTACAAAATTTAAAAAGATTTTACTTCTTTTTCTCAACTGTAAGCTAGAATAGTTTTGTCACAGGACAGTCACTGGACAAAATATTATATTACCGTTTGGGCAATATTAAAGTTATAAGCCAAGTTTATTGTTAAAGGGGGACATCGAAGTCATTGATATTAGATTACAACTTTAGAATATGTAGTTGAATAACTTTACTATAAATAAAAAAAACAATCACAAAGGTTTCCTAAAGTTTTATTAATTTAAATGTTTTCTAAATAACAAGGAAAGCATACTTTGGTTAAATTTGCAACATAAATAAATGTTCACATTCAGTTGTCAAACATAATTAGTCAAGAATTTACATTTTAATCAGATATTATTGGCTGTATTTCAGGTCAGAGAAGTGTCATCAAATGGACCCAACATACCACCAGAACCAAGTCCCCAGGAAACCCAGAAGACCTTTGTGAGGGAGATGAAGCACCCCATTCTACGTCCAGGTTATGTCCCCATCCCAGTCTTCCATGAGGGCGCAGAACTGAGACAGCAGCAGCATCCATGTTATTCCTACATCCAGCCATCCACTGCACAGAATATCCGGACAGATGGGCGGACACCTTCGCCAACGCCAGTGCTCCACTGCAGGCCTAGATCACCTTTACATGGACCTTCAGATAGCTGCACTGCAGAGCCTGGAAAGGTTAGCTCACCTGTCTCACAAACAGCAGAGGTAGGTATGGAGATGCTTTAGAAAAAATGCCACTGAATACTGTATAATTTGTTTGCAGAGTTTTGGGATGTGAAACAAACATCAGATTACTGTATTTTAACTGTTTCAAATTATTGTTTTATTTGTAAGGTTTATGCTGCCCCGCACCACCCTCCCTCCCGGCCTAGCAGCTCGGGTTTTCAAACAGGTTACATCCCTATCCCTGTGATCCATGAAGGTGGTGGTGGCCAAACACAAACACAGACTCAGTTAAATCCCTCTATCTACTCTCAGCGTGTCCCTTACTCAGAGCACCAGCAGCCCTTCCATCGCCTTCAGACAGATGAATGGCCTGGTTACTCTGTAGCAATGCAGCCTCCTCGGGAAAAGGCTTCTCCAGTATTGTTTCCACAGCATCATGTTAAAAGCCAGTCACCTGTTATATCACAAGTGATGGGAGAAAGGCCACAGGTAATTTGACTTTTGTGTGTTTTCTCTTGGCTATTTCTTGAGGTCCACATATGTTTGATTTTTATGTCAGTGTGTTGGGATTGTGACAGAGACCATTAAAATTGGTCTTAACTTCTCAGGTTCAGCAACATGTTCTCACAAGGGACCCGCCCCAGAAAATGGAACACGAACAACAGAGCATGCAGCAGAAACCCGAGAACACACAGGTCCCTCAGCCATTGCACACAGAAGCTGATGTCCCAAAGCCTCAACACTTCCAACAGCCTCCAACTCAGCAACCTCAGCCGTTCCAGCAGCCACAACAGTTCCAGCATGCACCACCTCAGACATCTCCACAGCCTCAGCAGCCTGAACGGCCCATGCAGTCACCGGAACAGTTCCAGCAGCCCCAGAAACCAGAGCAACCACAACAGCATATGTCAGATATTACTGTTCATATACCTCCAAAACCAGAAGGCCCGGACATGACAGGTAATCCTCCGGAGGCCCAACCTGCTAAAGTAGAGGCTGAACAAGCTGCTCAGTGTCCAATCCACCCTGGTGTGGCTAAAGTACAGCAGATAGTTGAGCGGGTTGCTAAACTGGAGCAGGAGGTGAAGTGTTTTGATGGAAAGAAGAATGATAAGAAATATTTGTTACTGGAGGAACTGCTGACCAAAGAGCTCTTAGCACTGGACTCAGTTGACCCAGAGGGTCGCGCTGATGTACGGCAGGCAAGACGGGATGGAGTTCGTCGTGTTCAGACCATACTGGAAGAACTGGAGCAACTGGAAGAACAGCCAGCAAAGCCTGCCTGCAACAATGTGATGGAGGGAGACAGTGTAACACAGAAAGGAGAGCCCAGCATGATCACCAAAGAGAATGTTGAGCTGGCAAAGGAGATTTCATAATAAGTGCAAAGTTTGTAACCAAAAGGGGAGATGGAAAACCTGCTGTATATTTGATAGTAAACAAGTGTGCTCTGGCTAACTCTCCTCTGTCTCTATCTATCTACAGCATTTGTGGAAGTTGCATGCATTGATTAACAGTGTTGGTATTTCCTGCCATTCAGCACATAACTGATGATAGGTCAGTGCAATCATGTTTTTCAAGCCAATGTTGTTGCCTTCTATGTTGTGCCAACTCTTCATATTAAGACAGCTGTCATGGTCGAGGTGTCGACAACAATTTCTGTTTGAATAAGAGGCCTTTATCAAAAAATGGAAGAAACATGAAAGTATTTTCTTAAGAAAAGTCATGTGTAGTTGCCTTTTGTCTTGCTCAAATGTTGTATGGAGCTTTTCTTGAGCCAGTGAGGACATTTAGTACACAATTGCAAACATTGGGGCTTTAAAGCCGAACTCACTGCAGAACTCAGTCAACAAAAAAGCATTTCCCCCTTTATTGCCATATGGCCATTTTGGAGCTGCTTTTTCACACAACACAGTGAACATGTTTATTATATGCTGCTTTTTGGTGCATTACTGATTTTGCTGTCTTTGCACTTTGCCATCATTAAAATGTTTCATGCTGAGAGATCAGCAGCACTTCATTCAAAATATATAATTTACTAAGTTTTGATTGATGTGTTTGAGTGTTTGTATGTGCATTGGTTTATTTGTTATTTCAAAAACTTATATCAGTATTTATATCATTATATTGTATGTTGGTACATTAATGAATGTGTAATGACAAATGGAGGTGATATGGTGTGCCATATTTGAGAAACTAGCCGAAACAATCACCACTCAGTGCTACAGTTTTAACTTCAGAATTAAAAAGGCAGAATGTTGTTGTATTACTACCAAAGCCACAATCTGTAATAACACTAATACACAAATGGCATAAAAGCCTTGAGATACCAACTGTGGTTCAGAATTTTTGTTTCAGAAACAGATGAAGTGCAAGGAAACACAAATGTGTAATTTAAACAGGTTCAAAATTACTTTTATGATTAGCCTAATTGTTTGTGTAGTAATTTGTCATTACAATACTACACAAGGATACAATCATAAGCGAGGTTTAAGATAGAGTCACTTTCAACCACACTTTTAATGATTATGGATTGTGGCTTAGTGTTGATCTCTTCTTATGAGTAGCAGGCAGATCACTTGATAAAAGCAAGTCAATCAGGTTGGTAACCATGGTTGAAAATAAAATGTATTTGACATGGTTTGTGACTCATATTTGAGTTTGTACAAACTTTAAAAAAGGCTCAGACTAATTTTTTTAGGAGCCAGGTACCTATTTTGTATTATCTGAATATTACTATTAGTATGTTATGATTTTAAGTTTGATATTTAATAATTTGTCTGATTATTTTCTCTAATAAATAGCAAAAAATTGTAGTAAAAATGTGCACAAGAATTTACCAGAGGCCTATGTGGTGTCATCAACTTTTTCGTTTGTTCTGGTAAACAATCCCACATCCACAGATATGTACAATGACACGAGACATGTTATTGCTGGATCCAGGTTATGTTTTTTTTTCATGCTGATCTTTGTCCTCGACAACATTAAAATCAAACCATAAAAACACGTTTACACCAATTTTTACAATTTGTAATACATATTACATTATATACAATGTGTGACCATTTGGGATTTAGTCCATGACCTGCTTTCCAGCAATCTGAAGTCTGTCCTATTTACTACTTATTAAGTTTGTAATGGTAAGACTTAAGAGTTATAGTATGTCTGTAGTGCAACTCCTCCCTGCTTTTTTATGTCAGGGCCCCACTGAGTCATAGCTGAGAACACGTTGCAATTTTGTCACCTCAATACTATGTAGGAGGCATATTCATAATGTGCACATATATGTGTGTGTGTGTGTTTGAAACTTTGCTTTCACTGAAAAAATGCGTTCCACACGTTATACAGGCAATAAGATGATTCGATCCAATAAAACCAAACATACTTTATTTTGCTGAATTGTGATTTTTGCCAAAATGGGGCGTCTTATGATTCACATGTTTTCTTTGACACGTCCTATAATCTCATCCTACATCTTACAATTACTCTCGTCATTAAACTGATGTAAATTGTTGCTATAAACAGCACCTGTGCACCGGTGATGACGGCTCAGTCACGTGGTTGTGTTTGGACCAGGAAACTCGGTCACGTCTGAACGATACACAGCAGCCGCTTTCTGGGTCACTTTCTCCACTCACTGATGTGAATTTGCCTATGATACGTCAAGTATGGTTGTGGGAAGTGATGCCTCTCTGGTAGAAGGCGAATTTGATTATCAATATGCGTAGATGTGGAATAAACAAATTCAACAACCATCCAGCTGCTGCCGCTGCCGCCAGCTCGCTCGGTAGCTAGCTTACAGTAGCTCACCGGCCTGTTTGGGAAAAGAGCTAACGTTAACTAACCGTGGCTGGCCAGTCGCTTTCTGGCTTAGCTGCAGTTAACCTCCAAGACGTGGAAGCGGACTGTTACCTGTACATGGCTGCTAAGCCAGTTAGTTGCTTGTCTTTGGGATAACGTAAAGGAACAAAATGGAGCTGTTTCAAGCCAAAGACCAGTACATTCTCCAGAGCGGGGACCGGGCTCTGTGGTGCAGCCGACAAGATGGGACCATGACAGTCAGACCTGGTATGTACGTTATTGGCTGACAGCTGGCAGCCGGCCATTTACGTGGAATTAACATTAGCCGTAATTACCCATCAGAAGGATATAAAAGGGATGTATTTTAGGGCCTGGCTGGATCTGTCCATCGTTTTGCTGACGCTTATGTGACCGTATGTAAAGCACTTCGTTGGTTTTGTCTAATCTCTCCGGTCAGTCCTTAATCTTTATAAGGATCATTTAACCGCTCCAAATCAGCTCCAGCTGACCCAAACAAAACAGTCTTTTGATGAAGTGGATATAGAAATCCCTGATTACGCCATTCCTAAAACTTGGAAACCATCGCTTTAGCTTTCATTCCCGGAGTGCCAACACCCCAAACACACTTCAAACTTCTTGCTTTGCTTCTAATTTTACACACTCAAGGGTGAGTTGAGCTTTCCAGGTCTTCCAGGACAGTAAGAAGGTGACAATTTCTTTGGGGGATGGCAAAATTACAGTATAACGCCGTTTTAATGTGAAAGAACAGTGAGTAGTACATTAAATACACGTTTTGACCAGCATGCTATGTGCTGCTGAGGTCTTAATAGCATCGCCTGCCATTACAACTCGTTGACATTGCAGAAGTAAGTCCTAACGTTACTGCTGTGTCTTGTAGTTATGACAAATAATTGCACATGGTTTTGTAGTAAATAAAATGCTGTGGGAATTGCATCTCCCCATCTAAAGTGAAAGAACTTCTAAACTGAAAGGTAAGCTTTATTGCAGTCAACATAAGTCTGTGTGTGTTGTCCTATCTGTCAGTGGAGGTTGTATGGCTGTGCACCCATCCTTAACAGGTTTTCAGTTGCACCACTGTTTCATTATTTAATTGGAAAAAGGGTTTCTGCTCCTCACTGGGTTTCCACTTCATTCTCAAGCTCACAGTAAGGCTTTCCATGATAATGCACGTAACCAGTGAAGTTGTGGTATAATTTTTGTTTTCCTTTATTTCCACCTTCCTGGTGGAGCTCTCGCAGCTGGTTCCTCTGTACATGAAATTGTCTGGCCCCTGAAACAGGAAGAGTCATTGTATAAGGCTGCCTGGTTGATATTCTCCACTCTCAGCCACACCCTTCACATCTTGCCAGTTTACCATCTTGTGTTTTTTTGTCACCAAAGCAAAGCATTATATTTTCCTTTTGTTAACTGAGTTTGTGCATAGCCATAACTGATTTCAAACGCGGCTTGGTGTTTGAAAATGTTCAGTCAAATCATACTTAATTTAGTAACAGGTAAAGTCACCTGCCATTATTGTTATGAGGTACCTTCAGTTTGGTTGACTTAATAGATTAATGGCTTAGTGTGATTATTTAGCAGTTTCTGGGAAATAATATGTAGCTTCTTAGACCTTTTTAAGAGAGAATTTCTGTGCTAAATGGCACTGTTTTGCTCATATGTTATTTTTCATCCAGGCAGCTTATCTGTCCTAAAAGATATCAGTGAGCTGTCCTACTACAGCACTGTTCTGATGTTTCATTTCAATCTTTTTATTTCCTTGTTTTTATTTCAGCAACGGACCTGTTGTTAGCTTGGAATCCAGTGTGTTTGGGTTTAGTGGAAGGAGTCATTGGAAAAATACAGCTCCATGCTGGTAAGTGGAAAATGAAGAAGCTTTGAACAGACACATCCACATTGTTTTGTTTTTTTTGTCAGTGTTTACTAGACTTGAGTTAATAAAAATGAGGTGTGTGTGTGTGTTAAGAAGAGTGATCTGATGGTGAAGATTCAATTGATGATAAATCTGAGTTTGTTTACTGCGTGCCTCAGGGGAGGATGGTGAAACTATACCCATACCAAGAAAATATATGAACAATGAGAGCATTGTTGTAACTCAGATATATTACAATGAATTAAATATTTATTTACCAGAAGTCTGGTGTTGCCTTAAAAAAATCTGTAATCACTGGCTGGTGTGCAGCTGCTTTCTTCACACCTTTCAGAATGTGAAGAATCCTGCACCCATGACGCAGCTCCCCCCTTCTTCTGTCTCCTCTTGGCAGATCTTCCTCTTGGCCTCGTATTAATCCGCCAGAAAGCCCTGGTGGGCCATTTACCAGGCAACCACAAAGTGTACAAGATCACCAAGATAGCTGTCATCCCTCTGTCTGACGAGGAGCCCCAGGAGCTTGAGCTGGAGGTGCAAATACTAATGCTATAAATAAGAAAGGAAAAGCACTGTTCATGTACTTGCGTTTTAATTATTGCATTCAATACCCCTGATAGTCATTATAACAGTGTGTGTGTCTTTTTTTTTTTAAATTGCTGTTTTTTTTTTTTTACTCAGACATTCAGAGTAAAAATTGAATGCATGCATAGAATTGCTCTAAAAGATATCAAAGGACTGTTGCTAAGATTTTAGTCTTTCAGGAGAGCTTCATTGATGGTGAGACAGAATATTTTCAAGTGAGTATATACAGAGGAGGATAGTTGTGCTGGGATAGGCCTTTAGACCCCATCCTGTTACACATTGTCCTATTTCTGCAAAAGATCTCTGCCTATTTTCTGCCTCGAAATCCTCTAGATCAGTTTAGCTGCTTAGCTTTAACTGTTTCATTTGTCAGTTTAGGAGAATATGAAACTAGAAAATATAGTGCTGTGTTGTAGTTCTTTGCTATATTTAGTGGATAGTATGAAATTTGAATGTCACTGTTTGGTTTTGTGAACTTCAAGGTGGTTCTAAAGTTTATAATATCATCAGATTAAAAAAGGGAAAAAAAACATTACCAAGGTTGTAAGATCTGTACAGTTGCATACATCTTATATTCAATATTTTCTTTTTCAGCTTTGTAAGAAGCATCACTTTGGAATCGACAAGCCAGAGAAACTGACCCAGTCTCCTGATGACTCCAAGTTTTTGATGAAAACTTTAAGTCAGATCAAATCTAATGTAGCTGTGCCCATCAAGAAAAAGGTATTTATTTGTTGTACACTCCATTAAAAGGTTTTCTGTTAATTTCAAAACTGCACAATACCCTTTTTTGTCTTTCCCTTTGTTTTTTTTGTTTTTTTAAAGCTTTGAGGTTGTCTTGGGATTTCTGTTTGGCTGTCTTTTCATCTTCCCACTTTTTTTATCCACCTGCCCAATCTAGTATTCCCCTGCCTTCCAGGTCAAGGAAAACAAAGAAAAAGAACGGTTGGAGAGGCGTCTGTTGGATGAGCTCTACAAGATATTCATGGACTCAGATTCCTTCTATTACAGCATGACCTATGACTTGACAAACAGTGTGCAGCGTCAAGGAGACTCCAATAAGTCCAACTTACCCCTGTGGAAACAGGTGTGGAGAGAAACTGTAATATAAAATTGTAATGGCAGCCATTTTTTAACATTTGTATGTTTAAAAAACACCTTACATCAGACTGATAGTGGATTTCAATCTTTTTGAAAGGTGGATGACCGTTTTTTCTGGAATAAACACATGATCCAAGATCTTATTGACCTTCAGGTAAAAGATTTTCTCTTTCTATTCTCAGGTTAAGTTTTAATTCTTAAAACATTGCTGACATCATTGGATTGTTTTTCTTTACATTTGTCAGTTTAAGGAGCATAGCTGGTTCCGCTGTGTAAGCATTAAAGTTGAGCTGGTACCAAAGTTTTATTAAAAGACCATGCAAAAATTCAGTTGTAAGAATGAATAATGGTGCCAGAGTTGTGAAATGTGATGAATACTTGATACTTGGTGGATGCAATGTGTTGTCTTATCAACCTTGCAAACAGGAGATTTTAAAAGTGTCCTTTATGATGGTGATTTGAATGCTCCAGGTACCAGAGGTTGACGTCTGGGTGGTACCAATCATCCAGGGGTTTGTCCAGGTAGAGGAACTTGTTGTGAACTACAATGAGACCTCTGATGACGACAGGAGCAGCCCTGAGACACCACCACAAGAAATCACCTGTGTTGATGACATCCATCCCCGTTTCACTGTGGCCCTAATCTCCAGGCGGAGCCGCCACCGTGCAGGTAAAGCAAATTACTGTCAGCAGGGTCTAGAAGAAGGTCATGTCTGAACTCCGGTTTAGCCAAAAGCTCTAACTTATGTTGTTGTTAGGATAGATTTTTACCCAACATGGAAATTGTATTTCTTTCACAAACAGCCTTGAATAACTTTACAGACAGTGTTTCATTATTCTCTTTATTCTATAAATAATCTAAATAGTGCTGATGCATTCTCCTTGCCCAAAGGGATGCGCTACAAACGCAGAGGGGTTGATGCAGATGGCCATGTGGCCAACTATGTGGAAACAGAGCAGCTGATCCATGTGCACAGCCACACTCTGTCCTTTGTGCAGACTCGTGGCTCAGTGCCTGTCTTCTGGAGCCAGGCAGGGTATCGCTACAATCCCCGGCCACGCTTAGAAAAAGGTCAGTAGGGCTACATTATATTTCATAGGTTTCTGAAAAGCTTTGTTTGACTGTAGCAGACCTTGCACTTGTTGTTTAAAGTTGTGCTTGAGGCATTTCTGCCCTAGTTTTTCTACTGATACTAACATTTTCTTAGATTTTATGTATAAAGTATTTGCTGTGTGTCAAGTAAATTAAAAAGTTGTAATTCTTGTTTTATTATGATTATGTAAAATACATTAATATTAAGTTAAAGTCTGTGTTTTTCTGATGTTGCAGGAGAGAAAGAGACTATGTCTTACTTTGCTGCTCATTTTGAAGAACAGCTCAAACTTTATAAGAAGCAGGTGAACCACATTACCAATGCACATGCTAAATGCGTATGTCCTGTGTTAAGTTTGTTGTATTGCTTTTGTGGTTATTGTGCCACACATGGCTGTATGTGATTTGAATTTTCTGACTGACAATGTGATTGTGGTAACTTAAAAAAGACAAAAATAGCATTTGTTTTTGCGCCATCACCCCACTGGTGATCTTTTTAGAATATCCAGTATTACTTAAAAATTAGTTTGAAAATGTATTGCAAACGACTAAGCAAGAATGTAGTGAGGTAAATGGCAGCACTTTTATTGGCTTTTTCAGGTCATCGTTAACTTGGTGGATCAAAGTGGACGAGAGAAGATCATTGGTGATGCTTATATAAAGCAAGTTCTACTTTACAACAACCCAAACCTCACATATGTTTCATTTGATTTCCATGAACATTGGTAAGAGAGTGACATTCCCCACAAGTGGCATATGTTCAAAAATGTACTCAAAGATATCTATTTTATACCACAATACATTAACTTCCCTTTTATGCTTTTTACATCTTGTTTCTCAGCCGAGGTATGAAGTTTGAAAATGTGCAGATACTGACCGATGCAATTTCTGATATCATCGCTGACATGAAGTGGGCCTGGTGAGTGACATGTTAGTATTTTGTGCTTAGAACATGAACACTAGAATATTATTGGATATGTGAGACGGAAAACAAGAAATGCCCAATAGGCTGGGTTACTATTCCTGATTATCATTGGGATGAAAATGTTAATATATGAGTACGTATGAAGGGTTAAGAATTAATCTTCCTCTGTCAGGGTGGACCAAGCCGGAGTCATCTGCAAACAGGAGGGAATCTTTAGAGTCAACTGTATGGATTGTCTTGACAGGACCAACGTGGTTCAGGCTGCTGTTGCTCGGGTGGTGATGGAGCAACAGGTGAGAGGCTTTCCTTGTTTGTTTTATCCAAGACAAACAAATAAATCTATGTTTCTCACATCAAGTATAAATGTCTGCTTTCATTTGTAGGCCTTGCTTGCCCTGTACCAATGAACTGTTCTTTATCAAACTTGCATAAGTTGCCTTGACTGGTCAGACTTTTTATTGCCTGTAAAGTTAGACTTTATTCTATCAGTATCTCATCAAGTATTGTAGGGAATGAACATAATCAGTTATTCAGAAAATATACATTGATTTTTATTCTTTACAATAATATACACATTAAAGTATTGTGCGACTCCTTGGGATTGCAAGGTACTTTACAAAATGTGTAAGCATGATGCATCAGACTTGCTGAACAATGTGAATTTACTGTTATCTTGTAGACATTTAACTCTGTTTTTGTATAAATGATTACTGACATCTGCATGTATTTGTTAATCAGATCTGACACACACACAGACTGTAAAAAAACATCTTTAATGTTTGTGTGGCACAAAATGCCAAGACAGCAGACTGAGTCTTTTCACATTAGCACCCTAACCCTACATTATACCCCCGAATCATTATAGATTCTAGCCAGCATATCCACTACATGGATCTTGCATTACATGTAATACAAGTGTAATTCCATAGAAATTGAGACCAGTTGACCAAGAGAGCCTTCACAATGGACTCCCATTTGTAACAGCATGCCCTTGGACAGATATGTTACTTTTCTTCTTGCAGCTGAAGAAACTGGGTGTGATGCCTCCAGAGCAGCCTTTACCTCCGAAGTGCTATAGGATTTATCAGATAATGTGGGCCAACAATGGAGACACTATCAGTAAACAGTATGCAGGCACAGCAGCACTTAAGGTAACATCGTTGTATTTGCACACACATTCTGAATTAGCATTTTAAGCCCCTTTCACACATGCATTGGGATTCTCCTGATTTTGTCTGAAGGGGCTATATTTAAGAATGCCCCTGACATTATTCAGATTTTATCCTTCAAGCCCCCTAGTACAGTGGCCGTATTATGTGGGTGAGCTTGCATAAGGCTCTGTCCAGATTGTCTAGGAATTTAAAAGTGAGCGACTGGAAATGAGTGCTGCAACTTTTTTATTTATTTTTTTATTTTAGTTTTTAAGATGCATGGCTTTGATGTGGTGTAAACAAAACACTGTCTCCTCAGCCTTAGTTGTGCCTCCTGTGCACTGAAGTCTAGTGGAGTTTCTGCCATGAGGATGCTTCCCACTCAGATGACCTCCTGTGTTTTAAATGTATGAAACACAACTCTGGTCGTTGTCCGAGGCTGTTTTATCCTGACAGTTAGTTCATGTAAAACAGGCTTAAGACACATTCAGTAATGAATTGTCCTATCTTCCTTAGACATAATTAATAGGGAGTTTAAGCAATCAAGACAACTTTCACTAACCATAGCACTGAAACATTAACAGAGCTTGTAGTATTTCAGAAAATGAAACCGATCAGAATGACAAACATACACTGATCTTTCTGGATCTGTAAAAGTACAGGTCAGTTTACTGTCAAAGGTAAATCGGAACATATATTTAACAAAGTGGTTGGTCTGTTTTAGGGAGATTTTACCAGGACAGGGGAGAGGAAACTGGCTGGAGTAATGAAGGACGGAGTGAACTCTGCCAACCGCTACTATCTGAACCGCTTTAGGGATGCTTACAGACAAGCAGTCATTGGTATGGAAAAGCAGAAAGATACTACAGCTGTATGTATGAATCAGTAAACGTCCCAAAATCTGACTCTTCTCATTCCTCTCATTGTCTTTGCAGACTTGATGATGGGGCTGCCAGTGACAGAGGATCTCTACTCCATCTTCAGCAAAGAGAAGGAGCATGAAGAGAAAGAGAAAGAGAGCCAAAGGGGAGCTCAGGAGCAAGTTAGCCTCCTGCTGCAGACCTACATGCAGCTTTTGCTCCTAGATGATGAGAAGTTTCATGGTGGTTGGGCGCTCATCAATTGTGACATGAGGTTAGTGGCCAGGTGTTTAGTTAAAATTGTTGCTAATTTTCTTTTGCTTCTTCAAGCAGGAATTTTTCGTTGAGTGAAAAAGTTTGCCTCCCCTATGCTAAAATAGAATAAAACAAATGTTTGACTTCTTGACACTTTTTGTTTCATCTGATGATGATGCAACATTTGTACTAGCTGAATGTGCAATCACAATAAATATTTTGTTAACTGGGAAAAAATTCATAGGTTTTTTTTTTTTTTTTTTTTTTTTTAGTAAGCACAACCCCGATTTTCAAAAAAGTTTTGAAGATTTCTAAAATGTAAATAAAAACAGAATGCAATGATTTACAATTCTCGTCAACCCATATTTTATTCAGAATAGAACATAAACACATCAGATGTTGAAACTGAGAAATTTTACCATTTCATGGAAAATATTAGCTTGAAAAATATTAGAAAATATTATTTTGAATTTGATGGTTGCAACACATCTCAAAAGTTGAAACGGGGGTGTTTACCATTGTGTGTCATCCCCTCTTCTTGTAACAACTGTCTGTAAATGTCTGCGAAGTAAGGACACTAGTTGCTGGAGGTTTAGGAGAGGAATGTTGTCACGTTCTTGTCTGATGCAGGAATCTAGCTGCCCAACAGTCCTGGGCTTTTGTTGCTGGAGTTTTTGTTTTATGATGCCCCCAATTTTTTCTATTGTTTAAAGGTGTGGAGTGCAGGCAGGCCAGTTCAGCACCTTGAGTTTCTCCTGCAAAGCCATGCTGTTGTGATTGATGCAGTATGTGGTTTAGCATTGTCTCGTTGTAATATGTAAGGCCTTCCGCGAAAGGGATGTCTGGATGGGAGCATATGTTGCTCTATGTACTTTTCAGCATTGATGGTGCCTTTCCAGATGTGTAAGCTGCCCATGCCATAGGCACTAATGCACCCCCAACACTATCAGAGAGGCAGGGTTTTGAACTGTCTGCTGATAACAAGCTGGATGGTCCCTCTTATCTTTAGTCCACAGAACAGTGGTTTCCAAAAAGAAGCTCAGACCATTTTTAATCAGCTTTGGACATGGCAGCATTTCTGCATTATGTTCACATTTGGCAAATTCTTTGCATGATACAGCTTTAACTGTGTTCACAGACAGGGATTTCTGGAAGTGTTCCTGAGCTTCCTGAGCCCATGCAGTATTGTCCAGTAGAGAATCATGCCCGTGCCACCTGAGGTCATGGACATCTAGTTTTGACCTTTTACCTTGTCCTTTTAAGATTCCTTTTATTTTTCTGAATCTTTAGATGATATTATGTACTGTAGATGGTGGGACCTTCAAAGTGTTTAACGTCCTGAGAAACTTTTTTTTTTTTTTTTTTAATTGTTCCACAATTTTTTTTGGTGCAGTTTGTCAAAGGTTGGTGAACCTCCTTACATTCGAAAGGCTCTGCCTCTCTGAAATGCAATTACTATTGCAGGCTTTTGTTGCCCCTCTTCCAACTTTTGTTAGATGTGTTTCTGCCAAACTTAGCTAATGTCTAATAATGTCTCAGTTTCATCATCTGATATGTTGTTTATGTTCTGTTGTGAATACTATATGGGTTGCTGAGATTTGCAAATTATTGCATTGTGTTTTTATTTATGTTTTCGCATCTTCAAAAGGTTTTGTAATTAAGGGTTGTAATTGAGGGTTTTACTAAAGTAAAAGATTCAAGGTTTTGCACTAAACTGTAGATGATGAGCTGTCATAAGATTATCTTACTTCACACCAGCCTCATTGACGCAACCAACAAAGATGTGGATGTTCTGCTGCTTCTGTCTGACAAGGCATATTACATTGCTTAGTAAGTCTGTCGTTAAATTTAATCTAAAATTTAATTAAGTCTAAATGTTTTTTAAACATTGTTTTTATCAATTAAATCTTTTCATTTCCTTTTTTGTAGTTACGATGAAGAAGCAGATAAAGTTAACCAATACCAGCGTCTCAATTTAGATGGTTTGGAAAAGATTGAAATTGGTAAGAAGTTGGGCCGAAAGAAGAAGTGTGTTCTTGTACTGTAACCAAGTCACTCAACACTTCCTAAAAATGTGCTGATAGTTTCTCACCACTGTTTCAGTAATTTCTCCATTGTGTATGATTCATCCAAAGAAAGCACATCACAAAAATGGAAGTTAAGAGTTGTATTTCCTTCTGCAGGTCCAGAGCCTACTCTGTTTGGGAAGCCAAAGTTCTGCTGTATGCGTTTGCATTACAGAAATCAAGAAACAAGTGGCTACTTTCACACACTGAGAGCAGCAACACGGAATCCTGAGGATGATGGAAAAGGTAGGATGTAGATGTTTAAATGGCAAAAACAAGGAGCTTTTTAGAGCATAAACTGGTTGAGACTCACATGGTGATATATTTCAGATACATTGCAATGCATAGCTGAGATGCTTCGCATAACAAAACAAGCCACGGGGCTCGATTGTCTTGTGGTTGAAAAGAAGCTTGATAGGTGAGCTCTTTTACTTTACACCTGATTCAATTCACATATCCAGCTATCAAAGTACAATTTTAGCTTTTCATCAATGATGAGCCGTGGGTTGGTTGTTTTTTGTGTTCCAGACGACAGAGTAAACCTTATGAGGATATCATGGGGATTCAGAACAAACCTGCTGATCAGGTCCAGGGTAGCTCCGGTCTGGCACAGGGCAGGAGTTACCTCCTCAACAAATTTTCCTCTCTCAATCAGAAAGTCAAACAGACCAAGACGAATGTGAACATTGGCCCCTTCAAACCCCTTGGGAAGCTGGGTAACTTCTCTAAGCCTGAAGTGAAAGTCAATTTCCTAAAACCAACTATGCATGTCAACCTGTGGAAGTCAGACAGCAGTTTGGAAACATCAGATAATGTCCCAAGTACGGGAGTGTTGAAGGACATCGGTGACGAGCACTCTGAAATCTCAGATGACTCTGACTCCTATAATTCAGACCCAGAACAACCATGTTCTGGTTCTTTAGAAAATGTGGACTATGTGCTGCCTAGCTGCGGCATAGTAGCATCAAACCCACGTCTGGGCAGCCGCTCCCAGTCTATTGGTAGCGTGGAGTTGAATATCCCTTCTGTTATCCGGGTCACTGGCTGTGACGGAAAGCAGGAAAGCTCCTCTCAAGTCAGTGATGACAAATCTCCTGGGGCCGCCTCACTGGCTGAAGAAGCCATTCTGATTGACTTTGGTACTCCTATTGATGCCTATTGCCACCAGTTTGTTCATGATGCACAAACCAAACCTGTTGAGGTGTTTGGAGAACAGCTACCAGCTGCTGTCCCACCACTCAACCCCCTGGTGCCTGTGCAGAACAAATCCCCAGCAGACTCAGACAAACAGCCAAGTTCCACAACACAGCATCAGCAAAAAGAGCCTCAGCTCCCCAGACCATCCCAGCTAGACGTTCAGTCCACTACCTCCAGTTCCAACCTCCTCACAGTCCAGAAACCTAGCTCTGCGGTCTCAGGAGGCTCTCAGAGGAGTCTGTGTTCACATTTGGAGGGAAGCCTCGGCCCTTCACCTGCTGACAGCAACGGCAGCCGAGTGGTGTCCCCCTTTGCCAAGATCAAGAGCTCCATGGTCCAAGTGGCCAGCCTCACCCAGGCTGGGTTTACCCAGGGCATCAACTTTGCTGTGGCAAAGGTACAGAAGAGCCCCGACCCAGATACTGTCAATGAGACCCAAGAGAGTGAGCTGAAGGCAATGTTTACACAGTGCCAGACCAGGATCATTCAGATCTAGTGCTTTCCTTGTAGCAGTACCACATGTAGAAAATTCCTGTATGGTAGCAGTAGCAAAAGCTTGCACATAGCGTCACTACCCTTCCAAGAAATGCGCTCTTCAATTTCCCCTTTAGTGGTAATTGTAACTCTTGTACAGGCTTTACAAGTATATACTTAAGTACTTAAGCCCAACCTGACAGTTGCCATGTTTACATGCACATGATAGATTTCCTTACCCTTAAGTAAGCACTGATTGTCCAGCTTAGTTCTTTGATGTAGGGCACATATAGCTTCTGTCCTTTTTTTATATTGGTGTTCTTCCTTTTATAGGTTAATAATCAGCCGTCAATTTAGTCCCTTCCTTTGGAACTTGGAAAATGGGTGTGACATTTCTGACTTAAACGTGTCACAATATACTGAGACGCTGTTTAAGTATTTGGATAGTCTGAAAGTTTATACAGCAACATGTGATATAATCACTCCAGCAGTGTTGCTTCTACACGTCATTTGTTGTTCGGAGCACTTATTAAAGTTCAAAGATATTCTGATTGAGGTCACCATAACAGTATGATGGAGATATTCAGTTTTAAGACATTTTAAACTCTTTTACTTCCACAGTGAAGACTGGTTTGTGCATGTAAACATGTCACTGTCCTTAGTCTGGAGAGTTATGTAATTACTCACAATGCTTGCATGTGAGGTTAATGGTAACAACTGATACTGACAAAGGCAGGTATGCATTAGCTGCATGTTGAAAGACCAACTCTGACTTTATCATGTACTGTATGTCATCCTGTATGTGCAGGTCACTTATTGGCATTTGTGATATAACCTTCAGTTTGTAAAAGTTGAGGTAGAATCCAACTTAATATCTTTTGTGACTCCCAAAGGACAAACCTGTCTTAACTGTTACCCTTTGTATAGCTGTCAAAAACTGGCCAGGTGACAAACTGTACGTAGTTATTGTATGTAATATTAATGTTAAGTGTACCTTAGAAGATATACTGTAGAAAAAAGACTATACAAGATCTAAGTAAGAGTATTCTGGTTGTTGATTTGTAGAGTGAGTATTGTATGTTTATCTGTTCCCTGAGTACAGCCTTCCCTTAAACTTTTGTAGTGATGGTAGGGAGGCAGCTTAAAATGTTCAGAGAGGTAGGAGCAATATATTTTGAGATGATTGCCCAGTACTGTCATTGCTAACCATAAAGAACCAGAAAGCTGCTGGTTGTTTCTGATAGATTTGTGTATTGAAATAACTATTCTGTTAATGGTTGTACTTATTAACTATAAAGGTTTTGTTTGAACGTAGTCCTCAGCCAGCATTGTAAATGGAAGTTGCATGTTCGACAAAGACAGGAGAGTAGTAAATGGTAGGTATATATGCAATTGCACTCACCCCAGTTATTTGAAACACTGACGCTTTATGCACTCCCCAAACTGAAAGCATATTTGCCTTAACAGGGAATTGAAGTGGGATTATGTATATCAGGTATTTATGGCAAAATCTACCTTTTTATGTCGGGTTCTTACATGTTAGATTTGGTGTACTGTATAAAATATCATGTTCAGGGTTCCTGTATATCTTTTAGTTTTATCTTGGGATATTTCATCTACTGGGTCACACACACAAAGATTGAAATGAGCTGTTTTTAGTAATGTAAACTGTGTGTTGGACATGTGCACACCTTGTACAGTGCAGTATGTGATTATTTGTGTTTGAGCATCCCTGCTGCTGCTGGTACTTAGGATCGCTCTAGTTAAATTAATGTGCTAAGATGCTGTAAACATTATGTTTCACGTTTTTTCATTAACCTCAACAGGTGAGGTTGTGCCTCATTAGTTACCCGTTAAACTTTGTGGTCGTTAAGGGAAAATCTTCTACGTGACCTTTTTATCCTCTTTTAGAAGAAATGACAATGAACCAATGCCATCTTATCACTGTTTTGTATGTATATCAGTGTCTGATAATTTGTTTCTCTTTAAACTGAAATATCCCAAGGTAAACTGCCACACATATGATACTTTGTTATATTTATCTATTTTCTGCATTGAGCTAGCTCACCAGCAGATTAAAGTGTGGGATACTTGTATATTTTATCTGACTAATTGTGTAAAGTGAAAGTTTAGCCTTGGCTGCTTTGGTGGAGCTACATTACATGGTTACTGAAACTGCTGATTGTATGGTGCTGCCAAAGCTTTAAGGTAAAGAGTGTAAAGAAAAGTTTTAATGCAGTGTTTTTTTTTTTGTTTGTTTGTATTTTACTTTCTTTAGGATTGCAAACACTGGAGCAGTTCTTAAGTAGAGCGCAACGTATTCTGTCCTAATTTGGCTGTATTGTAGGAACAGGGGATCCTCAACATTCCTGATAGTGACCACAATGCTAGACTGCTGGTTTCTAGGATTTTATATGCAAAAGCTGGCATGGTTGTATTTAATCCTGTATTTGCTAGGTGATGTTTTGTTTTTCTACCTTTCTTTTGTTTTTACACCAAGTGCTTTTGCAACTACTTCTTTATTTTTAGTTTGTGGTAATCCTCCCTGACCTTTTAAGATCCCAGACCATTATCATGGTTTTAAAGCATTTGATTTGCACTTTTTGAGCACATTTTCCAGCATTGGCACCATTCATCCAAATGTCTGTCGTCATGACTTTCCTCTTGTCAACGGTCATTGTTTTCCATGGTGTACTGACATTGTATTGTATATTAAAGTATCCTATTTATTCTTATCTTTGGACATTTTATTCAATGACAAAATGCACTGTAGTTTTTGTTTAGGAAGATACTCTACAGGAATAAAAAAGTATGAGCGAGTGATTTGAGTTTTATAGTAATTAGCGGGTCTGCATTACCGGATGGGGCGGCTGTAGCTCAGTTGGTAAAGGCAGTCGTCCATGAACCACAGAGAGAGTGGTTCGATCCCTATATGTCGAAGTGTCCCTGGGCAAGACACTGAACCCCTAACATCCCATTCCCCTCCCCAGCTGTGCAGTGCTGGTCCAAGCCTGGTAGAAATTGGGGAGGGTTGCGTCAGGGAGGGCATCCGGCGTAATAACTGTGCCAAATCAACATGACAATGATCCGCTGTGGCAACCCTGAACTCACGGGATGAGCCGAAAGGACAAAACAAAAAAGCGGGTCTGCATTCCTGTTTGCTTTTTTTTTTTTTTATATATTTGTCTGCACATAACTTAATGTATGCAAACTTAGAAGAAACTGCAGCATAGGAATTAATCTCAGACCTCATTCCTTACATATTTTTTATAAATATTTCTAAGGTTAAATATATTTTGTAACCATGGAAATGTTGGTCTCCAGCATCTCTGGAATAGACCCTACAACCTCATGTGAATTTCTGGCAAAACTAACAATGATAACAGTGAAATGTTGCCTTATGTTAAACCAATTTGTCATTTAAGCAAAAATGTATCTTATCTGTAAGCTTATATAGTTTAAAAAAAAAAAGTAGACAGAATGAAATATATGGTGTATGAAAAAACATCTTTATTACAAACTTTTTTTAGATATCAAAAAGAATAACAAGCCATCCCATTTTGTGTCTGATCATGGCTCATTGCCGTTGACATACTTGTGCTGCTCCATCCGGCTCCTCCGCAGCATCTCGATGTGTTTGGCTCTCTGCCAGCTGTCTCTAGCCAGAGAGGTCTGTCCCAGGCTCAGAGACAGCAACCTATGGACAGAGCTGCAGTCAGCCACATTCCACTCAGCTCTAACAGATTCCAAATTCTTTGATTACACCTTAATCAATACGTTTGTCTATTTTTACTTTGGATGGAGTGACCAATGATGGGATTGTTGCTACGCTTATGTCATGTCTGGCATTTCCATTGTTGTCATTCTGACCAAGCTTTAACATTGTGCCTTTAGGCCTCAGGGGGCTATTCTTCTCACTAGATTAAAAGGAAAGAAACGCCAAGTAAAAGCTTATTTGAAATGAATCATAGCCCACCTTGCCACAACAAGCATCCTATGAAGGTCCTCAGCAGATATGCTCTGGGGGTCATCTTTCCTCATATCTACAAAGTCGTCTTCAACTGCCTGAGGAGATCAGTAAAGGTAAAAAAGTACTTTGAACACACTAATACCCACACAAGTTCCTGGTACAAAGTTCTCATTCTTATGCAAAAATAAAAATCATATTCTGAAAAATCAGACTGAAGATGACAGCACTTCTCACCTTAGTCACTTCATCAGAGATACTATAATCCAGCAGCCGAGCAACGCTCAGGTAAACCCGGAACTTGTTTAGCTGTGATGAGGCCTGCAGATGCATGCGAATGCTGCTGAGATATTCCTCCAAGTGTGGGGGGGTGACCTGAGACTGTAGGTGAACCTGACAGTCTGACTGTGGAGAAAGGGTAAATAATTGACACTTAAATAGAACAGCTACAGAATGTATAACAAGGTTATTCTAAAGAGTTGCTGTGCAAAACTCAAGCCTAGCTGCTGTGTGCACGCCTACTTTGGCATCCTCACAAAACTTTACAGCATGCCAGACTGGAGCAAAGCCTTGGTGAGCTGACAGTGAAACATCTGATCAGGTTGTACCTCCAGCTGCTCATCAGCCAATAGTGAACGTAAACATAGCCATGTACTGGTGACTTCTAATCAACCCTGGGAGTTGTTTACAGCACACTGCCCTTCACCGCAGGACTAATGGATGGCCAGGCCTGACGCCTCTCCCAGGATTTTTCCTGTGGCACGCAGCTGCCACCATGGCAACCCATTAGGCCACACACAGGAATAGCACACAGCACATTCCTCAGGCTGTTCACAACAGTGCAAGGCCCAGGCTAAAGCTACAGGCTGGAAAGACTGCCGTGGCTGACCAATAGTGGCTGAGAGGATGGCGTGATGCAGACTGGAAACAACCTCCGGTGATTGATACTGCTCAGTCTCACAGGGGACTCGAGGAAACCTAACCCCTTCAGGCCCTCCTGGTAGACTGGAGTGGGTTTTCACCCAGTAATATCCTTCACCCCTCTTTGTCCTCACCGGCAGTAGTGAGCGGCCCTCAGAAATGATGAACACGTTAATATTGCAGGGGAATTCCATCTGGTGGTAGTTAAAGTCATAATCAACTTTCTGCCATGAGATCAAGTTGCCCAGGGCTGTGACATTACGCACACCTACAACACAAAACACACACAAAAAAGATCCAGCCTGATTAGTATTAGCCCAGTCAAACCCTGGTAAGAGGCCATAAACTGCCAAATTTGTCCTCTCAGTGTCGTCCCCTCGTGGGTTCTAGAAGCTTCACCTGTTGTGTCCAGTTGTCCCTGCTCCAGCTGGGTTTCATCCAGGAAGAGGGAAGTGTTTCGGGCCAGCTGCAGTACTCCACTCACTAACCGGTTGGCCACATAGTCCTTCTTAGGCACCAGGCGCATTTGGTTCATGTTCTGAAGGCTCATGCCCAGATAGTATGACTGCAGGGAGGAAAAGAAATCCCTTTCAAGGCCTTTCAATTCAATCAAAAATACAATCAAATCGCTTAGGGCCAACATTTACTCACAGAAGGAACAAGTTGCTGGATCATCTGGTAGAGGTGCTCAGTGTAAGAGGCGACTGTAGGACAGCCACTCAAGTTCAGGGTGAATCTGCCCATTGGAAGAACATCTCGTCGAGCATACCTATGAGAAACATCAAACATGCTGCAAGAATGAAAAAGCTTTGTCTTTAAGAGGAAGCTACAAACGAAGACAAAACGGCTACTGATAAACACTGGACATACACGTTAGAAATGAGATGCAGAATGAGGTACTCAGCAGCCAGGGCATCTCCCAGAAGGACATCGGTGAAGTACTTGAGTAGCTCTGCCCTTATAGACGCCATCTCGTTCATGGTGGAGGATAAAACTGTGGATGAAGGACAAAGAATTAAAACACATCCCTAAGGCTGTACAGTGAACCACACTGGCTCTTGCCAAGCTTAACAAAGTGAATAGACTTTGACACAATGGCCTCTTTTTTCTGCTTCCCTAAACAGCTGGAGGGCAACATGATAATGTGACTAAGGTTTCTTCTATCTCAGGGGTCTGGATTTAGTTTAGCACACTGATAGCACTAGAATACATACTGTATATCCACTTGACAGATTTTTTTTAAAACATCAAGACTAACACATTTATTATTTATTTATTTGTTTTTTCTTCTGAAAAAAGACAATTTGTTATGTATTACTTGACAAGCTTTGTTACTGTTACTGTTGTGCATACAGTATTATGCATGTATAATTATTTTTTTTAACTCGGCTGATATTAGCCATTACATGTAAGCTAAAAGGATCTGCAGCCTTTCATTTTTACTCCTAATACCCTTCTGAATTTAAGATTTGCAGTGATAAAGCATTTGACAAATTTGCCGCTTTTGACAGTAATTTGTGTTAATCGTGAGAAAACCAGCACCGACACAGCATTCTGTTAAAAACTGAAAATTAGACATTCATGATTACTTGAATTTAGACACACACCCACAGATGAAAAGGAAAAAGAAAATATTCATCATCAAGTATTACCCATACTCTACAATTTTTGCTTACAGGCACTGTTGTCTTCTAAGGTGGCAGAGGGCAGTAGGGGGTTGTTGTGTGTCAGTGACGTGGCATAGATCATGTGGAGTCGAGGGACAAGTGAGGCTGGTGGGCTGTGCACTCTCTGCTCCTCGGCAGTCTCCATGCACTCTGTGGGGTCCAGGAGAGATGAGGAGGTATCTCTGTGTGAACAAGCCAAGAATGAGTAAAAGGCTGATATCACCACCCACAAAAAAAAAGGCTGAAATGATGTAGCTTACTTTTCGTCGGCCAAAGCGCTAAGAGCAGGACTGACAGAGAGAATCCCATAGACCTCAAGTGTGTCATTCAGTTTGAAGCTGTCCCAGTTTTCATACACCTGGCAACAACACGCAACTTTTAGCTTTTGTTTTACACTTGGAAAGTCTGCATATAATGGTGTCGATTTATGAAAATTAGGTGGTTGAGGGGGTATCACCCATTGAGAAACAAAACACACTTTTACTAAGCAGGAGGGGCCTTTCTCCCCTGGCAGGGGGAAGTTGAGGTCGAGATGGGAGGCAGATGCTGACTGGCTAGAAGGAGCTTCCGTCTCCTGCCGCTTACAGTCACCATTGCCGTGCTGCTCTGTGGTACTATGAGGACCTGCAGCAAGACGCGGGGCAGTCAGAATTTAGGACAAAAAATGTACTAACATCATTAGATAATCCAGGATGCCAAATTGACTTCTTTGATTTGACTTTGATATAGGCTACTACAACAGAAAAGAAAGAAAATAAATTTCTATGTGAGTGGTGGTTTAAAAGTTTAGTTCAAACATTTATTGTGGATCTTTTGGAGGTCAACATCCACAGATGAAGGTTATTTGTTATGGAAATGTCAGTATTGATTGGTACTAATAGTAGTAGTATTGGGAGTTTCTGTTGAAGATCATTAGATAGAATATGATCATGATGATAATTCTACACAATAGTTACCAAATGGACCCTGCGGACTGTCTTAAGTGGCCCAGGAAGAACTAATATAAATTTTACAGCTGCTGTTATAGGGAGTTTCGGCAATCATTCTCAATCACAGCTTCACCAAAAAGGAAATATTCAATGAACCAGGCTTATCTGCAGCACTAAGAAAAACATTTCCTTAACTTAACCAGGATAATTTTACATGCATGCAAAAACATGTTAACAGGAACGAGACAAAATATAATGAAACACTGAAGAAGAATAAAACACTGAATGAATAGTGTTTCTGCTTCAGAAGCATCTCTCTCTCTGTGTGTCTCTCTCTCTCTCACACTCATACACACCAGTATGTGGCTCCCTCTGTTTCTGTGGCTGCGTTTCCATGTCTTCTGTGTCGTCATCTTCCTCATAGCTTCGCTTCTGCCTGCTTGGCACATATGAGGTAGAAGGAACCACTCTTGCTTGGCTGGAGCTGGCATAAATGTAGGACAGAATTAAGGAAAAGGAGAGAGAACTACGTCCAGATGAGCTTTGTGCATCCGAGACCATGTGATAAAATGTGCATTTAACTGTACTCCCATCATGTAGGCATGACAGGACTTTTGACAAGATGAGGATATCTCTTTCACCCAGGTATTTTCTCCAGGGATTGGTACACAGTAGAAAGTCTGTCTCTCTGCCGTCACAGTTTTTCTGGAGTTAAAATCCACCTAGAGATAAATGCATGGGTCAGCGTGGTTAATGACACATCTTAAGCAAAGATGACCATTTGTGTGCCTTGGACTGTTGAACATATGTGCACATACCCCACAGTCTGTCACATCTTTGTACTTCCCACAACACAGCACCTAGGGAAAGTCAGACAGTAAAATGAAATGATGATAATGTGATGATTGTGACTTACACAAATAGCAGGGGGCATGGAAGTACTTACTTTAGCCTTTGTAGAAGGATCAATAGTCTCATACACTCCCATGTAGAACTCTGGATCAAACATGTCTTGTATTAAACAGCGAAACTTCACCAGGCTGTTTGGCTTCAGGTAGTGCAGAGGGACGTTGTTCAAAGATGGGACCTGGATCAAAAGCAAGATGGCTGTTATATACAAGTCAGTGTGCTGTTTCAGAGTCTTCTGCATCTCTGTGTAATTAACGTGTAAAAAGGGTGTTAGAGATGCATTACCCAGGTGTGAGCATCCTTCTCTTTCAGCTTATCTTTGAAGAATTCAATCGCTAGTCCCTCCCATGCAGAGTTTGGATTATTCTGGGATGCAGCTTAAAATATAAAGAATAGGATCATTCATCGTATAAAATAACAGGAATCGTGATTTAACCTATGTGCAAATGAATTTTTGTGACTTATTTTCCTACTGTGTCAATTTAGTGACAGAGTAATCAACAATGATAAAAACAATTCATTTATTACCTAATTTCACTTTGTTTACGACTCATTCAAAGTTCAAATTTAAAGCACAACGTTTGACAAAGTCGTTTTAGTTAACAGTTGTGTTAATGGCACTGTAATTCTTTACATTTAGCAAATTACATCCGTCTTGACCTCAAACACAGGTGTAATTAAAAGTGAAAGAAGTGAGGGTACAGGTAGCACTACAGTCGCGTTGGCGAATACAACACAAAGCTGCCCTGTTTAGTTTGTTTGTTTATAAAAGAAGATGTTCTAACGTTAGTCTGGTTGCACCCATGTAGCCAACAAGCTAGGTTCACGCGTTCATGTTAACGCTCACTGTGTGAGTGGAGTTCCGGTTTCTCTCTTACCAAACATCCCTTCAACAACTCCCAGAGGGTTGTTAATCCAGTCATGTGTAGAAGTCATCATTAGCTAGTTACAAAAATCTGAATAATATAAAATATATCAAAGTGAAACCTCTTCAAAACACTTAATGTTTGTATTTTACCCACACGGGATTGCAGAAGTGACGGCGGGAAATTTGCGTCACCACAGCAAATAGTAGTTCGTTTGTTTTGTACACGGACACCAACCGGAGGAAGGAGGCAATCAACTGGCTAGCCAACCTACCGCATTTCAAGTCTTGTATATGTGATTATAATTTTAGGTGGCTGGCCTAGTGAGAATATTTTTTATTTATGATATAAATATATAATATTGTTCATTATATACAATAGTTTTTTATTTTGGCTTATTTGACACGATGAAATTACGCATTTTATGGAACTCCTCTGACCTTTAGGTGGCAGTAATGAGAGATGTTTTTTGTTTTTCTCACCACAACCAACGAACTGCAGTCAAATGACCTGCGCAGTTTTAGTAGATCTTCAAACAATGTGTGACCATCTCTTCATCCATTAAGCTACAGTTATTGCTGGTGATGTTTTGTAAATCAGTACATTTGTGCAGCAAGGGGAAATGCTGTTTTTGAGAACTGAGCATGTACTACCTGCCTGCTCCGGTAGTGGCTACGTGTAATTCTAGGGGAAAATGGCAGATAGAAGAACTAACAATGTTCCCAACGCTGGTGCAAATCTACTGTTCAGCGGCGCTCCGGAGTTCAACTTCAATTTGCCTTTCATGCCAGTGAGTCAGGCCACTGGCCCGGCTGTGTTGTCAGGAGGTAAGAAGAACTAATAGAGAAAAGGTCCAATAAGATAGACGTTTAGCCGTGTCGTTATTACGCTAAGCTTCATAGCTAACAGAGACTTCTGTGATGCAGTCAGCTGGTATTTAGTGTAAAATTAAAAAACAAACTGTCTCGGACATTTGGTTAGACCTAACTGACAGTGATGTTCTTTGGTCAGGGTGGTGACTTATAAATTTATATTGAAAAATAATTAAAATATGTATTTTTTTAAACGTATTACAATTGGCTACATTCCTGTGCTTGACTTAACTAGTATTTTAGAGCCATCGATTTTAGATGGTACCTCAGACTATGATACAGTGTTAAGGGCATCTTATTTATTTTCTTATTCTAAAAATTAAATGAATAAAAATAATCGCTGTCCACAGCTATACTATTATATGTTCATCTATACTTTCATTCCTGTAAATAAATATGGCAAGCATTTTACATGTTTATTGCAGAGTCCTGTGTTGCACTTTTCAGATATGTTTTTTGTATTTTGTCAAATAGATGATTCTACTGATGTTGGTGAAGAAGACAGTTTTCTAGGTCAGACAACTGGGAATGGACCACCTCCCTCTACATTTAACTACTTCTCCAGCCCTGTAACCAGCAGTGATCCATTTGCATCCATCAGCCAGTCTCCATGCCCACCGCCTGCCTTGTCCATGGCTCAGACAACAATTGGCCCCGTTTCTGTTCCCAGCAGTGTCAACATGGCTCCACCACCACCGCCAACAAGCTCACAAATGAACTCCCCTCTTCAGACATTTGGGAATGCAGTTTACCAAAGCCCCATGGGGCGTCACACTCCTCCCCCCACCACAATAACCCCACCACCTCCCCAGATGCAGCCACAGACTCATAACCCATATCGACACACCCCCACCAGCAGCCGAGCCAGTCCTTATATTCCAGCTCCAGAAATGATGCCGCCAACACATACACCACAGCAAAACCCTTACTCTCTCAGCTCCCCACCACAGACATTCCCGCTGTCAGGACCCACGTTCACAAAGGTAGACAAAAGCTGATCAGTTTGTCAGATACTTGATTGACTGTATTGATTGAAGTAAATAAGAATTTAAGAGCACCAGTTATACATCCCTGAAATGCAACAATCAGTAATAAATAGATAGTTTATAATCAGGATTTTGTTTTCTTGTCTCTTTAGCCTCCTCCTACACAGATTCAAACTCCTCCACTTCCAACCACCACTGCTGGAGCAATGGTTCCCACAGGTCCCTTGATGCCACACAACTACAGTGTTTATGAACCTGTTCAGCTTCACTGGTTTTACTGTAAGCAGGTGGAGTCAAAAAGTGTCTGGCTTCCTTTCAGTATCATCGACTCCCTTCAGCTAGAAGAGACATACAACTCAGGTATGATAGAGATATGATCCAGAAAAACCTGAACTTCTAACCTTGGTAATGTTGGTACTTTCACAGTGCAGTGAAACTGTTATCTGCCCTAATATTGATGTGGCCTTCATGTATTTATAGTTCAACCAGACCCAGAAAATGTGATCGTACGTACAGATGGAGGGCGTTACGATGTGCAGCTCTACGACCGCATGCGGACTGCAGTGTACTGGGAGGAGGAGCCCACAGAGGTCCGGCGCTGCAGCTGGTTCTACAAAGGGGATACTGATAGCCGTTTTATTCCTTACTCTGAGGAGTTTAGTGACAAGCTGGAGGTCTGTGTCTCTCTTGCAATTGAACATTGCTACTGTCTTTTTTAAACATCTTAATTTTTCAAAAACTTCTGCATCAAATCTAACATGCAGTGTTTAAATTACATTGTATATTTACTCACAGACAGAGTATAAGAAAGCTGTGTTGACTAACCAGTGGCATCGTAGACTTGAGTTCCCATCTGGAGAAACCATTGTCATGCACAATCCAAAGGTAAAGCTTTGTTTGAATGTGTTATATGGTGATTTTGTCACGATTAGCATGATTTATTGAGTGATGGTTGTTCACTTTGCCTCTTTAGGTGATTGTGCAGTTTCAGCCATCCTCCATTCCAGATGAGTGGGGTACAACTCAGGATGGGCAGACAAGGCCCAGAGTGGTGAAAAGAGGGATTGATGATGACCATGATGAAGTGCCTGATGGTAGTCAAGTTTTGTTTTTTACCCAAGGTTATTTAATCTAATTTTAGGCATTTACAAGGGGAAAAAGCTCTAGATTTTTTTTAAAGAGGCACACTGACTGAAACATTTAATATGCACAAGTGACTGACTTGTGCATCTTAAATTGACTCAAACGTAACCATTTCTTTGCCAGATTCTCAATGACTAACATTTCTAACATAATATCGGATCAAATTATTTTTTAAACTGAGCACATGTTATGCCATAATATACCATGTCTCAGAAATACAGTACTTAGAGTCACAAACAGTTTAATCAAGTGACCAAACTGATGATCAAATGATGAAACTCCCTTTGTATTAAAAGTAAATGAATCTTAAGCTCAGTGATCCATTCAGGAAGCTCAGTAGTATATTAGCTCAAGTATTTTTAGAAAAATACACAATATAAAGCTGAGGCACTACAAAGGGATTTATGTGGAAAAAATACATCAGCTTTTCTAGAAAAGGGATTTGATATCTGATTGTGTGATGCAGTTTAATTATAATTTCTAGAACTTAGATTTTAAATGGTCTGCACTTATAAGGGCTTTACACTGCTTCTTATTTACCCATTTGCACTCACAATCACACACACACACCGATGGGGGAGCCTCTGTGCAGCTGACCAATGCTCAACAGGAGCAACTAATTTGGGGTCTTGCTCAAGGACACTTCGGCATGTGACCAGAGGAGCCGGGATTGAACCAACAACTGCGAGATTGGTGGACAATCTTCCTGCGCCTCAGTCGCCCTTTTACGGCAACCCTTTTAAGAATCCTGTTAAGATGCCAACAGCGCAGTCATTCTCTGTGCATATCAGTAAAGTAATATTTAACATTTTCATTATGTACATTTTTTCCAGGTGAGCCCACCAAGGTTGATCATCTTGTGTTCATGGTTCATGGAATCGGTCCTGTGTGTGACCTGAGATTTAGGAGCATGGTGGAGTGTGGTGAGTACCACACTCGACTGGTATTCCCCAGTGTTGTCTTAGCCTCTATGGCCATTCATGAAATAAACTCTACAAATCCTTGTGCTTTCAGTGGACGACTTCCGTAATGTGTCTCTAAAGCTGCTGCACAGTCACTTTAAAAAATCGCTGGATGAGCACGCCATCAGCAGGGTGGAGTTTTTACCTGTCCAATGGTACTCTGCTCTGCATGGAGATGCCACAGGTGTGGATAGGTAAGGAGAGGCGGGATTACTGTGACAATTTGCAAACACAAAGAAAAAAGAATTTCTTAATTATACCATTGTAGTAATTTTTCTCATTTCTCTTTGTAGGAGGATCAAGACGATCACTTTGCCTAGCATTGGACGCTTACGTCACTTTACAAATGAGACTTTGTTAGATGTCCTTTTCTACAACAGTCCCACTTATTGCCAGACCATCATGGACACTGTTGTTCTAGAAATTAACAGACTTTATGCCCTGTTCCTGAAGAGGAACCCAGACTATAGAGGAGGCATATCAGTGGCTGGGCACAGTTTAGGTAATACATAATTTTATTGTTGGCTTCAGTGTTCTTTTCTGTTTTCACCTAAATTGTCTTGTTCCTTTTGTTCTTGCAGGTTCCCTGATTCTGTTTGACCTTTTGTCAAATCAAAAGAGTGCACTGGCTATGCCAATCATGCCCACAGCTAATGGGGACCCTAAACAGGTTAAATAAACAAATTAAACCTGCAGTTACATATTGTTTTTATCCTGCTAATCAATTGAAAAACATCAGATATCTCTTTATTATTTAACAATTAACCCTAGTTGTTTTTAGTTTTTTGGCATATTCACGTACATTATGGATCATAACAGAGTAATGTCAGACTACATAACTGTAAATTCTCTTTTTTCTATCAGGTTGAAGCCTCTGTTACACAGGCTAATAATGCTAACACTTCTCCAGCTGTGGAAGAGGAGCCCAAAGAAGATGAGGAAGAGTTTATGGATCTTTCTGCTGTGCTTGAACATCTTGGCCTGTCTGAGTACAAGAGTACTTTCGATGAGGAGAAGATAGACATCGAATCTTTTGTAAGAATATTTTATTTTTCATTTGCTAGGAAAGAGGACCCGGTGACTCAGTAGTAGAGCATTGGGTTGAAATGATCTTTGCTTGCTATAAAGGAACATTTTTACTTAGACCTAAAATATATAACTCTATGAGATTTGAAGTTATCACAAACTTCTGTAAAGCCATAAAAAATTTATGGAGGAGAAATTGTGAAAACTGATATGAAACTGATGAAAATGTTATTATTTTATAATCTTTTTTTATAGGATAGTGGTGGCTGTTTCATGGTGTTACTTTGTCACATTTTTTCAGCTTATGTGCACAATTGAGGACCTGAAAGAGATGGGAATCCCTTTGGGTCCTAGAAAAAAGATCACCAAGTTTGTCAAAGACCGAGTTAATATTCAGGTATGTTTCTCTACTACGTATCTGTGAGGTCTGCAAACAGATGGTGATTGTGTCCCTCTTATTTTGATGCTGTTTCCTGTGTGCAGGAGCAGAAAGCAGAAGGCAAGGAAGTCAGCCAGGTTGCAGCGCCTCCACCAGCAACTGAAGCTTTCCCTGATCCATTTGTGAAGAAACTTCCTGTGGGCAACACTGCCTCCTCCATTCACGTCAACTATAATTACTTTGAAGTTGGTACTGGACAGGTAAATCTGACCTTAAACACAAATGGAGAAACTGTAAAAAGTTTCAAAATTTTACTCAAGATTATTTTTAATTGTTTGCTGCTGCAGGTTTCAGTGATCTACCACAATCTGGACTTTGATCCAGTGAATTTCTTCGCCTTGGGTTCTCCAATCGGAATGTTTCTGACAGTACGAGGACTGGAAAAGATTGAAGAGACGTACCAGCTTCCAACATGCAAGGGATTTTTCAATATTTATCATCCGGTACGCAGCATGTCCCACCTGTGTATCCTGTTGGAATTACCAAACTTACCAACACATTATACTGTTAGTTTATACTTCCATACAGTGTAATCAGTATTTTATTAGTGACTGCTTTTCTTTTAAGTTGGACCCAGTGGCATACAGGATTGAGCCCATGATAATGCCGGACTTGGAGCTGAAGCCTGTTTTGATCCCTCATCACAAAGGGCGGAAGAGGCTTCATCTCGGTATGTCCCCTCGTTTTCGCTAACATTTTTGTTTGCATTGCCCCAGATAACTAATCCACAATTGTCATTACTAGATCCAATAAAAGTGCCAATAACTTTAACATCACCTAATTCTAAATGCTGAGAAACACACATATTCATAGCAGCATAAACTGACCTATGTGCTCTTTAGGTTTTTAGATTAAAATTTTAACATAGAGAAAGGGCCAATGTGGACAAATAGATGTTAAATAACTGGTGAAGAAAACTCTTTCTCTATATATGTTAGGGATAGGTTTTGGTTGTAAATAAAAAACCTTTATTTTTCATGCAGTTGTATAAATGGATCTCTCTGTTATAGAGTTGAAGGACAGTCTCTCCAGGATGGGCTCTGACCTGAAGCATGGTTTCATCAGTTCATTGAAGAGCGCCTGGCAGACCCTCAATGAGTTTGCCCGTGCACACACTTCGTCTGCTCAGCTTCAGGCTGAGCTTGCTATTGTGGCCAATCAGATTGAAGAACAGGAGAAGCAAGCACAAGAAGGTGAAATTCTCTGATTTGTAACTCTTATTTAGTTGTTTCTGTGTTGTGTGAGATTAATAATGTCAGTCTGGTCTATGACAGAGCATAAGATTGCTGAGAGCCTTGAGCCACAAAAGGAAGAAGAGCCCCAGGTGAAGATGGGAATGTTGAATGGAGGTAGTCGCATTGACTACGTCCTGCAGGAGAAGCCCATTGAGAGTTTCAACGAGTACCTGTTTGCCCTCCAAAGTCATCTCTGCTACTGGTACAAAGGACTTTTCAGACTTGTAACCTTGTAAAGTGTCAAATTTAGGGTTTGATATGTTCATGCTGCTCTCAATCACACTCTTACATCAGTTGTAAAGGATTTAAGGATAGGTTCATTGACCCTCTGCAGGATAAGAGCTATATGTAATAGATTTAATTTAAAAAAAAAAAAACATTACTAGGTTTTGCTTGCCATTGCTTATTTTTATTACATGTCTAGGACATCCCCCCCAAAATGTGTATTGTGATAAATAAAATTGAATAAAAATCATCAGCCTTAAATATACAAGTAAATCAACTTTAATTAGATCAGACTGCTGAGGACTCATGTCAGCTTTGGATACATTCTTGCACATGATAAAACTGTAGAAGCTGTAGGAAAGCAAGAAAAAAATATTTCAGTATCTATACATGCAACTGATTACTGCAACAATGTGAACCTTTCTGTGCTTTTACTGCTGTGACAACTCTTCCGTTATCTTTTGTTTTGTTAGGCAATCTGAAGACACAGCTCTGCTCATTCTCAAAGAGATCTACAAGACCATGGGGATCCATCCAGAAAACCTAGCACATTAATTATCTGAGATGAAAATAATCCTGAAACTCCTGGATTTTGATTATTATTATTTTTTTTAATTTTGTTTCCTTATTTTCTATTCATGTAGTTTATTGTATGCAGATGAATAATACAATAGTATTATGCCATTTGTCTTAAATTAAGAAACATGAATGAGTGACAGGTTTGATATTACATTTTTATAGTATAAATTATAGAACTGGTCAAGTTTACTGAAAATATGTATCATCAAATACTAACAGCAGAAATGACACTGTTTTACTTCATGGCCAAATTCTCAAAATAAATCACTTCCTTGCACAAAGTCAGAGTTATGTACTACTGAGAGGAAGACGTTATATTTCTCCACCTGTAGGGTGAGAACACTTAAAACCTATCAACAGAAAGGTGTAATATTTGTAATAACATTAATAAAAATAATTACAGTACAGGATGAAATGCAAGTAAGATCTGCTGTCATGAGAAAAATAAAGCATTTTTTTTTGACAGCTAAACTGACTCTGTAGCTGTACCACCCTCTTATAAGATGTAATAAAATTAAGAAGCCTACAGCAGTCAGCACAGCCTTAAGCATGTTCTGAATCTGTTCAACATTTTATATCATTTTAAGCAAGTAGGCACATATGAAAAGGGTCAACATGAACATGAAGTTGGTGCATGAACCAAAAGAATATTAGAAAAATTATGTACAAAAGTAGTTGGAACATTCAATCTCAGTCGAGCGTTAAGAGTCATAGTGCTCTCACTGGGCATAAATGTTGAGTCTTTGTTATTTGAGCAATAATACTGGTCAACAGAGATCTGGTATCATAGCACTGTATGCTACAAGCAGATCTTTGTTCTTGGCTCCTTTTCATCAACAATGATCATGTTGAAGCTGTAAAAAATATGACTCACACAGGAAAGGTCCCTTTTCCCCCACCACAGCGGAGCAGCACTGCTTTATAAATAACTGCTAACAGACTGTATAATGTTGGACATTTTCTTAAGACAAAGTTGGGGGAAAAAATAATAAAACATTGCATCAACCTGCATTTAACTGCTATGTTCAGGAAGTGCAACTGAAATTTATTTTATTTTTGGTCAACAGTTCATAGTTTTATAATTAAAACTATTTTATAACTGTTTATCTGTTACAACGCTTTTGAGAGCTGGTTGTATTTGATCTTATTTGATACCATTTGGAATGCATCATCTGAAACAGCTGAAATCTTCTGGCTATTGTCACGCTCAGCTGTAAAACGTAGAAACTGAACGCCAAAAAAAAAAAAGGTTTGCAAGTCAGGTGCTGTGTTTGAAGAAGATATGATAGCTTAATGAAAAGATCATATTTCTGTAGTTAATAACAGCACACTTACTAAACCGTTTCTAATGGGTGTAAGCTTTCCATCAGCGGGTTAAATATGACCAATTTAATCATTTGGTTTTGTGTGATACTGCTGCAGTTCTTCAATCTATAGTTGTACCACGTTGTGAAGTTTCACATTGATTAATGTGCTTTTTTGTACATTCATTCGTCTACAGCTGTGTGGTGAAATGCAGAAGTTAACATGTCTTTGCTGTAGTGTATTAATACTGTAAGCACCTCACAGTCTTAAATGTTGGAAATGCTGGGTGTGTGTGTGTGTGTGTGTGTGTGTGTGTGTGTGTGTGTGTGTGTGTGTGTGTGTGTGTGTGTGTGTGTGTGTGTGTGTGTGCTCAGTCCTCTGTTTTGCTCTGAGTCTTGAATGCCTGCTTGCGTAGGTGAGCCTCAATCTCCTCACGGAAAACCAGCATGCCCAGGTGAGAGTGGGAGGCCTCATTCATGGCTTTGGACTGGATGCACATGCGGTACTGCTCTGGCGTCAGCTCGTCTGCACACTGCTTCTCATGCCACATGTGGAAGAGACCTGACACCGGTGTTCGGACCACTATCAGGTCACTCCGAAGGTACTTCCTATACAAGTGGACATCTTCCACGCCCCAGCCTTTGACTTCAAGATCAAAACCACCTGGGAGAAGTATTTCAGTGTGTAAGATAGTAACTCAAACAACACTTTAAGTGTATAAACTAAAGTAAAGGCACTTACCAATATTCAGGAAATCTGAACGATACTGGCATGTCATTCCAAAGCCAAAATCTCTCCAAAATCCAGCATCTTTTTTGTGAATCTATTTGAAAAGATTAGCTTATTACATTTTGCAAAAAAAAACAACATAATTTTCATTAAGTAAATAATTATACAGATATTAGAGTTTTTGAGTACATGCAATCTCTGTCCTCATTCTAATTAATCTAATTGTGATCTAAATTAGTTCTTACCAGCTGAAGTTCAATAGGTGGAGCCAGCTCCAAATTTCCATAGACTATGGCAGGATTGTACAGACTAAACACCACTGGATAGAAGACTCTCTTATCTAAAAAACAAAGAATTTAATGTAACATAACAAATTTAGTGGCACTCAACCTATAAGCAAAAGCGCACAAAAACTATGAATACAATAATACTGAGCAATAACATGTAAACATTTACTTGGAGCAGTGTGGAGACGACAGGTGTTGAGGAATTCCAGTGTAAAATGAATGTCAACGTCACAAAAAAACATTAGGACATCGCCTTTCTTCCAGTCATGGGCTCCGATATCCAGACCCCGACCACGTGAAAACTCCTCATCCACTGGGATTAGAGTGTAATTGGAGAAGCTCTCCTCCCTGAAATCATGTAAATGCAGTGAATTTAAATTCCTGTGATAAAACACACACAACACTGGTATAAGCATAGCAAAAGCTTCTTGTCTCACAAACCTTGACATTTTTTCCAAAGATGTCTTCACCTCTTGTAGCCCCTCCTGCCCGAAATAAACCACAGTGAGATATACTCTTCTGTCCTGCTGTATGCACACCTCCCTGAAAACATTTACATATGTTATGCATTTTTCAAATTCATTAAAGAAACACACTGTAACAGTGTTGATCTAAATCATTCTCACCTGAAGTTATGTAAGAATTGTGAGAAAGTTTCTACTCTGCCTGCTAGCGGCACAATGATGTTAATAATCATTCCTGATGTCTCTACAGATGTGCTCCTGACTTTCATTAAGGGACCAAACGGCCTGAAGAGTGTGACGTGGCGGAAACTGCTGGAATCCTCTTTGGCATAGAAAAGCTCATAAAGTGTTCCTTTATCTCGCTCTGTCCTGTAAAGACCTGCCAAATAAAAACATTTTCAAAAACAATTTCAGGCTGAAAAGAAACACACAGTTGCTGTCATCCATGTGTGGCCATGAAATGTAGGTCTTACCTTCAGTAAAGTGACCCTCTGTGTATGTTTGTCTCTGCATTGGCATGTCATCCTCAATGCCATCCTCCTCGTCTGGGTTATTGATAATGTCCAGTGCGGCCTCTATGACTTCCATCAGCTCGTCCCTGCGGTCTTTGCGGACAGGTTTCTCCTCTGGGTGTCGTGTCAGCCCCATTTCCAGCTGATACACCTTGGACGTTGTGAAACTCTCAAATGGCACTAGGGCGTATTCGCTGGGAAGACGCGCCCCTGTGTTGACCTCAGCCTTGTCGATCTGAGAGTGCAGGTACTCCAGCAAATCTCCGGGTTCTTGGTCTTTAGTGCCAGCCAGGTCCTGCACCACAGGCAGGTCTTTCTTGTCCTGGAGGAGTTTCAGCTTCTCATTCATTTCCTGCAGCTCCTGTTTAAGCTGGGCGATCTGGCGTTTGAGACTGGCAGCACGGTTTAGGTGGCGCTCCTCCTGTTCCTGCAGTAGGGCCTGGCAGTACTCCTTCCCATAGTTGTCTCCTGCTAAGCCGGGCATGGCCAGGCTGATGTCAGTTGGAGGCGTGCACTCCAAAAGGTATGCAAACAGCAGCAGTACCAGCAGCAAGAAGAGGCCCAGAAAGAGCCAGCGGACCTGGCCCGGGAGTGGCAGCCCCCGCCTGGGCATCACGCTTGCATACAAGCTATAGCTGGGAAGTCTGCATTCCCTCTCTCCTCTGATCACATTATTCGCAATATGGCCATCATCTTAGATTTGTGAATGGCTGTTTATGTCATTTTACTATAAAAACCTCGTTTGTGGGCTACAAGGTGTCAGTGTCTTCCTACAGTTTTTCCGTCCATTCAATGATCACCTGCGGGGGGAGGGGGATACAGAGAAATCTCTGATTAGGAGACCGACAATTACATTTGATAATACAACGTGTTACCATTCAGCCAACCTTGATTTAAGTTCTTTCGCAATATTCAATATTTTTTTGTAACAATGTGTTCGATGCTTCCAACTTCTAAACGGGTTTTACATTTCAAAGATTTAAACCGAAGACACAGGGACAGTAACAATTACGTACACCTGGAGCGTCCTCGCTAACTCACAGCAGCTAGCTCTTCGCTAAACAACAGGACAGAGAAAACTGGTGGGCGAGCGCATCAACCAGCAATTTGCTATGGATCGACTTCCGGCAAACACTTTCCTATTTCAAACTAAGAGCAAAACAACTCCAACACACCTTATACGATTAAAGAAGTCACTTTAGGCACTTAACAATTAAAACTAGACAATATTCAAGGTTGTATTTTTTTTTAACCTTTTGACTTACAGGTCTGTGTTTAGCATGGCTTTTTCAGTTACAATTTAGCATTTCCCGTAGTGACACTTGAACATGTCTTTTCTCTACCACATACCATGCACACTTTGTTTCTGAAGGTCACACAGCCGAAATCTACAGCTCAACCACCAAGCACCAAAAAAAAAAAAAAAAAAAGCTGTTTATTTCCTAGCCTGGCACCCACCGCTTCTCTCGTAAATCAGACTCAAGACAAGAATAATGAAAAGCAGCAGGGCACAGCATCCAAAGAGCCAGAGCTGGAAACCATTACTCTAATGATGCACAAATCTACTGCAGTTATCAAGCCAGAAGTCTGAAACAAGATTTTAGACATTTTCAAAATCACATTCACTAATTTTAGTTTTTTAACCACTAAAAATGAGGAACCGATAACAAAAAACCAGGAGAACTGCTTGACAGAATAATTTCCGTCAACCAGTTTTTCAAGTCAAAAAAGGGAAGTCATATTTTACATCTATATTTGTCCTTCTACATATACACAAATAAAATTCAATAATGTGTTCAGGTCTTTAATCTGCAGAACTGCTCATTCAATATGAATGTAATGTAAAATCTTTACTAGTCATAACATTCACGTAAAAGACAGTACTTTACAGACTCTGTCCATTCTTCTTTACTTAAAAATCTATAGTTAGAATATCATCCTCTTAGTATGAATGCATCTGAACTTGATGGCAGTAAACTCCTCCAAAAGATTTATACACCAACAGGGACTTGTAAATTCCAGTCAACTTACTTAACTGTCAGCTAATACAAAAAAAAAGAAAAAAAGAAAAAATGTGGTTACAGTAGGAAATCAAGTCTGATCTCTCATTATGTAATTAAAAAGGATCACATTTGGTTTGTCGTGGCATGTATGACTGATTGGAAACACAATCTCAGACTGGCGAGTTGCTATATTTATATTGTTACCACAATTTTACAAAGTGAGTTTGGTGCGGTACACACATTTTGTTCACGGTCCATGCCATAGAAGCCTATATTTGAAAATATATGTTTGGTTGTAGTTATTAAGCATGTCGCTATGTAAAATGTGGCAGCGTCAGCTTTAGCATCTTCGATTCCTTTGAAGATCGTGCTATGGTGCATTATCTGTACTTTTGTTTTTAAAAGGTTAGACCGGACATTGTCGTTGCTCTCGAGCTAGCTTAGCGATGTTCGTAGCTTTATTACGCGTTCATGTTGTTTTATAACTGTTAAACCGTCTACTATTCATTAATGGTAGTAAAGAGACAATTACTCACCTTTTCACATGTTTGTTCATTTCGTCCTGTGCGCATAGGTATGGGTTTGGTATAAAACCTGCAGCTGTAGGCAGCCGCTTCAACAAAATGCCACGGAGCAAAGAGAATGGAGTGAGACGTGTTTTACTTCCGGACTAGACGTAACCAATAAGAGATTTAGGAGGGGCGTCATCAATCAGGTTGAAGATACTTCGTTCAAAATAATAACGTTAATAGCTTTAGATTATTATTATTATTATTAGTAGTAGTAGTAGTAGTAGTAGTAGTAGTAGTAGTAGCAGTAGTAGTAGTAGAAGTATTCTTATTGTTGTTGTTGCTATTTTTGTTTAGATTTAAGTTTCCAGAAGAACTAATTATTAAAATAAGCTTAACGATTTCAGCGTAATTTTGATAGATATTTTTTCTTCTTTTTACTTATCACTTTCTCTTTTTCATTTTTCTCTTTTATGACTGACACAACAACTGTCTTATCTGCAATGATACACCAGATTACAACTCTGAATTGCATTACCGCTGGACGACTGAGCTGTAACGGGAGACAGATCGCTTGTTGAATGTACAAATATCAGATCTCAACAGTTATCACTGTGGCACATAAAGCAAAGCAGGAAATGTTCCCACGAGGTTCTATTTGTAGTTGTTTATTTACTCATTTCCTTTAATAATTTCCATTATTGGTGGGATCTCAGCAGGATGCTTTACGAGGAAAACACAGAGGCAGCCATTGACACATTATCTTTTGTTTTTCTTCGGGTGGGGGTGGTGGGTTGTAGTGTCTCAGTGACAATGCAATGGGTCAACAAGTTGATGCAGAGCTTTTAAAGAAATATGCACCTGACCTGCAGGCACATCAGTATTACAGAGCATGGACTAAACGCTGACGAACAAGAAAGGGTAATGGTCAATGGTAATATGGCATATAATGTTTATCATAATTTTCTTCTAGTCCAGGTGCTACAATCTTAGAACCACTTTACTATTCCAGAAGTGTTTTCAACGGACATATCAAATTTAACCTAAGGTTTTAAAAGAAAACATTACTCCCATTACTCAATTTTCAATGCTAAATTACTTTTCAACATTTGATGTTTGTTTACAGGCAAACCCAGAGATAAGCAGAGATTAGACCTAATGGGAATGAAAAAGGCAAAGAAGGTCTGTAACATTCTGCTAGACTGAACATATGTAGAGCACATGAGTTGTCCTCTGTAGACAAATCCATACATAGGTTGCATTTGTCAAAAGTAACTGTCTGAAAAAAAAAAGCGTATAGTCTGTTTTTAGAAACTTAATGTGAACTGACATACAGCATCTTTTTCTGTGTTTATTATTAACTGGAACATAATCAAATAATAGCATAATGATAACACTCATTAGTTTACATAATCACATTTTCTTTCCACGATTGCCATTACAATGAATAAAAAAAAAAAAATCAACTGTAGTCTGACACAAGACATGGTCACAATCTACATTAAGTCCCATGTCTTTACACTGGAGTAGCACTCACTAGTTGATATTTTACACGTTAAAAAAGAAAAGAAAGAAGCAAGAAAACCGTTCACTGAACATCTCTGTGTTACGTTTCTTTGGCAAGAACAGTTTGAAACATCTTGTGGCAGATACACAAAATGGGTCTTTGTCATTTTGAGGAGCACATTCCTCTAAGTAGAAATTTCAGTATTTCACTTTTGTCCACTCAATCCCAGCTGTCTACAACAGGTGATGGTAAAGACGTTCCCTTTAATTCCCAGGTTGGGACTAGATCTTTATAGTCACAGATTAATAATCAGAGGCTATTGTAGAAGCGGCACAGGCACTTAAAAGACATTGACACTGACATACACTCTGGTACAAAAGCCATGCAGTGATACAACTTGGCCAACATGACCTGTGAGGTAATAATTAACACACTGAAGAGCTAAATGTAGCATGGTCTATGTAGATCCAGATGTTTTTTGCAGCTAAAAGACCCCAGGTTTAAACATTGAATACCCGTGCAACAGAAATAAAGGGAACCAACTTTATCATCAGATTGTATATGTACAGTCTTATAGAAATATACACATCTCCCAATTAGTCATCTTTTCTACAGTGTTGGTTTGTCTTTAGCTATCAAGCTTGTCCACAGCTTTTGCGGGTGAAGGCAAAGCCATCCAGTTTGCATAAACACTATCATTGGCATATCTTGTAAAGACTGGATTAGTGGCATCATGTCTGTTGAGTGGTACCGGGCTCTTCTCGGGCCAGCTTGGGTATGACATGCCTAAAAACGAGAACATATCATTTTTCTGCACTCGGTGAAAGATACAAAGCGTGCAGACAGTAAGGCTCTCAAATCAAACTCTACAGTGCCTGTCTCTGAAACAAATCCTGATTGCTTTGTATGAGCTACAGTAGCAAAAAATGAAAGAACATAATTTACTATTTACGAGTGTATCAAGGCTATAATGTTGCTCATGTACAAGAACTATGGCTGTGCTCTTACCGTTAAGAAATGCACACATGTAACTATGTTCTTTAGTTTTCTTCAGTGTCACTTGAGAGCTGCGTTCAAAAGCCTTACTGTTTCTCTGTTCAGCATTGTGGAATCATTACTAGTTAATATACATTAGAAAGTCAGGAAATTTATGACAATCTGGAATTCAAACCACAATGAGTGATTGATTCAGCAAGGACCTGTTTCAAATGTTACACACTATTTCTTCCAATGCAAACAAATAATGAAATGATGACAATGGCAATGTAATGGAATAAAACCATGAACTATGTACAAATAAATGCAGATGAGGCACGAATATGAGCAGTGCAATATAAATTAGAATGATGGAGATATATTTAATATTTACAAAGGTAGCATTTTTGGTCAGCATTCATGTACATTAGAAGCAGGTCCAAATAAAAAAACAGTCAAGACACAAGATCTTTTTTTTTTCACTGAGTCTCTCATTTACAATGAAATGGGAGATATATCAGCATTAATCAGCAAAAGGCATGCCTAGATCACAGTCACACACACTTGACTACAGAAAAGCCAATCACAACTTGCCAAAAAAGAGCTTGTGTTGTGTGTCCTGTTTCTAAAATCTAGTAAATGCATGGGAGATTCTACCATAGAGCTTGTTTTCAATCCATGTGGAGGGGAGGGTTCGAGGGAGAGGGGCGTTATTACAGTCCACTAGTGGTGTGTCCTCTTCAGAGAGGGCGTCGTCGTACAGCAGGGCGTCGGCTGGCGTAGATGCTGCAAGGTCCAGGTAATCCTGACAAGAGCAGATGAGGGTGTGATTAGGCTGATTAGGGGGAGAGGAGCGACAGCGAGTCTGAATGCAGTAAAGGTCAGAGACAGACCCTGCAGACATTTGAGCAAAACCTTTCTATTTATCACAGTAACTATTTATCCAGTGACTTGTCTGCTATGTCTTTTTGATAACAGTGAAGAACTGTTCTGCTGTATGCTGGGAAGTCTGCATTCCCTTGTGCTTAAATGCTCTATATTTAGCCTCACTTCAGTAGCAGAGGCCTGAGTGGTATGCTCTGTGATTACACTGTGCAAGGCCACATTTTAGCACAGCTTCTCAAACACAAATTTTGGTTAAGAGTGAACGATAATTTAGTACAGCAGGTCCAGCAAGTCTGCATGTGTATGTTACTCTAAACAGTAAGCCAAGAATAAGTGTTGTCCAGCCAAAATGATATACTGCTCATTCTGCTCAATCTCCCACCAGATCTCAGTACTTTATCACAAGAGTTCTGTCAAGATTGTGCTGGTTATTCATGGAAAATGGCTGATTAATAAGCTCCCCTCACATCTTTCCAATATGAATAAGTTATTATAATGTATTGGATAGCTTCACCTTACCCGACTTTTTACCATCATCTTTTCCAGTTCTTTACTGATGTCTGAGAATGTCGGCCTCTTGTCTGGTTCTTGTTTCCAGCACCGAAGCATAAGGTTATACCTGCAAAGGAAAAAGTTTAAAAGTGGGTTAAATAAGTAGGATTTACTCTCCTCCCAAGAGCAATTTTCCACATCTGATTGTCAAAATGTGGTGGTGGTGGGGGGGGGGAAGAGTTTTGGCACTCAGTACAAACGAAGAGATGCCGTAGAGGGACACAGTGGAGCTCACATTTCCTCAGTGCAGTTCTCTGGCCTCTCCATCCTGTAACCGGTCTTGAGAAGATTAAAGAGGCGTTCAGGAGCGATACCTGGGTATGGATTTCCGCCCAGTGTCACTATCTCCCACAACAGCACACCAAAGGACCAGCTAGAAGAAAACACAGGAGCTCATGAGAATGTATGTGCTTAAGCTTTCCTATTGAGAGGTGACTAAAAAGATCGATTCTACTTGATTATTCAACATTAAACATTAAACTGGCCAGAACCTGGTTACTTTAGCTTAGCATAAACACTGGAAACAAGCTGATAACTAGACTCTGTTTGAAGATAACATATCTATTTAAGGACACCTCTAAAACTCATTAATTCAGATGTTATTTCTTTTTTGATTAGTCCATATAAAAACCTACCCATTGTTGTTTTACAAGAGGTTATGTGGTGAACTATTGGATATGCAAAAAAAAAAAAACGCTAATCAATGTTACTAGTACCAGTACCATTGAACACCCAGAACTATTTCCTTTAAATGATTATTTTACTCACACGTCACTTTGTGTAGTGTAAATGTGATCAAACAAAGACTCTATTGCCATCCATTTGACAGGTATACGGCCCTGGAAAGCAGAAAGAAACTTTGTTATTTTAAAAGATTTTTGTCAATATACAGCTAATTGCACATTTCCATCTTTTCTACCTTGCTCCTCTTAACATAAGAGTCCTCCTCATACACGTCTCTGGAAAGCCCAAAGTCAGAAATCTTCATCTTCCGTCCTTCAGCTACGAGGACATTTCGTGCTGCAAGGTCCCTGTGAACAAGCTGTAGGACAAAAATGCCCAGTGGCTTTCAATGCTTACAAAGAAAAATGGTATTTGAACAGCTTACATTACACATACTTTAAATGTCTGTTGTTCCACTACAACTAACATTTAAAGTTCTTTTTATTGTTTTCAACTTTTCTCTACATACTATGTTTTGTAGTACTTTACTAGTAGTATTCTAGTTTGTCAAATACCTTCATTTCAGCCAAGTATTGCATGCCTCTGGATATCTGCCATGCGAAGGAGATCAGGTCACCCATAGTGAGTGCCCTGTCATCTGGGTTCTCCAAGTAGCTGGAGTTTCGGTTGGCATCCCGGCCCATGTAGCTGTGGCCAACTTTCCGACTCTCGCGCAGGAAGTTGCGGAGCGACCCATACTTGGCATACTCCACAATCAGATACAATGGACCTATTCAGAGAAATGCATGTTTAGACATAATATGTAACACACATACCCTGACAGAGATCAGTTGGGGGACTAAGGTCTTACCGTCCTGGCTGCATGCTCCGTACATTTTTATGACGTGCGGATGGTTGACTTGCTTCAGTAAAGTGAATTCTGACAGCAAGTCACGCAGTTCACTGTGCGAGGCGTTTTCTGTTATGAAGGTAATGTGGGTATCATAATTATAAAACCATTCATATCTCCACTCCTCATATATTACCATTATTTTCAGGCCTGTCTGGTTTTTGCCTGGCTTATCTTACCTTTAAGCATTTTCACAGCCACTGTGGTGTAACCTGCTTTCCCTTTCAGCCTGAAAGCTGTTGCCTTGACAACTTTCCCAAACTCTCCTTCTCCTAAAGTCTTGCCAAGTACAAGGTTTTTACGAGGAAACTCCCACTTTGGATCCTCCTGTTGAAACAATGTAATGACATTTCTGACTCCTCAAATGTCCAGTATACAATACAGAGGAAAAATAAAGAGGAAAAAGGAAAGGCTGTCACAGGCTGAAAGTAGAAGCTTACCGGTATTTTAAAGGTGTCAGCCTCAATGGACTCCTGAGAGCCCCGGCGAACATTGTTAGCAGGGAAGCTGATGGGATAAGACTGAGCTGGTCGGCGGAAAGTCATCTCAGCAGAGGCGATGGGAGGCTTGGGCGAGTTCTTGTGATAACGGTGGATGAAGTAGGACGACAGGAGGATAGAGACGACGAAGGAGAGGAGGAGAGCTGTCGCGATGATGGTCTTACACATGTCATTACATAACACCTCTGTAAGGACAGGATGTTGCACTTATTGTCTGTTATTCAATATTACCTAATTACTGAAAGTTTTGTGTGATTTATGACAACTCACCCTCAACATCTTCTTTTTCACAGAAACAATTGTTAGGGTAGCAGTAGCAGGTTCCATAGCCAGCCTGGATCTCATTCCTCAAGCCTCGCTCATGACCTCCAATAACAGGTTCCTCTTCAGAGACAAATAAAATATCAACATTAAATTGTCACCAAAATGGTCCTTTTTATGTAAATAACAAATGCACTTTACATTTTTATGTATGTAGAGAAAGAAAGACATGTTTAGTACTTGTGCAATCTTGAGGGCATATTGACATATCTTTGCTTTCTACTGCATCACAGAAGCTATCAGGGCAAGTTCGCAGGTCAGGGGAACAGGTTGAATAATTTTTAGATATTCCTGAAATACAGACACAAAGCAGAAAAAAGGTTAGTACAACATAAGGGACAACATAACTGTATCATGGCACCTTTCATGAAAATGTAAAACTACAGCCTTTTAACCAACAACACATCACTGCAGCGGCTTGCTTGTTATGTTGTTGCTTGTAGCGCTTTTATCAAATTAAAGACCATATTTTCTATAAAATAGGGTTCACATGCTGGGTCTGGGCCTTTAATTGGTTCCGTTACCACAACTTAGGGAAACTTTCAGTAATGGGTTCATCTGGTTCTAGAAAATATACTCCATAGTCTCGTAATTATTATTGATATGATTCAGTGATGTTAAAATCCTACATAAATGCAGAAACACAGGTTTTATTTGTTCATCTTTAGTGCTAATAAAATCAAACATACCTTTCTCTGTGCCTTGTCTCCATTGGCATCTCCCTGTTGTTGCCCCCAGGCCTCGGACAGACTCACAGTCTCCCCGCCATCTGTTGGCTGCACAGGACAGGAACGGCTGGCTCTCCTGACTCGCCTTGTTTGCTATGTACAGCAAGCACACATAACCAAATCTTTAAAAGGCATTTGGTATTATGATGTGAAAAACTTTCATTTTGAAAGCTTGTGAAAGCAGACCCTGCTGGTACAGTCTCACCTTCACCATCTAGTCGGATGTGAATCTGTGTGCTAGCCTCCAGCTGTGTGTGCTCCTCCTTTGCTACAACAATGTACTGCAGGTCCTGGCACTCACGCCTGTGCAGAGCTTCAGAGTCATTCACATAGAGCACCCCCCACATCTCGTCTGGGGCCTGGGCGATGCTTATGGCTGTATAGCAGGATTGTACGTCAGCAGACACATTTCTATCTGGCACCTCAAGTCGGTAGGTGACACTCAAACCATCAAACTGCTGGCAGTTTTCCACATAGATTCTGGCAACCTTAGAACAAGGGGAACAAGAGAAAATGCATTTGAACACATTTACAGTAATGTCAATTAATATGCAACGTCCAGGAAAAACAAAGGCTGAATATGAAGAGGGAGAACCTGCTGAAGACAACTGAGACTTGAACAGGGTATTTCAGAACAGTGGGATAGTGTCCATGAAGTTCATTTTAGGGGCTTATCCTTGCATGTACCCAGTGTGATGTCACAGAGGGAGCAGCATCAACACTGCTCAATCTTCAGACAGGAGATTGAGCAGTGTTCAAAATTTTAAATAACTACACATGGTAGAGATATATTTCACTATCATTATAATCCACCCCAAGTGTCTTTTAATTTCTTGGCCATCATACTAGCTACTTAAAGATACTTCAAGATGTAAACTGGATGAGTCAACAATCTAATTACAACAACCCCTGTAGATAACGAGATGTGTATGACAATCCTAATCATTCAAAATAGTTTGACATACTAGTAAAAGAAAGAAAATTCTTTCAATTAACAATTGGTAATTCAAAAAGTAAAAAGTAAAAAGTAAAGTCAATGTAAAGTTTCCTTGTTTCCTACACCTTGGATTTCGTACAGAAATAGATAAAGCTGGTCTGTATATTGCTACACTGAATGAAACTGTTACATTCATGAGTTTAGTGCACATTACTGCTAAAATGTTGTTTGAACCTTTATCAAACTGAAACAAAGCAATGCACAAGTGTCAGAACAACTCAGATTTTTATTTATTTACAAAGCAAGTGGCCATTTTGTGATAAACACTTGTCGATTACATAGGACGAAAATGCATGACAGGGTTTTCAGGAGATTCAACAAGAAACTTTGGTGAAGGAACTTTGAACTAAAAGTAGATTTTTGTGAGTGGTAAAGCCCCATGTCAGTAGACCATGAACTTGGCCTAAATGTTTTTTTGTTTTTTTTTTGTGGGGCAACTGTGGCGCAGGAAGGTAGAGCGATTGTCCACCAATATCACAGTTGTTGGTTCAGTCATCGGCTCCTCCGGTCACATGTTCTTGAGCAAGACACTCAACCCAAACTTAGTTGCTCCTGGTGAGTGTTGGCCAGCTGCATAGCAGCTACCCCTCCGGTGTATGAGTGTGTGTGTGATTGTGAGTGTGAATGGGTGAATAAGAAGCAGTGTAAAGTGCTTTGAGTGCCAATAGGTAGAAGAATTCTATATAAGTGCTGACCATTTGCAAAATGAGGACTGTGAATTTTGTCCCCAAAAACCCTCCTCTCTTTGTTTGCCCAGTGACTGAGCATCAGTAACTACAACATCATTTTGTCCTAATGTAAATGTAAATGTAAAATTTTTTACTCATTAATTAGGTCACCATTATCAATCATGTTCATTAATGACAAATTGAGGTTGATAGTACCAGAGCCTAAAACAATGCGTATGTAAGCACAATAGTGGACCCAGATGCATGTGTTTCAGAAAAACCCGAGGACCTAAATAGTTAAAAGGTTATATAGTCTGTGTGTATTGGGCATGTCCCATTCTCGCATGTCTCGTATTCTTTAATAGCTTTTAAATCACCATGAACTACATTTAAAAGGACTTTAGGGACAGTATTGTGAGGTGAAAACAATAGAGGTGATGATTTTTCAAATATGGAATTAAATGTTAAGTTGTTATTTATGAAAGCAGCAGACTAAATAGAGAGTTATGGATTGTGAGTAGTCACGAGTACCTGTGCATAAACAGAAGCTCTGCGTGTCAACGAGTACATATGTGTGATGTTGGAGAAGTGGATGTGGACTGGTAAGATGGTGATGTTGAAATGCAGCAACACAGTTCCGTCTAGGCCAGGATAAGTGGTGTCGTTGACCAAGTAGTCCAGCTGCACAGTACGATTCTCATTCACATAGAGGTTCCTCTTTAGCACAAGCTCTAAAATCAAAGATAAATCCACAAAATATATGTATTAAACTGCATTGTTTATAAAAATTTATTAATTTGAGTAGTCCCTGGGTCACTTACGGTAGTTATGGACAGTCTCGCGAATATGTCCAGGAGCAGTTGTCTTTTCAGTAAAGGTACCTTTTATGTCAAATGTTTCCTTCACCCATTGGTCGTTACTGAGCAAGGTCCCAACATACTTATTTTGGGTCTGGTCAATTGGATAGATGGGGGTTAAATCCCTGTCATAGACAGACACTTTTCCAAAAGTGCTACCCTGTAAAAAAAATAAAGAAAGAAAATGAAAATTCTGAAACTGAATCCTAATGTAAAGAAGATAAAATTAGCATAAAACTATACAAAAATCAGAACTAATCAAATCAGTGTGTGTTAATGTCAGTCCTCTCACTTTTTTCCGATTGTAGCGTATAATAACATCTGCTGTATCTGTTCCATTCACATATGGTGCATTATCATCCTCATCGTTGACAAAAATGTCCAGTGAAGCTTCCACCTTGGTAATGACCGTGTCTGTACGGACTGTGCAAACCAGCAGGAGTCTGTAGCGTTCACTCTCCTCTCTGTCCAATGGAGCCGTCACCAGCAGTTCTGTGGTATTTTCATTTACAGCAAATGGCGCTGGGGTTTCTATAGAAATGAGGAATAACAAAAATTCTGTGTGTCTCTACAGTCAGTGCATGAACTAAATGTACTGAGTTAAAGATAGGAATGACATTCAGTCAATAGTGTGGTAAAAATGACAGATTGGATAAGAGCATGTATTCAACTCACCTGGGAGTTCAACAAATAATTTGTAAGAGGAAATGTGTTTGGGCTTCTTTGAAATGTTACAAAGCCTGTTTTTATTGTGTCTAACCTGATTCCACATTATAGGAGATGGTGTAGTTTGGGCAGACATTGATTCTGGTGAGACGGCGAAGTTGCCGTATGGCCCCGGTGAACCTGTTCTCTGTAATGTGAGGGATGGAGGTGTCTCTGTGTGGGAAGCAGAGTTCCTTCAAATCTGTATGAGCACACTGTGGTAACGTGGCGTTGTCAAAGTCCAGCGTGATACGTAGGATGTTTCTGCCAACACACTGGATGTTCTCGGAGAAGTCAGGTAAAACTATAGCACGCAGGACCAACTTCTTCACAGACCATGAATTTTGATCTGATGAGACACACAGCCAAAACAAAAACAAGAGGTATTTTGATTACAAAATCTTTTTGATGACTGTGCACTTCTTTTGACTTTATCCAATTACATTATCATCACGAAGGCAGAAACCTAGACACAGAGCAGAAGGATTAGTAATATGCAAAGGGAATAAACATGAGAAACTAATTTACTCTCATGTGTCTAGGATACCTGGCAGTGAAACAGGAATTTACATTAACATTGAAATGCTTGAAGCCAACTCACTTAGCAAGGCAAAGTCACGCTCCTCCAGGGTTTTGTTCAAAAACAGAATCCCAGTGTTGACATCTAGGTGGAACCAGGAGTTGTAAGGTGGACGTCTGCACAAGTAGAAGCATGGCCTTTCAGAGTCAATGTCCAGCATGGCGTGGACCTGCAGGATCGGTGTACCTGCTGGCTGGCCAACATACACTGTCTCAGTGTATTCATTCTGAGGGAAGTATAACCCTCTCACTCCTGCAAAAAGAGGACACAAAATAACCAGCTGTTTAAAACAGACAGCAATGTGAATCCAAGTGGAATCCAGTTACTGCATATTCCCTGTAAAGAAATAATTGTTATGACTGAAAGTCTTATTACAGAGCAGGATAACAGCCGTTATCAGACATCTCTCTCTGGATATTTCACTGTGTTCCACTGACAATGCTGTCTGACCACTGAATGGAAATGAACACATACGTGGAATATGACAGATTCAGTATTTTTTTTTCTCTCTGACAGGTCTTTCATCTTCACGGTTAGCGGAAATTGAAAGGAGGGCTCAAATGACACTTATGCAGCTCTTTTAATGAATTTCTCAGATGGTCAATAACGTGGTTTCCGATTCTCCTTGTGTTCACCTTGAGAAGTTTAATTACACAGGACAACATGATATGGAAGAGAAATGAATCATTACCTGCCAGTGTGGGAGTGTGGGGTATGTATGTATGTCTAAGTGTTCATATGTGAGTTTGGGCTGTAATCCATAAAAAACTATAGGAAGCTGTATTTTTTTACAGGAAAATGGAGACGCTTGTGTTCCCTCTGTAATTATATCCATGCTATGTTCCCCTTTGACGACAGTAGGCGGCCATTTAGGGAATGCACTAATGTCATTAGCAGACAGCAAAACTAGATTTTCTATTTCTGCTGGTGCAGTTGAGGCCTCAGCTCTGGTTTCAGACATTGATTTAATTTTGTGGAGCTTGGACGACAGGAGGCCAAGCTGATGGATAAAATGTGGCCGTCCTTCCTGAAGGATGGAGATGGAGATACACTCTGGGAGGGTGCAGTGCTTTTTATTAAAAGTGTTCCTAGGACAAAAACAAACACCAGGCCACTTGTTTGTTAATCCTGCTGGACTGGTAGGAGTCACTTTCATGACATTTTAACATTCTAGTCATGATGTCCCATTTCCTTAATCTGTCACATCCAAATCAGGGCCATTCATGCTCATGCCTGAAAATGAGGCTTTTCTGACTTAGGATTGCTATAGTTATGTTTTGTGCACAGGCTGTAGATATGTCATATATGACTAAATTTTTAATATATAATTTCTTGGTTCAGTTCATTCTAACAATGCACTGTGAAAAATGTTTATGTACATTTTTTTCCTAGAAACCTTAGACATTTAGATAAATGTGAAACTTCATCCACTATTTGCAGCAATGATAGGGTATTTACAGTACTGACAAATAGGATTAAGTTACTGTAATTGACTTTGGGTGATTCTACCTGTGTTGCACAGTGCAGCACAATACTAAAAAGTGTCTGCATAGGAAGGATTTAAGTAAAAGAACAAACTGTGGATGCCAAACTAGAATATTTTGAAAAAACATCTTAGGCAAATGCTGCAAGGAGAGGTTTATATATGAAATCTACTGACATTCAATTGTTACTAATTCTGGCTCACATACTGAATGTTTTGATACTGTGGTTATAGCCACACCCAGGATGCATGATATTCATTGATGCACACCTGAGGTTGTTTGATATCTCAGCACCTCTGTGCCTAAACAACTGCACTTGTTCTCATTTAATAATATAGGACAGTGTAGTAAGGGGTTCAATATATACGGTTGGCCTTACAGCACCATTACAAAATGGTATCGTCACTGACAAAATTAAAATGTACTTTCAGAAGCACATGCACTCTTAAATTGCTTCTGTCAATAATGAGTTTTTAAAAAGAAAAATTAAACATGACAGTTTTATAAGGGAAAACACAGAAAGTAAATAAAAAAATGTACGTATCTATAGGTCTTTCTCTTTTTACTCAAACTGGCCATTAGAGGGAGACATTATCATGCTGACACAAACTGCCCCCTATTATTACACATTAAACACTGACTTCAGTACTAATTTGATAAGGTTCTCATGATTCTCAGTTCTTATGTATTTCTAACAGGCTAGAATATTACAGTTTCTACAACTCTTTATTAGATAAATAAGGGAAATTAATTTAATATACATAAGTCTCCACACATGACAGCATCATGAATCAAAAGGAGTAGATGACAGCAGCTCTACCAGTAAAAGCTAGAGGGTCGAACGTGTTAACCAGTAGGAGCTGATCACATTAATGAATGGTGGCTTTGGCTCAAAGCCACAGTGGCTGGACCCCATGCAACACAATTCGTTTATATCTTTCAAAATTCAATTTCTTTCCAGGACTGAAGCCAACAAAAAGCAAGCAGTTTATATCAAAACTAATTAATTGAATGGATCAAGTAGGCCTCTCTTAGCAAATGGCATCTTTGGTCTGTGAAGCCATGATGATGATTTTCCAAAGCATGACTCATTGCTTTCTCTAAATGATGCAAAAGAATGATAAGAATACACATAGTAATGACATTTCACCTTTTATAACTGTGCATGGATAATGATTTAGAAAATGAATTACGCGGTACAACTTAATGTTCTTTCAGATTCTGACGTATAAATGGACAACACGCCGCTTTTGCAACAGCCTCAACCTGCCATAACACAAGCTGTGCAAACATTACCATCATAAGCAGACCTTTTACAGCCTTTACACATCTATTAAAGTGATGCTGAGCTGCCACATACTGTGTCATTTCTTCAAAAGCAAAAGTAAGTAATTTTGCAAACAAAGCCAGTGTTTGAACAGGAGGACTCTTGTAGCAATCCATGTTTACAATACAGTGTTTACAAGAGATATCATGTACTGCTGAGTGGATAGTGAAATTGCACAAAGCTGAGAAACAAGAGTGGAAAACCCACTCATTAATCTGTACACGTATGCTCTTCCTGGTTGTCTTTCATGACGGCATTTTCCTTGAGATATAGCAGTTACCACTGTTTTGTGTCTGTTTTGTCTCAGATTTTATTTGTAGAAGGACAAAAAGGACAAAAGCTCATCATTGTAAAATTTAAAAACCACTGACCACACCGAGTCTAGGACTAATCAGAGGCAACAGGGTGGGACGCTCCCTTCATCGTCCCAGACAAAGGCAGGAACTCAATTAAGTCAATGCGTGCTACGGCCGATAGATTTAGTGGCTATGAGCTCATGTGCTGGAGTAACCCACCGGCTTACTAATCTACCGCGGTGGAGGCCTCAATGAAACAAAATGTGGATGTCCCACTCCATACATCCTTTACTGAGTATCCTTGTCAACAGCACTGAGGCTTAGGAACAGCGGGCCGGCACAGCCCGGGCGCTGTATAATTCCCTGAATTATTTTATTCTTTGACTGAAGTGAGCAGTCAGAGCGCAGTCCACTGCCCTATTATTCCCAAGGTCAACGTGCGCTGCATCAGTCCCTAGTAATGACCCATTGGAAAGGTTATGCTTCTGACAGGAGACCAATCAATAACCCCACTAATCAACAGTGATGCTGATTGTTTTTCACTTATGAAACAGACTGGGAAAAAAGCTGATGGCTGCATGTGTCCAATCATCTGTGCTACACATAATATGGACCCACTTGTCCTGCATGAACGCAGAAATGTTACATGTTTGGATTTGACTTCACAGTCGGCTCTGCATTTTGCTCCATCGATATCCACATTTTCAAACAATTCGTGGCCGTAGCCACAGACGTTAAGAAGCATTTCTCTCAGTCATATCATGGTTATGTAAACACAAAAATATTTCTATTCACTCTGATATCTAACATGATTACTCCACTTCCAAACAACAGTTGTGGAAATGTTTTTTTCCAGAATTCAATTAACTAAAAAGCTGCACACTGAGTTATAATTCCACTTAACGAAACTATTATTTATTATTATTTATCATATTGCTTTGTACTCTCCTCCTTTGGATGTATGTGCCTGTGTACACAATTGCACAAGATCCAGGAACTGCATTGAATGTAAGCATGACTGTGATGCTTCCAATTTCACAATAATAAGGTGTAATAAGGAAAGAAAATAGTTTCCTGTCATGATGACACAGTCATTATGGTTTTCATCAGAGTAATATGATACTTGATCTCAGTTCGGAGAAGGCTGTTGGGCTCCAGGTAGATTACTCAGTTTACTGTGATGCATACCGTAACGTAATAATCAATTACTCCATAATGTAATCCCCTTAGCTCTCACAAGAGCTGAGATCCAATGAACCATGTTCATCAGTCATCAAGAAATTTAATAAAACATCTCCTTGGGGGTAAACTACAAGTACAAATTCAGTTAGAGACATTCCTCTGGGGGTGACAGTGGCTTCAAAAATTGAACTGGAGGTACATCAAAGAGTTCCAGACTGAGTTACATGGAATAGTCATTAGATCCTGCCTCGATAAAGCATTTCTGTCCTCATTGGTGCAGAGGTACAAAGCAATCAGATTTACTGACATGTACACACAAACAGACAAAGGCTGCAAATTCCAGTGGCAAGTAAAATAAGCGATATTAGTTTTAATAATTTACTGCCATGTAACATGCTATGTCATTTATGTCTAACTTTCACTGTTTAACTATTTTATGTTTGTTTCTACTAAAATAAAGACCATGTCCGTACAACAATTACCAAGAGAAACAGACTCTTTACAGCTTAACAACATTTAAAACTAATCCCATATAAACTCTACCATCTAAACAAGACTAGGGCTCTACAGCCATGCTTGCAGCTTTGGAGCTGTTTTTAAATAGAGCTTCACAACTGTGCTCACCACTGTGATGTTTAGCTGGTTTAATGTTTACAGAGTCCACCACTTGCTTGTTATCATGCAAAAGTTGGTCACACAGGCCAAACTCTGGTTGTACTGGGTAACTTCCAGGTGCGAATGTAATCAGGGCAAAAGACAAGCAACCTCTCAGTGAAACAAAGCTAAATAAATAAAGGTTACAATGAAAAACACAAAGTACAACTGAAGCTGCAATAATTGTGTTTAGTCTCTGCTCACAAACTAAAGTCAACCAAAGTCAACAGGATTCTTCCACTGGGACTGTGAATGTCTGCAAAACATATCATGAGTCAATCATATAAATGTTGATATATTTCAGTTGCAACCAAAGTAGCACCAGCCAGAGACTGGGGAACCACAGTGCTACAGTAGCATGGCTGAAATCAGGGATGCTTAGGTATACCATATAAAAACTGTGTATTAAATGTTCTTTTTAGTCTGTTGTGCTATTGAAACAAACAAACTAAACTATATATAAAATATAATAAATATGGTACTCGTTGGTTTGCATGTTAACAGAGCTACAGTATGTGAAGCTTTCTGCTGTGTTGTATGCCGCCACATCGGGTTTCACAGAGAATCCAATGTAATACTTTATGGAAACAGAGGGAGGGGTTTTGCTTTATAGAACAGCAGAGAACGGACGGTGCTGATCTTTCAGTGCAGATGGAAGTGAAGCTTTCAGAGTTTCTGGCACTGACAGGTGGTTTAAAGCAGTGGAAAAAACATTTCCAACATGTTTACCCACTTTACTAAAGTGAAGGAACAAATAAATGGGCACTTTGGGATGCTAGGGTGGGACTAGTGGCAAAAAAGCAAGAAGCAACAATTACTGTGAAAATTGACAACATGGTTTAAGGAAAATAGGTTTCCCCAATACATTATTACTTTTTAATGTTGAGAAATTTCCCCTTAATGGTTTGATTTGGTTAGCGCAATAGCAATAAATCTGCAAATTACATTTTCTGTTCTAATGTTCTAAATGTTAAATGTTCTAATTAGCAAATACTACCTCAGTCATGCAGTATCACACAGACCATGAGCTAAGCTTGTTTTTTGTTTCATTCATTGTTGTAAATGATTAGTCAAACACAGCATGCACCACTAGGTGACTGGAAAATAACTTGTCAAGAGCCATGTGAAACAAGAGGACTGAATGCCCTGAGGGCAAAATTTCAATCAATGTCTCCTTGTCCTTTCACCACAGCAAATTAGATTCTACCCATGCATGAGAGGGAAGTGTGACCCTGAACTGACTAGAGGATCAGGGACAGGGCCTTGACAGGTAGGAGCAGAATCTATGCTATGCCAGCAGCAGCAGAAGCAAAGGTGCCAACAAAGACAGTAATAATGAACTGTGTCACTCCATTATTGTCTAGTTTGGTCAAAAACATGATGGGATCACATACTTTTTAGATGGCAGTAGGGAGAGCTATAATAGAAAACAAAAAACAAAAGCTTACAGTAGCTTACTGTTCTTTTAGCGATTGTGTTGGGATGAGATGATTTGAAAGAAGCAGAGTCCAGATGCTTATGGTTTTGTATCAAGTGGTGAGAAATGCGATATGTCACAATTTTAAAAGAAATCAATAAACTTAAAAAAAAAAACAAGGCTGCTGGACTCAATTGTCATTTTTGCTAGTAACTGTTTAACAGAGAACCACAGAAGAATCTTTTTTTGTTCTTCCTATAGCAGGCAGAGACGCACTGGTGTTTGCATAGTTTAATATAAAAGATAAACTCTGCAGCAAAAAACTTGTATCGCAATGTTTTCCAATTATACTAAAAGAAATGTAGTGACAGCAAGGGTGGAAAATTTATAAGGCTTCTATAGGCAACATAAGACAGAAGCTTTACTAAATTATATAAAGTAATAAGGGACTAAATCAAACAGCATCATGTATCAAATGAGATTTATTCGTCTGGCTCTTCTCAAAAGCAAAAGATGCTGGTGAAAATGATCATTCTAATGCAAGGAGGAGGAGGAGCATGATACACTTCAAACATGGCTTCCTGTTGAATGGGGTCACCATAGAGGATTGGTACTTGGTTAGGATTTTAGAGATCAGAGGACAAGGGAGGGTCAAAAATACAGTAGCAAGGTCACAGTGGAAGATAAGCAGATCAATGCTTTTATGTGTAAACATCTGTGGCTTCTCTTGTGAAAGTGATGGATTACACACAAGTGTCTGTTAAGAGGATTTGGTTAATTTCAGTAAATGCTTTCACCAGGTTTACTCACAAACACTATTGTGTAAAGGCTTTATCTGTTCTTCAATTCATTAAAATTAACCAAATGAACCAAAGGTCATTTCAGCATGCTCTTAATGCAATCTCTATGTTTCTTTCTAACACTAGAAATATTTCACATCCCCACTGAAACCAACTCCACAATCTGAAACTACACGAGCAAAAAGGCACCAGTCTCCAATTCATTCTAATTTATGTCTTGAATTGCCTCCCTTCTTCTACTTAACTCTACTCTTAAGTGCAGGGCAACGCCACAGCCACTTTTAAAGATGCTGATTAATCTTATAGTGAGCACTGATTGTCAATTTCCTTTGTTTGATTACCTCAGCAAGAAACACATAAACTAATCAGTAGCCTGGAATGGTGACACAGAGATATTCCAAAAACACATTATTCACAACTTTTGTTTTCAACAAACTAAACAAAAAAAGCAACTGCTCCTTTGATTTCAATGAAAATGAAATGACTTGAATTGTAACAAAGACTCATATTAGAGATTATGCAATAAAAAAGTGCATGATTAAACTACTTAGAATATGAGAACTGACACATAAAAATCTTTTCCAGAAGCGCAGGGCAGGAAATAGTTGTACAGTTCATGACATCAATAGTTACAACATCCTCCAAATATGAGACAAAATCCTCAGCTTGCGAATATACAGCAAAATAAGAGTAGTGTAGGACAGCTAACTTCTGACTTGCAATCTGAATGCTGTGTGCACTTGTATAACAGGCGATATTTTCCTAAAGAAAACAAACAGACAGTGTTTGCCCAGAGATAGGAGCAGCTGCTGCACACCTGCCCATGGCTCGCTTCTGCTCCTCTCTGTACAAGTGTTGGTCTTTTGTTGCAACAAACAGGCAGGTGAGTGGCACAGAGGCTAATGCAGAGTGTAGATTTCAACACCTATTTAATTACCGCCACGTCCTTGCCCTGTGAAATTGAACAAGACCAACTGTGCTCATCTATAAATATCAGGAGAAATGCCTGCTTCCCTGATGTAGAACAAAGAGATGTAAATGTAGGTAGGATTTGCGTGTGATAAGAGCATCACGCATGTGTGATGAGAATCTCCATCTCTCGGCCTCTACGTGCTGAGACCTCTGCTGTCTGTCACAATGAAAAACAATCAGAACATTACACTCAAATGTGGCACCTTAAAAATTTCATTAATCATTTTAATAACTGTGCAGGAAACTGCTCCCTTGGGCAATTTAACACAGGCTTTTACTTTATGGGTACGCACTCATTTACACTGAGCCATTCACATAAAAATTAACAAATTTTTTACATCTAAATGCCAAAAATAGACTGTGAAGATAATCTTATTTTCACACTAAGCTATAGTGGTAAGAGCTTTTATATCTAAAAACACAAAATCAGTAATTTTACACAATAGCCTATATTTGTCTAAGCATCACATCTGACATAGTGTACTTGCTGCACAGCGAGATTTGCACACTCCTGAGCAATGAGCAACACTTTAAATATAGACTACATGGGAGCACGGTGTTAGTACAGTTGGGCTGTGGGATTGTGACTGGGATTAAAATATTATGATATATGGCTGTATTCATTTGACTGTAGGTCTCAATGTGCCATACCAGACATAACAACCAGCAGCACAATACAAGTATCACTTTCTGCAGCATCAAACAGTGCTGGCATTGTATTCGTGCCAGTTCAGATACTTCTTGGGAAAGACTTAAAACTCACTAAGCTTCCAAAATGTTGCAATTGAGCAAAGCAATTTGGCTTCACACATGAGCAACCAAAATCATGTGCATTTGTCAGTTACCTTCTAGATTTCAGGTCCACTGGCCACTGTCTGTAGCAGCTCAGGAATCACTCCCTCTCTGTTATTTTCTCCTCTTCTTTTTTTTTTTTACATTATAGTCAGTTTTTGCTGAGAATCACACACTGTGTGAATTTAAAGTGCATCGCTTTCTGACACTGACAGAAAAGATGATGAACAAGATGCTTGAGACCAAAAAACGCATGTTGGTCAGCAAGAAGCAGAAAATCCAAACGCCACTTTTATTAGTGATTGGGCATTAAGACTATCGCTTTTTCTTTTTTTCAAGAATATTCTTTTGACTCAGTTTAATCTAAACATACTTTAGACCATCACATATTTAAGCTGATTCTTGCTTCATCTTCGTCTAAAACAATATAGCGGAGGATGAATCTTACCTTCCAGCAGCAGCAGCATCACTGCGATGTTTCCCGGAGAGAAACCACAACTTGGCCCCATATTCTCAAACCATAAGTGAAAGTTTCTGAATGAAAACGCGATTCAAAAAAGTTCCTTTGGATCGCGATCAGTAATAAAACAAAAATCAACCCGATAAAATGAACAAAGGCGATATATAAACCAGGGTGCGTCCCGTGTGCGCGCCACCGTGCAGTCAGACGAAGTCCTCAGTGTCCCATAAACGCGCTGCTGTGTGCGGCTCCGGCGGCTGCTGCTGGGCTGACTGGCTGTCCGGGAGGAGGAGGTTCACTGCTCCACTCCTCACTGCCCCGCTGCGTCCACAGCAGCAGGCAGCACAGCATCTACAGGAAATTTAAGAGCATAATTTAACAGCAGGTCAGTCATCTCATTAACTCCCTGCGGGGGGAAATTATTAACAGTTGTCATTAGTTGTGCAATGACTCATTTTAAAGTTACAGACACTGTTTTTTTTTAGGTGTGGGGGCATCAGGTGTGAATATTATTTTATTATAATTTTTGCTTTTTGCTGAAATGTCCCTAATCGCACATCTCATTCTATGACACTGGCCAGTTTACTTAAAGACTTTGAGAACCAGATTTCACTGGCCTACCACTATGTGAGGTTTTGGTTCAATAATAATCTCCTTCACTGGTGACCTAACTAGTAGACATGTGCACTGACTATCTGCTCAGTACTATAAGTCTGGTCAAAATTTGTGGGACTTTGCTCTCACGACCGAGTTATCTAAGGCTCTGTGACTGGATAGTGCAGAGTGATGCATTGCTGCAGCCCCAGGGCAGGACACCAGTCACTCACAGAGCAATGGCTCTCCAATCAATGTCTCTGCATGGACCAAGAACACCGGAACTCAGTGGGGCAGCAGGGCGTCTCAGGAGCTCCAGCAACTTTCACTAACTGGAAAAAACAAAACAAAACAAAAAGCACAATCCCAACACGGTACCCAGGCCCACTGTAATATAATACATTTTCCTTCTGTGCATTAATAAACCATTTCTCTGCTTTGAAACTAATAAATAAAGTTAACAAGACCACAAAAAAAGATCTGTAATATTGCTTTTATGTGTGAAATAAATGTTGAAATAAATGTTTACAATAAATGACCTGATAATCAGATAATGTGCTCATCTCTTCAATCACACTATTTAGCAGGATAAATATAAGGCTGTTTGCTGTATCAAGGGAGAATGGGATCATTAGATGATATAAGAAACCAGGCTGTCTGCATGAGAACATTGTATAAAGTTTCCATATGACAGACTATAGGTATCTTGAGACATATGCTCAGTGAGAATCAATAGAGGAAATGTGGTTCGAGGTACCACACTGGTGTATCTTACAGGCTTCTTCTGACAATGCTAGTTACTTAGTTGCTAGTTAGAAAGCTAGGAGCACTGTAGCATGGTTTTAGCAAATGCTAAATCTGAATGTGAATTTCGTCTAATTTTGGGACTTCTTTTTTTGACACTCTTGATCTTTCTTAAATGCTGCTTATGATGTTTAATAGTTTTAGTGCTGACCCTGCTGTCCCAGTTACTGCAAGTCACACATTTTAATGCATCTTCATCAATGTATTCACAAACATAAAACTTTTTTCTTCAGACCTCTTTAATGACTAAGTATTGATTACGTTTTTCTCTTGTGAGGCTGCAGCTTTGACTTTATGTTTGCAGGCACAGTAGTTTGAGAAAGCTATTACAGTGTCAAGTGTAGTCTACAAACCCATGACGTACCTACTGGGATTCAGACAACGTCTGTTCAAAAGACAATTACCAAAACCACTACAACAAATTACGCAATGTCATTACAGCTTCTGAGGAGTGTGTAACATGATTTCACTCTGGAAGAAAAGCGTGGTGTTGTTTCATTTCATTAACTGGATGATTATTTTGTGATGTACACGCCATCTGACCCAATGATCTGACCATGTTCAATAGTGTCATTCAGGGTATATGTTCTATAAAAGTAAGTATAAAACCAAAAAAGGGATATATTACAATCTGAGTATAAAAATAAAGGCTGGCCCTGTGGCTAAAAAGCTTTGCGTGCTAAATGTGTGAAATGTAAAACGTAAAGGGCTCAAAATGCTCCAAGGGACTCGTCATCGTCCTCTAATGAATTGGATTTGTGTAATTTTCTAATACAATGAGTGCCAGAGGTGTCACTCCCATTAATGACACTCCTTTGTGAGCTGTGCATCTTGACCCCTATTAAAGTACTGTCACTTGGACAGCAGATGGTACCCCTCAGCATACACACACTCCCACTCAGACACACACAGAAAGAGAAAGAGTGGCCATGGTAACAGACTCATAATAGCCAGCCTGGTGTGTTGTGGAATCACTCAGTCTAATTTGTTAAGTACCACCTCAGTATTTTTGATTTAATCAGTGTGTTCAATGCACAAAACAAGTGGCATCAAATAAATCCTCAGCTGCCCACACTGAAAGTGGATAAGACGTCGTCTTTTGAAAGTGGATTGTGATAACACAGATCAACATTTTATTACTATTTCACCACTGTGCTGCATCTTATGTTTACTGAAAACTTTAGGCAAATCCTCTTAAGAGCTTGATTTATCAGATTACTTGGTTATGAACGTTGTTAATGTTAAATTAATTCAAATCTTTGTGGGAATGCTTTACTGAAACATAATCTCAAGTTATTAAGGTGAGATCTGTAAATAAAATAATTTATTTATGTTACCTTTAATATGGGTTTTCATTAAATAACAAGACAATGATATCCACATGAATCATTCTGTTTATATTTTGAGAAAGAATTTCTTCCTGTAGAGAAAGTAGGCGATGAGCACCCACAGTGCAGTTCCCCACAGGCTTTGGAAGAGCCACTCCCAGTGACTCTCCTGAAAGTGCATCTCCCAGCTGAATGGGAAGTAGAAACCCAGGAGAGAGTGTCCAACATATACAAAGATGGAGTTCATTCCTGATGAGTAGAAGGAAAGAGATAAAGTTTCAATTTGAAAAAGAAAAAAACTCTTTCATGTGTTCAAAGTTTGCAATTATGTGTCTGAGGTTTTATTATTCGTTTGAACTGTATAACACACTTGGCTTTTTAATTTGTGAACAATCTGTACCTGGATATATGAATGGCTGTCCACCCCACCAACCCTTGATGTCAATGACAGAATACATTGCTCCCAGCAGCAAGAATGAGAAGCAGCCCATACATGTCACATAGGACAACGACCTGGGGAAGCAGACCATCAACAACACTCTGTATCAACAGCAACATTTTACTCTGTACATTTGGATGTCACTAAAATGTTAGTTGCTCGGTGTGAACAAGCGTGTACGAACACAAAGTCTATCAATCCTCTACTGCAAATAAATAACAGCCAGAGGTCTTGAGCCAATACTGCCAACTGCCCTGCAGTTTTGTGGATTGGCCTAAAGAATCAGCAGTGGATCCTCGGCATGTGCCCTGTGGAGCCTTGCCAGCCACTCATGTCCCTGTCTCTTCCTAAGTGCAAGAATGTTTGATGTAATATCTTCTAATGCAAAATGGCTGCCTCCCAGAGCCTCCTTTTAGTGGGCTTTTTTTATTCTTTTATCTCAGCTGTAGTGGGGCCAAAAAAGACTTGGCTCAGAGTTAATTACTTTTAGACATCCAGGCTGGGACTGGTACTCAAGAGCTCAATAACGTGTGCATGATGAACTGCCTATAAAAGGCAGGTAGGTAATGGCGAGGGATGAGTGTGGTGTTAGTGTGGGGCCCCTGTGGAACATCATGAAGAATTTGCTTACACATCACAGATGAAATGGTATTCTTCCTGCTGAAACATTAAAATGATTCACATCACATTAAGGGGAATGTGGGAGTGGAACAACTGCACAGGTCATAAAGTATACGCTTTCAAATAATAACTGCATTATATTTCATGTAAAATCATTACAAATATTTATCAAGATGCTGTGCCTTGTTTTCCAAAAAGTCACGTCATAGTTTGGGAACAGTTAGACTGCACTATGCTTATATAGATGTTTTTCCCAGAGCTTGCGCCTGTTCCATTACACAGGGCTGGTAAAATGTGTAGTAAGTGCTCTTGGGGAAGAGAGGATGAAGCATCCCTTATTTTGCTGGCCGTAAGGAAGAGTGATCCTGTTAGGAGGATGTATAGTCGCTACACCTCACACTCCCAACAGCCTGGGTGATTATTTACAGTCCTAGCTGTCGTTAGAGGTAAGTAAACGCGTGTTTTAGCAGCGGTGATTTGTGCCTGTTGGAAACCCATCCTTTCTTTTGTGAGAAAAAGTGGCTGGATTTAGAGGGTCAGGAAGCACTTACCAAAGGTTTTTATTGACAGGTATAAATCCTCCGTCTCGTGTGCACTTAGAAAGGATGGCTGCAGAGATTCCCTACGGGTGGAAATGAAACAGATTTTGAATCAATGGAGGGTGATGAAGCAAGCTGTATTGGGCTGCTAAAGTGTGAGTCAACAGAATCAAGCAAGCCTGGCACATAATCTTAGAGGCAGACAAGCAAGGTCCATCAAGTCACACTTGCACAGCATTGGACTGTAAACCTGACAGTTTAATCATCTATACTTGAATGTTACAATTCTTAAAGAGATCCACAGAACAAAGTCACACCTATTTGGGGTTTGGATGAGTCCATGGTTTCATTAACCAAGATCCTGAGGAACAGTGTATGATCTGATACTGTACATCAATCAGAACCTTTGCTGTCTAATCTATTTACCTATACATATGATTTAGATACTTGACATTACATTTTGTTATTTTGAGAAAAACCCAAGGCAATAGATTAAAATCCAAACATGCTTGTTAGGTAGATATCCATCATGTGTATAGATGACAGAATCAATGGTGTGGAAATAGCCTAGCTCTGGCCAGACTGAGTCTCCAGGCTATCCAGGCAGGAGGATGTGGGATGGGGCTGGTATGTGGGGCAATCGCTCAATTTCAATTTGCCACTTCTGGGGCCTGATCGTTGGACTTTAATTAACTGTTGTTTATTAGGAAGATACATGGCCACTCCTGAATATCAATCCACTAAAGAAAATCAGACAACAGTGAACTGTGGTGTAAAACCTGGCTTTGTCATTTACTGTATCAACACTTTCTGGTGCGTGCAGAAATGCACTCCCTCCTCCAATGAGGAGACCTGCTAATGTCAAGAGCACATGTCTGAAACAAGAGGGCGTTTAGCTCTGCTTCCTGCTTCTTCTCTGAGTCATATACATATTAGACATTTTTAAATTAAGGGTAGGACAATTACTAAAACTACTGTTGCTTTGTGAAAACAATTTGTGGGCTTAAAAATAAATGTAAGCACTAATATTAAAGGACATAAACTGAAACAAATGCCCTTCAGCAGAACACATGGAACCATCATATGCAGGATTTATACTTTAAACAGCGTCAACAACTACAATGTGAGAAAATAAATTTTATTGTTATTCTCTGTTTTAGTCACCTTGGATTTTAAGTTCCATTATTGATCACACATCATCTGTGGCATCTGGCATTGACTTGTGAACTAAGAGATACAGCTATTTTGTCATGTGTTACTTTATGACTTTTTGCTTCTGGGAGGAGCCAAATGGATCTAATTTACTTCACTGCCCTCCAGCCATTTGCAACACAATAATAGTCATTAACATTCAACACCAGGAGACATAATGGAGAAATTTTTCATTTAGGAATTTAGGTTAATCATATTAAATTCTTCCCTTGGAGATAAACTGTAAAATATAATTGTGTTCAATACTTTAATAATGACGATCTTTGCAGCCTCAGTTATGCTTTTTGTTTACTGCAAAATCTAAGGATGAAAAAGGAAAATATTAGACATGGTAAATAATAAAACATAAACAATGTGAGTATATAAGCAAGTTGACTTCAGCATTAATATGTTGTTCTGTCCCTATATTTTACATGCTAAGACTTTTGGGGATTTCTTTCTTTTTTTTTTTTGTCTTTTTAGAGTATGGGCCAGACCAAATGCTGTTTAGGGCTTTTAATTTTCCAATTGAGATACTCTATATGATACAATCTATACAGTATAAAAATTACTTGCCTTGGTGAACCTGATTTCTCTAATAAATGAATAGCAGAAAGTAAATTAATAAAATTGTCTCTCTAATTGAAGAAGCTCCAGTGTGGTTCAGACACATGGGTCAGATAAAGCCCAACACATTTACTTTACACATTCAGTGTAAATTATTTACAAAATTACAGATTTAGTAACTACATAGGTTTAAACTAGAGGGAACTAGCTCTGCATCTGTGTGTTCTGGCTAAATATACTGGGCCCTTCTCTTCAGTTTGATTTTAAAGACGGTGTGATGGAGCCAGCTCCTCCAACTCTATCATCGCTCCAGGTCACAGGACTGCCAGTTCAGAATGTCTGCCTCCACAGCATGCAGGCTCCTACTAATATGTTGCAAACAAGCTACATCTCTACAGCATTTCAGTGAATGTCCATAAAAACAGTGGCTAATCACAGTTTGGCAAAATCTGGCTTGGTTGCATGTCAGTCTCATTACAGTAGACTAACAGCCTCCTGTCAAAGGTTTAGGAATGCAAAATGAACCATCTCATGTAACACTTGGCTTCTCCCTGTGGGACACATTGCCCCTATTAAAAAAAACAGGGGACAGCTTGTCTTTTTTTTGTGCTTTAGACCACCCATAATGAGCACAAATCCAAAACATACATGACCTCAAATGTTATCCAAGCATTTATTACAAGGGTTACCTTTTAAGCCTTGGTTTGAAATGAACTTTTCTGTTTGAAAACTTTATCAACACTGTCACATGTTTGGTGTGTAATATTTGCTGAGACCATTTGCATGCAGGTAGATAAATTCATCATGCTCTTATCCAGATGCTAGTATAGTGATTGCAGCAGACTGTAAGTAATACGCAGAACTCTTCTAATCTAAAACCACATGTGAGTCAGTGAGAGACAGTGTGTATTCCCCTGAGGCTCTGGATATCCATGTCTGCCCGGAAACACAGCCACACATGGATGTTGTTTAATTATATTGAGATCACACACATGTCTTCTGCTAGGTCCTGCTAACGAACGGCTTGGGCATGTATGACCAATACCCAAGTTGTAGAGTTTACCTGCAAGGCAAAGTAAAACATAGACCATAAAATGTGCCCAGCACTGTGTGAGTCAAAGGAGCAGGAAGGTATTTTAACTGATTTGCTGCCTTGGTTTTAAATTATCATTTAAATAATTTTGTTTACCAGCTGTGTTTAAAACTTCCATATGATGTAACATACCAGGATGATGGCCCAGGCAAAGAATCGACAGAGGATGTGGACATTCTTCCCTTTGAAGAAAAGGATAATTTTTCCAGCCTGCAGAAAAGAAGGCAGAGATAAGCACAGAAAGCCCAACTCTTTTATTTATATATTTAATGAGAAATGCCAAATAAACACCAACAATCGCTCTGTCCACGTATTTGTCCTTGGGTAACTAAAGGCCTGGCATGTGGGTTTCAATACTATGGCCCTGACATGGCGGTCACATTTCTCCTATCCTGTCAAGCCAGATGTGGAGTGTAAGTCATACACACCCTCTGATTAATTTGGTGATGATGAATGTGTATCAGCTGAGAACATTAGCATGGGCGAATACAGAGGAGGGTAGCGGACACCTGGCGTGTCTTCTAAGACTCGTTGACTGAGGGGCCCAGCACTAACCGCCCACTGGGAATTGAGCAATGTGGCTGCTTTTGCATGGCAGCTTCCCACAACGCAAGTGACAGTGTTGCCAACAGAGATTCAGATCTACAGACCAAAAGCTCTCTAGTTAATCGTGGTCTCACTCTTTATCACATTCAACAAAACAGAAGGCATCACTAATCCTTTGCAAAAATTCATAAGGTCCACTATTTGACCATAAATATTAATGTTAATAGAGTAATTGTAAAAATTTGATTAAGGCTACGATGTGAAATCTGATGTGTCCACAGAGGTGGAATGTGTCCACAGGGAAATTCTGGTTTATTTTGAATAAAAGAAGCTGATACTCTCAGCCAATCAGGGGCTACTTTTGTGACACAAGGGGAAGTTCACTCAAATCACAATTTAAAAAATGTAAAATTAAAATACATACAGGATTATCTAGTGATGTAAAGAGAGACATGTTAAATCTGCTGAGAATCCAAAATGTTGCCTTTCAAGTACAACAGAAAATGAACTTATCTCTGTGGAAACCATTGCAAGTTACCTGCTGAACTATTTTGTACTAAACGTTTATTTGTTATTGTTGTGGTTGTTAGGTGCAGCCAAGTTGTTTTTGACTCATGCTGAGTCTATATATAGCTGTCCATTTTCTTGAATATTGGTGGTCAACTTTTCAAATTTTCCAATCTTAACTTAGAATGGCTTGTAATCATAATTTTAATATAATCTATAATAAAAGGGTAATTTGACCCTTTAATAAGTCTTTGTAACATTTCAGTAAAAAATGTAATTAAAAACTATGCATTTCCAAACTAAAACACAATGGAAAATTATAAAATATTGCAAATAATAATACATTTCAAGCTACATAATCTAAAATAAAATTTAAATATCAAAATTACTTGCTGAATCAATCATACCTGCATGCCCAGAAATCCCATTACAACTGAGTTGATTGTACCTAGAAGCCCCTCGGGGTCAAAGGGCTGGGTGGTGTGATACATTTCCTGGACAAAGCAAAGTAAAAATGTTATTTTTGTGGTTTTCAGTTCAATAGGAAGATAAAATAATGATGGATTGTGTGTGTGAAAAATATCTTACTTTGCATGTGGGGTATCTGTACATGTTATCACCAAACATCCATCTATCAATGTATCCTGCTGCCCCTCCAGTGCAGTTTGGGTAAAGACCATTATCACCAATTCCACCAGCTCCCAAATACCCTCTGATGGCATACAATGTAGTATAACCATTATTTAAAGAAATGAAAAAATTGCATTCTATTAGGGTAAAAAAAAGGAAGTTATTGTTTAAAATACATTTAAACATTTAAAATACAAATCATGGAATCCATCTCATGGAAAAGAACATGTATATGCATACATACACGTGTATTTCTACAGTATGCACTGCACATACACATATTGTATTTCACATCAGGAGACATCAGTAAAGTACTCAAAAGGCTGCTGCTGAACCTTTTAAGACCTCAGATGAGGACCTGTCTTGACTCGGTGTAGTTCACATATCGCCAACAGGTCAATTGGGAGAGCTGCTCTGATGGGACAATTTTATCTTGCAACAGAAAGGTTGCTCATACGGACTTTATTACATTTTCACATATACAGTAACACATCATGTATCACATCTGTTATGGAGTCATTTGTTTGAATTCACTGAACCTCAACCATATGTACGTTACGCATATATATCTATGAGATCTTTGCTCTGTCTTATGCTCTATTCCGTGTTATCTTTGTTGTCCATGTTATTCCAGTTTTGTAAAATTGCTACAGCAATACATTAAAAAAGTACTGTCTGATGTAAAAACTAAAAACTAATCAGGAAACCCATGGCTTTCTAACACTGATGCCATGCAGCGCCACAGAAATGGGAAAAGACACTCACAAAAAGCAGAACTGAGCAGAAGACACAGAGCGAGGAAGATGGATCCTCTGCCTCTGCTTCTCTTATTGCACATGACAGGCTGAGATTGGCTAATTATGCCCTCTGAAGCATCCACCATAGGCCCATAAATCATGGCAGTTCATAACACCAGCAACACAAGACGCACACTAACACCTCTGCTGCAGCGCTACGGCTCCAACTGAAGATTATCTCAGCATGAAGGGACGAGGGAAATTTACACTTTAAGCATATGTGGACAGTGGATTAATTGAGCACATCAGACTTGGTGACAGCAGGAGGCTTGCTGGGACTTACGTGGGGCAGTTGGGTACAGGCATGAGGAAGGTGATGCATAGCCAAAGAGTCTCCAGCAGAATGATGAACAGCCACTGTGACCAATAAATGACCACATCCTGAACAGGGTTCCACCAGTGATACTGCACAATACACAGATATTGTTAATATAAAATAATCATTTATTTGAAAATTTGTCAGAGACATTCATGTCCTCAAGTGGAAACAAATCCTAAAGATGGTCATCCTCTAACCTTTCATCTAGAGGCATCCTGTGAATCCTTTGTGTACTTTGTGCAGTGCTAAATAGCATTTTACTACACCAAACTGAAATGGTGAACATTATACCTAACTGCAGCATGTTAAACTTATTATTCTGCGCATGGTAGCATGCTAATCATAGCATTCATCTCAAAGCACTATACTGCGCCTAAAATCAGCTACAAACCATTGCTGTACACTCTTTTTGTCTCGTGTAAATATATTGTTTTAGGTTGGCCCTAGTGTGTAATGACTGATGAAAGTGAACCTGACAGAGCTACTTACCACTCTCAGTGGGATTTCTTTCTGGCCCCAGAAAGTCTGCAAGAGAGACAGAACAAAGTAGGTGAAGCCCAGACGCTGCAGCACTCCAGGGATACGCAGCCAGGACCAGGACACTGGAAAACGGTCAACAACACATAGCATGAACCCTCACAAAACCATTGGTCCTTTTTATTATATATACATAAACCTACAATTCAAACAAGGCACAGATACAATATAGCTTACTGTTATAAAGCTATTCATGCTGATTTGAGCAGATTATAGATCAGAACATGGGTAATATTAAACGTTTTCTTCCTTATTCATTCACAGCTACTGTGTCTGTAGAATGATGACGAGCAGCATTACACCATGGGAAATAGTGTCAGGTTTTAGATTATGAACATGTCAAGAAGGTGGGAACCTAATGAAAGATTACCAGTTATCTTATGGTCTCAACAAATTGGGCTGAATGGGATTGGCTTCTTGTTGGGAGATTGATTGTAATCTACACATTAGTTAATTGAAAACCTCTTTACCCCACAAAGTGCCGTAAAAACAATGTGATCCCAATCATTGAGCCAGACAAATCAAATAAGAGGCGGAAATCTCTGTTTTCGCAGGAAAAGGGGAAGCTCTTAGTAATGATACTGTTAAATACAACACCCCCCTACAAGAAATGTTACTGTATCTGCCCTGTATCTGTATCTGCAGGAAAATACTGGTACACCTTTTGTTTGTTTCTGAAAAATGTATGTTCATTTTGTTTGGTATAAAATTGACCCTTTTTTGTGTTCAATACCATTTAAGAAGTAAAAGCTCTGCTGTCTGCTTCCCCTCTTTGAGCCTTTTAGTCATAGATTGAATAAAATGATGATTCTATAGTGGAAGTGAGCAAAAGAAAATAGAGCAAACAGCTGAGCCAATAACTTTTCAAGAAAAGTCTTTGAAACATCCTCTGGCGGTTGCTCAAGAGAAGAGATTGGGATTTGACCTTGTGCCTGAAAACATAAACTACTCTCACCTTGAGCAAAGGTACATTTTTGTGTTGCAAAAACATCAAATAATAGAAATCAAAATAAAGAGTCATGTTATTAGTCTCACCACAACCTATTTTAAGTGGATCTAATAGAATCTTAAAAACAACGGTGGCGTTTTAAGGACTTTAACACCATTCTGACTATGATTTGAGCACATAACCTCGTCAGCATTTATTTGAAATGACTCATAGATGATGCCAAAGGTTAACACCTTCTTTTGACTTGTCTGACATTGAAACATTCAAAGATATTGAGCTGATGCAACACCATTCTCTTATTAGATCAAGCCCTGCAACTGAACAGCCATCCTTGGAGACAAGGGGGCAAAGCTGCAGTTTATTGTAAAAGTCACTGTCCTGTTATGGCCCTCTCAAGCAGCAGCCTCTGCAGCAGCTGCATGGGACTGAAAACTGTAACACAATCTGTTTGTAATTGTCCATTACAGCAGTGGTCACTTTTCCTCAATCTGCCTCTGTTAAACATCCCCTGGTGCTGGGTTTTGAGATTGCACACACAATAACAATATGTTTGTTAACCCATTTATCCAGGCGTCCATCCAGGAAAAGTCCATTAGCACCAGGGATGGCTAATGTGTGAAGAGCACCCTGTGCATCCCCAGGTGGATGATGAAGTGGGGATTTTGAGCATTTCCCTCATTTAGGTCTGACACAGACATGCAGCTTTGGCTTTTATCACAAATCTGGATCTCAATACATATAACCTCTTTTTTTTTTTGGAGTAGCTGCAGTCTGTAATTCAAAGCTTCTGTGTACTTGTTAATATACCTTACTGTACGTTGATTCCATGACATAATTTAGTAATAGTTGCTTTAACAAACAAGAAACACAGAAGAGGTCCACTGACATTTTATGCATTTCTTCCCACACGTGCAACATAATTTTCACTTACATGGTCCATCTCTTGGAGAGTAGTTGAGGAAGCAGAAGCCCAGCAACAGGAGGACGACTGTTCTCCAAGTGATTTTGCGCAGTAGCTGCAGACGGCTAACTCCTTTATTCTGCATGGAATTGAAAGCCAAGACCACGGAAGTCCCAATGATAAAGACAAACCTGGGTGAAACAATGGTATGATTCATTTTGTTTTTTAAGCTATTAAAACATACCTACATATGTACAAAATATGCATATTTAAATATTTATATAGGACTGAAATTATCTAACAGTCCTCCTACCATGGCATGACAAGATCCGCCACGGTTAGACCTGCAACAATCCCAGAGATTAGTACATACAGGGTCACTTGAAATTAATCGTTTAATTAATCCTTAGACAGAATTCACACTTCTTGGTCTCCAAGATGAATGAAGAACAATGTTATTTCCTTAAAGTGCTGCTTCTGCTATTAACTTAAAATGGCATTTGGAACAGGTATGATTAATAAAAATCTCACTCTTGTGACAGACGCACCACTGCACTAAAGTGATGATTAATCAAACCACTTCTGAAATCAATACAGCCTTATAGACGTGGTAAAAAGGCTATTACATAATTTAAATATAGAACACCCTTAATGATGACTTGCTTTTTTATAAAAGCTACAGTGACATTTTTGCATTTTTAAAAGTCTGTTAAACACAAAGGGAAAATGTGACGCAGCAACTGTGTCCTTTAATCACAGATGCTGCAGGTTAGCGTTTCTCATTTACTGCTCCTTCCCATGTTCTCCCAACTGTCAATTAAACACTCAACCTTCCCCCTCCTTTCTTTTTTGTTGTTAATAACAACCATTGATGGATTACAGCTGTGATATGGCTCTTATGAGAAATGACATCCTGTAGGTCCGGTTTGAGATTGCATTTATTATGATTAGTAATCATGACTCATTAAGTAATTATAATTCTTATTTTGGTCATATTTATGGAATGTATATATCTTGCGCTTTAAATACTAACCATTCCATGGTGCATGTTGAAAAAACCAGTAGCCTCCTCCACCATAGTTCACAAACACCATCGCTGTCAGGGCAAACCTTCCAAAACATTACAATGATTAAACACTATAGGGAAATACTTAGACATCATAATGGTAGAATTCTGGTAAGTTTCATCAACCAGTAAAGAATAAAGGGTACCCCACCCCCACCCTTATTTAAAACACAATAATATATAAAATCAGGCATAGAACACAGCTAATGGTTGTGTTAGCATTCAGTTAATATTTTAATTCTGACACAATATTAATATCTGAATTAAAGTTAAAGAGCCCCGGGTAGGGGCTTTTTATTCTGTCACACTCCAAATGCAAGGTAATGCAATCTAAGCATTATGAATCACTCAGGAAATGAACACTTGTCCTCTGGATCTCCTCAAGCAAAAGTGCTGACTAAAGACTCTGCGTCTAATATATGATGCACAATATACTCTAGGGCCAGCCAAGGCAGCTAGAACATGGCACACATGAAGGAGTTTTTTACTGAATCAGACTCTGGAGGAAAAAAGGTCTTTCCGCTCCATGTCAAAAAATAGGCAGGTGCCATTACACACCACAACTTTGCAGGAGAATGTAAATAGCTGCTTGTTAAAATGGCTACAGAGCTTTACTTTATTTAATCAAAATAATGAGAAAAAATCATAAGGGTTCTTTGAGAGACAACATTAGGATAAGCTCTAAGAATGAGTCTGATAAAGTACACTGTATCTACCTCTGCCTCCTCTTGTTTTTCTGCCTAGATTCAATTAAGTGCACCAAAGCCATTACTGCTCTTTTAGCCCCAACCTACTGATACAAGATTTTAATCGGCCACTATCATCTAAAAAGGGCTATTAAAGTAGAGCAACCCCGGCTGCATGTGTCCATGTTCTTTCTAACACACACATAAGCACACAGGCTATCATTCAAATTTTGACGAACATATCCATTAGTTGCCATAGTGACAAAGACAAAGGTTAAATCAGCAGGCAGATGAGACCAGGTGAAAATCACTGCAATATCACAGCTTTTTGCCCATTCTTTTCATTAAACACTCTGGCTGTCCGATTATGGAACGATTAGATTACAAATCCCATACTCGTTCGACGTGGCTGCTGATCATTATTATTACGGGCTTAATTAATGTGATGTGTATGAGATGTCTTTGGTTTATGTTGCACCAGAGTTAATATAAGTACAGATAATTTCCAGGTTGAAGCACCACAGGCTTGTTCCTTGGTTCCTAATCAGGTTTAAATTGTAAATATCCCTGAGAAGTTCACCACAGAACATTTGTCACTTTAGTAATAGCCTTAATTCAAGTCTGGGAATTAGTTCTATGATTTGTTGCTTATAGATCACATACAGACGTGCCTTTCTTGCAAGAGTGACAGATGGTTATAGCTCACTGATAGATGTTGATGGACTTCTTTGATTTGAATCACTGTACATGGATTACCAATTAGAGTATTAGCTTAGTACATTTCCCTGTTGCAAATGGATAGTTACAGTCACTACAGAGTATTGAGTTACCTACAGTGATGGCGATATCAAATTCATGGACACCAATCTAGTCATAATAAATTACATCTTCAGTGGAAATGCCAAGGTTATTTTCTTGTGGCTAAACATCAGAGAACATCTGAAACTGAATCAGATAAAAACTTTGAACTTAGTCAAAATAAAGCACAGAATGAGTCAGCCACCTGGCGTTAAAGGAAACTGACAATGAACTGTTTTGCTTCAATAGTTGTCCTGTTCATTGTGTAGCACTGCTAACTACTGATGTGGCAGTTTTCAACAGTAAGGAAACTGGTGGCAGGCTTTTAGCAATGTGGCACAAGATTAAAATCCAAATCCTTTTAGAAAAATTAGCGCTCAACCGTACTCCACAGTTCTCTGTATATCATGTCAGTCGAGCCTGAGCAAATTATCCGAAACACCTTTTAGTTTAGAAGAAAAGCCTTTTGCCTTTAGAAATGTCTCAGCATTTATGGCAGATGACTGATGTGTCTGTTCTCTGGAGAAAGTTGATACTTGTCAGGGGTATAGATCATAACTCACAGGGCTGAGGTGGCAAATGCAGCATTAATCTCAAGTGCACCACTGTTTGATGAAGTGTGTTGTCAGGTATGAGAATTTTTAATAAAATCCATCCATCCATCAATATGCAACAAGTATCATTTACCCCAGAGTGGCATTTCAGATAATAATAACAAAAGGGCTGTAGCATAAAGTGTAAATAAAGAAAATTTAAACCTGAATCCTTTTCTTAAACCTTCAAATTCTTGTGGTAAATAAACTAAATTAAGCTATGTGATATTTTGAATTCAGCACATATGTATGTTGCTTTCCAATGGCTTTTTATCCAAAAGGAAGTCTCAGATGGAAAATATCCCAATCGTCTCCTGGATGCTGCATCTGTGCTGCAAAGTTTTCTCCCGCACTCCATTTTGGCAGGAGATCTATGGCCGTGTGGATGTGTGCTGATATGTTGATGGTATTATTACATCAATTATTTGGCAAGGGGGAGGTCAAAGCCACACCAGCATCCTGTTTCCAGAGAGGCTTGCTTTGTGTCTACCCCCAGGCCACAATTAAGGCTAGCAAGGCGCCCAGATTCAATCACATGCATCACTCCTGCCCAATAGAAACACACTGTTACACACCCGAGACGTACTGATATCTGAAATCATGCCCAAAGCTATACCGCCTGATAACCAAAGCCTGGGGAAACATGTGGCCAGACTGTGACCCCTGTAATTATTCGTTTTGCAGAGCCTGTTCATTTTCATCATACCTCATACTGCTCCAAAAAGAATTAGCATGTGAACAAACCACATGTGGTGATAGAGTAATAAACAAGGTGGCTCCTAATTGCATACATACCCTCGGAAAGCATCCAGTGAGTGCAGACGTGTTGGTTTGGCTTTAGCAACCTCAAAAGCTTGTGCTCCATCCTGGACAAATAATTTGGAGGCAAACAAAACAAAGCAAGGCCTTCTGCTCTTAGATATCTAAACACCAGTGTGGGTCATATATAAGGTTGTGTTAAACAAAGTAAATTTGCTAATGTCCCATACTGCAGTGTCTATGCTCTATTGTATGTAAAGTACATTTTTAATTTATGTTATTTTAACTAGTGAGGGTTATATTGCTTTTTCAGTTGTTGCAGTTAATTTTGTTTGCATTTGTTAACTTATTCAAGATAATTCAAATGACAAAAATTTTCAGCTTGCTTTCTATGGGTTTAGTTTAGGATGTAAATGTACAGTAATACTTTTAAACTTTCCTCTGACTTCCCTATATTAAAATATTTTTCTAAGGGAATCAGCACAAATTCAAAAAGTTGATTGTGTGAATAAGCAAAACCGAGTCTGCTAACACAATTAACATACATGGGGAAACATAAGCATTAACTTAGAGTCATGTTTATGATGATATGATATCTCTAGACCCAGGTTCCTAATTCCTGAGAGAAATCAATTTGCTCTGTTTTGCTTGAAACTTTAGAAATACTAAAAATAATGAGCTTGCAGACACTGAAACACACCAGAAAAACATTTTAAAATACATACAACAAAAAAAGCTATTATTCTGTTACCACAAAGAATATATGTATTACATAACTGTGATTGTTCTGAGATGTAAAAATTTTGACAAAACTAACAATTCTATAATGCCACATGGGTCAGAAGTCCACAAAGTGATATTTGGATATCTGTACCAGGTCATTCTCTGTGCAGGAGAGCAGCACTACTTTTTCCCCTCATTCTGTGAAGGCAGCATTGAAATGACTCTGGCCTATTGCCCTCTCAGTTGGATTAGCCAGCCTCACTGGCCTCCATGCAGTAGTTTAAAGAGCCAGAGCAGGAAGACACAAGCACTAATACGTTATGATGGATCTACATGCCATTCAGACAGCATATGGAAGACAGAGACATCTTGCTTGGAAGCCTGAGAGGAGCTATTCATGCTCACCAAAATACACAGCAGCTCTTGCCATCAAGCAAGATGACTGGATGGATACAGTGCTCTATCACTTGATGCAAGTCTGCTCCACAATTGGCTCTGCTAACATTTGTATCAATCATTCCATTAGTGTCTCCCAAATGACTTGATGACTGGAGACTCAGAGCAATTTTATTATACATCTCAGGCTGCAGAGTTGGCCAATGAAAATAATGCAGTGTAACTGTTGGATCAAGGAAGGATTTATGTTTGATTACAAAAAGCATGAAGTCAATTATAAGAAATTAAGATGGTGCAGTTATCCCGAACTGTTATTCTCCAAAGGCTTTAACATTTAAAGACTTACATGGAATTTTTTTTTAAATAAAGTACCAAACAAAGTGTAAAATCCTCCAAAACTAAACTTCCCTATACTTTTTAATGCATAAATTATTGATGGACAAAAGAGTATGTTTAATGTTACATCTTGAACATAGTGAATGTTTTAGTATCTAAATATTGCACTGCTGTTGCTGATAAAAATGTCCCTTAAGCCCTTACTTAATGGAAATGTTTGATTGGTTTATGAATAATCTAATCAATAAAATCATGCATCTCTGTCATCTCACTGCATTTACGATATTATTCTAATGCATTCATTAGAAGCAGCATTTTACTTACATTATCCACTGAGTCCTGTGGGCCTTGACAGCAGATGGTCTTAATAAATTTTGCTGTGCAATGCCTCCTGTAAAAAGGACAACAAGTCTGATCTGCCTGGTTCTGATGGAAGAGTAATCAGTGCAGAATGCTTTTCACTGTGGCTGATGTAAAGAGCATGGCTACCTGTAGATGTAGGGTGCCACAACAAGCAAGAGAGCAACCAGTGCCAGTATGAAAGCTACAACCAGAAATGCTGAAAAAACAATGAAAAAAGATAATGGTTACAAATGGACATGTTGTAATCAGACTGTACCACCCTATGTCATAGTCCCTCTGTCTGGATGTCCATGTCAGGAGCTTTATTCTGTGCATTACTATCAGAAAAGGATCTGAATGGAGATAAAAGGCCTGACCGTTCAGTCCAAACTGTCTGATCTAGTCACCACCAGCTTTACTTGTGGCTATCTCAGTCAACCAATGTGGAACAAGAACCTTGCACCAAACACTAGGTCAATCCATCATGGAGCAATCACTTTGGCTAATCTAACCCTGCAGGCATCCAAAAAGAAAAAATGTAAGGCTACACTGAGACAAGGATTGAAAAACAGAGAAAGAGGGATGGAGCTGAGGTGCCAGAGGCCACTGTAGATTGAAATGAGGGAAAGATGAGGTTTACAGTACAAGAGGGCAAAAATACCGTGGCCTGGATGTCTTTTATTACTTATATAAATAATGAAATCTACCCAGATTATAGAACAAAGATGGGGTAAGTCTTACAAATTTGTTGTTTTAGAAAATTAAGCTTATCTTGCTATAGATTAATAAACAGATCTGTACACACAAAGCACAGAAGAAGAACAAAGAAAAAGGAACGTTTTTAACCTGAGCTGAAATCACACTATCTACTCTGAGCAAAGAGTGGTCACTTAATCACCTCAGAAAAGTCATGGTATCTCTGGTGTCCAATCATAAAAGAACCATAAAGCTCTCGGCACATGAACTGGGACATCTCTAGACTCTAGACTGCAACAAGGATGCTTGCTCTATTAGTTACTGTCACTGAAAATAGAAAATTAATGGAGGCATTTGAAACAAAGTAGATTAAGTTCAGTTCATCAATGTGTGTGCTAAAATTGAACTGAACACTTAATATCAGTCGATATGGTGGATTTCTTTGTAAGAATTAAGGCCGCAGCAGGTGACTTGTGGTTTGTGTTGCAATGCAGAATACAATACTAATAAGATTAAAGGGTGGATCTGATAGCCGCAGATCAGAAACATATCCTTGGAAATCACCGCACCCAACAAATGGCCTCATGAAGCCCTGCCGCCAATCAATCCGAGACGGTGAAGTAAACTTTGAAATTCCCTAGCAGGGCAGGTCTAACCTGTCTGAGCTGCTGACCAGACCATTACTTAAGATGAGCAAGTCCTATGGGGAGTTTGTATAATCACCGGTCTGTGAAGCTAATGGAAGCTCATCATACAGTGAGGGGTGCAGTCACACTGACCATATATCTGCTCGGATAATGGCTACTTGGCCTTAAAAGTCTGATCTACAACATAATCTGCAATATTGTTAAGTAGAGTGTACATTATGGAGAGAGACGCTTTCAAAATCCCATTACGCCCTAATCCTTCCACACTCCCTAATGTATTACCCACAATCCTCCATGTGTGGAGCCAGAGCTTCAAAACAAACACAAGCTTTTCTTTAATCCCTTTTCAAGAAAGCATGTCTTTTTTAATCAATACGCATCATGTCCCAAGAGACGGATGGAAATTACTGCATAGTAAATGTGGACAAGTCAAGTGATTCTCTACATTGTTGACTAAATTAAGCAGAGAGTGGTACAAAGGCTCACCCTGAGCCTGGACACATGTCTCTTTGCTGTCATAGTTTCTTAAAAGGGCAAACAGAAATTACTCGTAGTTCAAAACTAAGAAACTGATTACTGAACATCATACTGTTTTCTTTATTAGCATAGTCCACTTACGCAGGTATGCATTGTTTGGTCTTTCATCCACAGTGTGAATGCAGCTGGGATTACTGATGGCATCTGACATCTGGATCCAAACAGAGTAATGACCACCTTCTCCATAAGTCTGAGTCCACCTGCATCAAAATCAATAAAAAATAAGGAAAAGTTTCCCTCAAAAGCACATAAAACTAAATCTTTGATCTCTGCTTTTTTTTGTCAGAACTAAATTTTTGCCACTGCTGCTGTCTACCTCTTGACCAGACTGTGAAAAGCATCTTTTCATCTCGGGATTTCACATCTAAACAACTCAGGAGCACCACCTAGTGTCTGCAGATTTAAAGTGCGTCCCTCTGTCTTCTCACCATCTCTAGTTTTAGACCCCCAAAAACATGCATTACACGCTCACATTGATCCACTGTTGGGATGACATACTAGCTATCACTTGGAGTGTTTTTCAAAGAAAAAAAATCAATAGCACATAGTCGGGTTAGAGCCCTCATGATTGATCTAAGCAGCTGGAGACTGGACCGCTGAGGGTAAAAAAAGCACCAGAGGATTGTCAATTTGCAGCTGAAAACCTAGAACCATGTTCACAGGTGACCCCCAGATGAAGAGCATGGCCCCAGTGTCTTGTCCGTTCTGATTGTTTATAAATATGGTAGGTGTCTCCTTGATTTCAGATTCAGGCCCAGGTTTTCAAAGGACATTTAGCTTTCAAGCTTTAATTAGCCATTTTCATCAATATTGGAATGTCGGGTCTTATTAACGTGAAAAAGGCTCCCGATCGATAGCCAGCGAAGTGGTTTAAAAGAGGGCATCACTCAGGTCCAGAAAGCAGGTCAGGATTACTCCCCCAACCCTGTAAATAATCGCACAGACTGCTGATGCAGTCATCGGATGCCACCACACTATATTATGTCTGCAGGCAAGAGTGATACACTCCCACAGGCCAAATTAATATAAGTAAACAGGAAGAAAATCAGCAACTTTACCTATTGTGGGTGTAAAATGAAATTTACAGTCCCCGCTGCTTTGTATTAAACATGTTACCTGCATAGAGTTGCATTTCTTGTTTGTGATTCCAGTTGCACAGTCAGAGTGAACTTTGTGCTGATCAGTGCAGATGCATTGTTGTTGTTTGGTTTCACCGTGACCAAATGCTGGTACACACACTAAAAAAAGGAGAATCACTGATTTAGTGAACAAGTCTTTACATTAAAATGTTAGGGTTATTACACTTATAGAAAGTCTGGAGTTTGTGACAGTGGTCGCCAAAGTTTCTGTAGAAAAATGTCATGGGGTCATAATGAATAGAAGTACAATTTAAGAATTCAAAGCTTGGCTACACACAAGGATGCAAGTCTAGCATGAAAATGTAAAGGAAGGAGATTAGATTTGCTGATGACAATGTTGTGCTCAGGAAACATGTTTATTTTTTGAAAGTATAGTGTATGTTTTTTTTATGGGGGCCTGGTGGATCACTTGTTGGGATGCAGAAGGCCACATGTTGGAATCCCACCCCACCAGGTGTGGCCCTGCCCAGCCACCAACAGCCACCTTGGTGCTGGTCCCAAGCCCCAATAAAGAGGAAAGGTTGCAGCAGGAAGGGCATCTGGCGTAACAATCCTTGCCAAATCAACGTGTAGAACATGTTCCACTCTGGCGACCCCTGAAGGTACAAGCCAAAAGCCGTTGACTCCATGTTTGTTACCTTGTAGCAGTAATCCGATGTGTAGAAAACCTGCACTTCTTCAGTCATCTGATTATGAAAAGTTAACAAAGCCTGGTCCATTTTTAGAGTAGGTCCTGAATAAATTGAAAACAGCACTTGACTTACAACTTGGTACACAAAGCTTTAATAATAAATATAAAACACAGTAGCAGAGGGTTTACTGGTAGTTGCTTAATACTATACTAGTTCTCAAACTACCTTGCATTTTCTTTGTAAAAAATAAATTAATGATGAATAAATTGTTAACCCCAAAGGATAAAAATGTGCATGTTACAAAACAATATATTGTAGTACTGACATAAGGTGACAGCTTTTCTGAGGAACTGTGTTTCTTGCTGCGGTTAATGGATCTTTTTTATTATTTGTGCTTGAATCAAAATAACTACTAATAAAACATAAAACAGGTAAAGACTTACCTGACATAACCTGTCCTCCATAGCTGCTGGTTACCACAATTAACACAGTTAAACTCGCCTGTAATAATGTCACAGGTTCCATGTTGCTCCTTGAAAAACTACTTACACTGCTCATATTTATAACTCTCACACCAATATAAAAAGTGATCAAAGGGCAGTATGCATGCGTGGTTGGTGATGCCTTTTACCTGGTTACCTGTGATGCATATCGTTGGAATCACTTTTAGGGCAAAAACAGATTTTCATAATTTGGTAAAGGGATAATAAATAAAACTAGACTGAATTCCTCTAAACTCTAAAACTGCTACAGGTATATGTATGTGTTTCACACAATTTACACTCAAATTACACTGTCTTGTTTTAAAGCTTGCTTTCCACATTCAGCTAACTGTAAAGTGCTGATCACTTGTCACATCCTTCCACTCTAGTCATTTCACTAATCTGTTCATTTCCCTAAGCGCTCGCTGTGACCAATGAGTTCACTGAGTCAATCTCACAGGGGCAACTCATTAACCTTTGATGTGAACTCCAGTCAGCTGAAGAACCGAGCTTGCTTTTTTATCTGTGTCCCATTGTACAGAGACATTAATATTATTAATAGTTTGAAATTTAAGTTACATTTATTCAGTGTGTAAGTACAATATAGATTATAAAGAGTGTATAAGAGGTTTTTTAATCCATTAATCACATTGTAAACACTGCTGAACTTTGTGTTTAACCCTGGCTCAGTAGCTGGCCCTAGACATGCCTTGTGCAACAGGTGACAGTTTATGATTAAACCCATGCTGACAGGTGGCTCAGTAATCTATCAGCAGCAGGGATTTCTGCTCAGGCTTCTGCAGGGGCAGCTAAGCAGGACCCACAACTCATGTGTCAGATGCATTCATTCCAGTTGTTCCCACTGGCTGCCAGAGCAGAGTTGCCTCTGTGCAATAGCAGGCTAGAGCCAATCGTCCTGTGTGTAACAATCAGTCTGCAAACATGGTGAGTACACAACATCTCTACAGGGTTTGTAAAACCCGCCATGCACAACAGCTTACTGCCTCAAAAACCTGTTGACCATTTGTTTTTCACATTGTATGTAACTCCACAGGATGTTTTGTAGCAGACACGCAGTCAAGAAAAATATATCACACACACTTTCAGATGTAGCTGAATGAGTTTTAAAAAATTGACGTATATAATGACGTACTCTATGCACATTTTCCTGCCCTTTTGTGTATGCATTAAGCTGCTGTGTGTGATGAATAGATTTGGCTGTAAGCCAGTGGGTATTGTCGGTACCGCCCAGATAGAGCTGATTAGACTGTTGCTATGATACCTGTTGATGTCACTGCTATGTTTCGGTTCTGATTGTGATATCTATTTGCTCTTTTATAAGGATGGCCGCTCAACTGGGGATAAAGCCTCCAAATGTCTCTGCAATGTATTTGGTGTGTGTTGCAACATGTTGAGAGTACAGTTCAGATTTGGAGTTGGAGTCACAAAGCCTGAAATAGACATAAATAGCTTTAAATCCGTGTGACCGTGGGTCATGTGTCAAGATTAGAAATCCCCTCACCACCACCACATTCCCTTGAACCGGCAAAGTTTTTAAGCCAGGAATGCAGCCTCTCATTGTTTCCAGATGGGACCCTGTGCAACCAATCACAGTCCGTGTTTGTGCAACTGCCCCCCTAAAATCTGTAGTACTATTCTCTCTGTTTGTCCTACCAGGCTGGTAAGATCCAGAGTCTGACTGAAGAGGAGAGGGCCCATCTAATTCCTCTACTGCGTGATGCTCAATGGGTGGAAGCTGTGGGACGGGATGCCATTTACAAAGAGTTTGTTTTTAAAGACTTCAATCAGGTTTGTATATTTCACTGTACAGTACTTACAATCACTAAACCCAAATAACTAATCACTAATAGCTCATTTTTTAACTTATTGAGCGATATATTGTCCTGCTATTTTTAGGCTTTTGGTTTCATGTCCAGAGTGGCTCTACAAGCAGAGAAGATGGATCATCACCCTGAGTGGTTCAATGTCTATAATAAGGTATTAAAGACTTATTGTGACTTATGCAAAGTAGATTAAAACCCTCATGAGGGTTTAATTATCAATGAATACAAATGGGCTAAATTGGTTGAAATTGACTTTCCTTGCTGAAGAGAACCTCAATATAAGTACTTTGAATCACTTAATCTTTTTTTATATAATTTAAAGCTAACTGTAAAGTCACGAGGAGTTTCGTTTTCTCTGCTAAAATACCAGTACCATCCTAATAGCTGAGGTTCAATCATTCACCACACATTTTGTAATTTTGTAAAAACCAAAATAAAAGTGAATGTTGGACATTTGTCCAGTAGCCAGAAACACGCCGCTCTAAAACAAATATTGTTCCTTGTGTTAACTTTCTGTCCCTGTTAGTTTTAGCTAGATCCCAGGCCTTGGGATTTGATTTGGGCTACACAAAGTTTATTTTATCTCTAGTTTCCTTTTACTACTTCCCAACCTGGAGACACCTGTGCGTACTTGCAGGTCTTGGGAACTATCGTTTAGGTACAGTTTGCTAACAAGTGCGCCACGTTCTCACCAAAGCTAGTGCCACTGTGTAGCTTGCTGCACTGTCCATTGGCAATAATAATAATACATTTTATGATCATTTAAAAAAAAACATTTGCTAATTTTCAACAGCCAGTTTAATAACCCCCTCCCATTTGTTTTGGACAGCTACTTTCAGTGCTTAGTTTTCAGCTGACAACAAAAACAGCTTGTTTTAGTCATGTGATGAGTGTCATCCTCTCCCTCAGGTCCAGATCACTCTGAGTACCCATGAGTGTGGGGGATTGTCGCAGCGTGATATTACTTTGGCCACATTTATTGACCAAGCATCTCTGATGTGAGCATCATTCATTCTATCTGGAAAAAAAGTCAAAGCTCCTTGGATGTTCATTCCACTGACAAAACCCTGAAGATGTGGTCAGCTTGACCCAAGGCACCTGAAATTATGGATATTGTTACTGTGTGTGAAGGGTCCAATATGTTTCAACAATATGTTAATTGTGCACATGTGATTTAAGAGATTATTAGTCAAATAAAATGGCAAAACCATATTTACACATTAAAGTCAACAATTTAATATAATTTCTCAACAGCCATTCAAGTTGTATTATACATACTAATCGTGTTATGCGTATTTCTATCACAATTTGATGGTGGCATACTATGAAATGTCATATTCTCTGCCAAACTATTTTTGATAAACTGATAAAAACAAAAAACAACCAGAAAATTGTATTTCCAGAGGACTGAATGCATTTTATTGAAAACATGATACTATAGATCATCTGCTTATGTCAACTAGGAGCATTTAATGACTGTGTTTGTTATGGATTATTTGACAGACAGGTGCTTCCTAAACTCAGGTGAATAAGCTAAACAAGAGCTGACAACCTTTTTTTTTTTGTTTTTTTTTAACTTGTACACTGAAAACCTCACATGACGACATGGCATAAATGGTTGGAAAAAAAAACAGTACTTCAGGATCAATTACACTTAATTTAGCCTTACAAGCCTGGCTTAAGTTTGTTTTTGTTACAGATTGTGGAACTGAACTGCAGTAAACTTTGAAGTGTTACTTTGTTCCCCCTGTATAGTTATTAGTTGTGCACCCTAATTATGTTGGTGTTACAAAGTTATTTCCCTGAGGACGTTATAAAACTACTAAGACGGACAGAGCTCAAACCCCTAAAGACACAGAGGTGGACACTGATTATTACGACATGTCACCCAACAACACAGGACAGACTTTAAATGTTTTTGACTTTTATAAAAATCTGTTACAGTGTATAGTCTCTTACAGTTACTGCTTAGGAGGAATAAACAACATTTTTATTCAAAAGACATTTCCTGGGCATTCAACTGTCAAACCTTTTTTTCTCCAAAGAAAACATAATGAATCTGCGTTAGGGAAGCCAGGCATGGGTATCTAATTAAGCAGTAGAGAAATGGTGTTTGTTATGTCTTGTAGGCACTGTGTTTAAGATGATAAAATACCAGCCTGTGTGAGAACCTAAATACACTAATATCTTTCAAACTGGTCTGTATGTTTAAAAAAATAAAATAAAGAAACTATCGCTGAAAACACTCACAAAACAGACAAATATAATGATTATTTACCACCCAGTCACAGAAATTGTTAAATTACACTAAGAACACTAATGCCTCTTCACTCAAACAGTTATAGAGGAACATGTCCCTTGGTTTCACTTCATTCATTACATTCATAAAGAAAGGTTACATATTGCACCAACATGTAAAATAATTTTCATGGAAATGCACAAATTTTAAACAAGCATTATTAGGAAATAACAAAAGAAAGAAAACACAGATTATTTTGGTGTTACTGTAATGCATTGTTATTGTTATAAACCTGTGGGTTAATGTGTAAATCTTTCACTGAATGGGTTTTTATTCAAAATGCATTCCCAATTAGAGCAGAGTGTGTTTTTCAGAAGTTACAAGTATCAAATCTGTCACACTGAATCAAAAACCTCTTTCACATGGGAACATTTCCTTTTCAGTATCTGTATATCTAAGAACACTTTATACAGTTTGCAAAATGCCTCAACAGTTTGAAATTCATGTCTAAAATATGGAGGGGGGGGTTGCCCTGTTATGTGCTTTAGTAGATGAACAACATCTGCATTTAGTAGAAACTGAGGTAGATTGAATTAGGAGACAAATTATTAAAACAAGGTGGTACACAGCTAAAATCATGCAGACTACAGAGGAAACACTGAGTCCCTGCTATTTGATAATAGACCAGAGTTGGAAACAGCCTTCAGTCTAAATACATTACAAACCTACGACTTTAGGGGAATCCTTATCTAATTCAATAAAATAATAATGAGGCTGCAGTTTTTTTGGATTCCACAAACCAACTTTAAAGTACTTGTGCCCTGGTTACAACATCTCCCATATTAAAAACTACAAATACTTTTATTGAAATTAAAGGTTCCCATTATTCAAATCATTCTCACTTTACCTACAAATCCAACTGCTACAGATGGACACCATGAATGCAGACCTTTGCGAAATTAATGTAATTATACTAAGTGCTAACAAAAAAAACTTATATGGTCATGCTTTCAGTCTACCATTACATCAGAATAGTAGTTGAGTCGAGTGAGTTACAAATTAATCAGATTTGTTCTTATCAGGGTATTGCAGTGCTTTTACAAAAAAAAAACAAAAACAAAAAAAACACACACCACAGCAGGATAGTGTGGCTGGCAATTGAAATCATGTAAAATTTAAAAACATAATGTCAGGTTTTGATACAAGTGTAAACAAACTGAGCTTTTATTCAGATCCATGTTGGTGCAGTTAATGATCACACTCTTACCCTTAACACTGTCTTGTATGAACTTTATAATGTTTCCTTTACATTATTTTTAGTGTGATTAATATGCATTTTATGTTGCAATGACGTCCATGAGGAACAACATTTTGTATCCCTGTATGTCATGCATATTATGTGTGAAATTATTAACCATACACCTTCTACAGGCTTCCAAGAAGAGCCAGTCTAGAGCAGTACTGCAGGTTTCATGCAAGAGGGCAGCGCAACATTTCATGCTTTCAGTGGTCTGTTTATCCAGAGTTATCACAGCTAGAGAAGCATTGATTGCAGGCTGAAATGTTCCGGAATTTAAAACTAAAAAAAAGCTGCATGATTTTGTTATGAAATCAGTAGAGAAAATGACCAATGCATTCAACAAACAAAAAATTTGAAATGAGCTACAAAAAAAAAAAAAAAAAAAAAGCACACACTAAATTAATAAAATCAAATGAAAAGACTAAAACTAACTTAAAACCAGTCATTTCTGTGCCACTGAAGAACGGATTCATATGTTATTTCCCTCAGGCTGATTAAAATGATAATGGCTTGTGCTTAGCAGATGTTTTCTGTTTGTAGTAGGTATGAAAATAAGGCAACCAGCGAGCAGTTAATTCAGGGCTCTAGAATGGGGCAAATTTCCCTGCAGTGCAGTGGCATCAGGCCTGACTTGGCCCAATCCTGTTTAGTGGGCTTTGCCATTGCCATTCATGTGGCTCGTGTTTGTCTTCACCTCAGTGCTGTAAAGACAGTCCAGGAAACCTCGGGAGACTTCTGTGACCATGGATCTGTCGGGGATGGATTGGGCCATGCCATAGATTGCTCCCTGAAAGAGCAGTAAGACATGAGCGAGTTTAGTGCACATATAGACTATAGACACATTTACAATTTTTTGGTGCAACCACTTCTACATGTTACTGCAAACCTAACAGGTTACACAGGTCTGATAGTCAAGTCAAATTGGCAAGTTTCTTGTTCTGAGAACTGATAAAACCACCTGCCGATTGACAGGAATTCCTCGTAAAAGCATCCAATAGTGCAGCTGCACTATATTGATGTGTATAAATAGCTGGCTCACCATTCCTGTGGTTTTCTCTTTGGGGTTTTTCATGATGATGGCCACCTGCTCTTTGACATCATGAATAAACCGATCAGCTACACCTTGCTGGGTGTGCAGAACTGTGCAACAAATGTGGATGCTGTGAAAAAAACGATCATACACTTAATACACAAGTGAACATTTGTCATACTAATAAGTATTTGTTTTCTACGTACCTGGATGGGTACTGGAGCGTGTTCAGGTTCCAACCCTTTGATGTTAGTGCATTAGACAGACGGAAAATATCGAAAACATCTGAGCCTATCGCCACCACTGACACCTCTGGATCTCCGAACACAAACACTCCTTTAATCTTGCGAATTCTGTTAAGAAAAAACATGAAAGAATGTTAGAGGTGATAAGATGAATTACAGTTCTGATATTTGAATTACCAAAAACTATGGCATAAATAATCTGAGTTCTTTACTCAGTTTTTATTTTGCGTGCTGTGCTGATGATCTTCCTGGTGGCATCTACATATCCATTCTCTCCCATGTAAATCATTGTGGCCCAGCAGGCAGCGATAATTCCTCCTGGCCTGGAGCCGGCTACAGAGGGTGAGGCGTAGATTCCCCCCTGCCAGTCAGGTGCTACAAAGTACTGGTAGTGACGGTACTTTTTATCACTGTAGAGGATCACTGAGGAACCTTTAGGGGCGTAGCCATACTGGAGAGGAATGTGGGACACACAGACAAGATGCGGTGTTAAAATACCTATACAAGCATGGGCTGGCACCAGTTAGGATAAGACAATCTATAAATTCAGTAGCCATATACACACAGTATATTGGCTACTGCCGAGAGGTTATTAGATACACTAACCTTTTACAATGTTTTTTTGTGGATTTATTTAAAATAGACAATATATAGAGAAAAAAAAACAGGGCAGAGAGCAGTAGGGGTATGCCACCCAACATCTAACTGGGGACACTGCTTTTACATGGTATGTGTCTTTAGCCACTCGACGACCAGACTTACTTCCAAACTAACTTTCCATTATGCTTGCTTATTAGTTTTGAAACAGTAAGTGAAGAAGACTGCAGGAAACATCGATGTGAAGGGAATAAACATCCAGTCTTTACCTTGTGGGTGTCGGCAGAGATGCTGGTAACACCCTGTACTCTGAAGTCAAATGGGGCGAGGGGGTAACCAGCCTTGTCCATAAAAACTATGAGAAAACCTCCCAGACAGGCATCCACGTGCAGTGGGATGTTGTAGCGTACAGCCAACTGGAGCACAAAGAAGGAAAAGTGTCAGTGACTTAACTTCTCCATTTCTATTTCAATTCCTATTTAGGGAAAAAGGTTTCACTTCTAACCTTGGCTACTTCTTCAACAGGATCCATTATTCCATGAGGAAACTGAGGCACTGAACACACAAGCATGGCTGTGTTTTTGCTGATAGCTCTCCTCATCGCCTTGAAACAAGAAAAAACAAAATGGGAATGACTAATATACAAGAATGTTGCTCAATTAGGACACGCTGTGTGTGTATTGTACTCTCACCTTCACATTTACTTTCATAGTTTTATCATCAAGGGGAATCTGAACAAGTGTCATTCCAAAGTAATGTGCTGCTTTGTCAAAAGCAGCATGGACACTCACTGGTGCAATGCTGTGAAAGGTTGAGCAAAAATGGTAAATTTCTCTAGCTCAAAAGCAAGCCTTGAAGGTACCATGTGACTTATGATTTACAAGACTTTGATTTACATTTCAGGGTATTTAATCCCTCGTGCATACGCCATGTCTCTGTATGCCTTGCAGGCCATCAGGATACTCTCAGTTCCTCCTGAAGTAACCTGGACCAAACAAAAAAAAAATATATATATATATATTAACAATCTGCTCCATTCTGGCTGACGCATTTTAAAAGAAAACACTGTTTGCTGACTCACTGTGCCACATGAGTTAGGTCCACCGCGGAAAAGTGTGCAAGCCATTCGGACAACCTCTGCCTCCATCTTTCTTACACCAGGAAAGATGTCTGGATGAAGGGGGTTGCTCCATGCAAAATCTCCATAAACCTATAAGTTTAAAAGTGACACACAAAGCAAAATTTACAGATATACAAACTAGGCCAGCAGTAATAATTAAAGGGTGAACAGGAGTTGTTTTTCATGAATTATAAACAAGGGGGAAATAAAGGCTTCCCAGCTATAACTAAAACAAAATGGATTCAAGATCAACCTTGACTATCTGTGCTTGTCATGCCAAGTTCAGAGATGCCTACCTTCACCAGGAGTTTGGTCAGTGTTTCATCACCCCAGTACACGGCACCAGAAACACAACCTTTCTCCCACTGCACTTCATCTGAAACAACACATCACCTCTTCAGAAAACACTGGTTTTCAGAAATAGAGTCCTATGTATACGAAAGAGGGCAATCTAGCAAATCTTTTTAGTCATGAAATAACACTGGGATACACAATCCACCTCTCCTTACTTTCACTAGTGGTAGAGAGACAGGTCAGAGATACACTACAGGAAGTCTGATACAAAGAAGGAACCATGAGGCACAGCTCAGGCACGAATTAAGACTTACTCAGACTCTTATACTCTTTGATTTTTTCCAACACTTGGTTCTGAGAAAGACCTTTAGAGGGCAGCTGTTTAGTGTAGCTCATCCCATCCTTCAGAGTACACAGACTAGCAGACATGTCATCCAAAGCCTTGTTCAGCTTCCCTTGAATCTGCCATAAAGAGAGGACAGAGTATCTTTATAAACAGTCTCTGGGTGCAGTAAAACAACAGTATAGTATAGCATATCATTTCCTAAACTGAGTACTGCTCATGTAACTGAACACTGACAGCATTTCTTGTGTCAACTTTTTATGCAAATTTCTGATAAAGCCTAAAAGAGAATGCTCTGCTAGTGACATAGTGACGAGAAGTAACCGAACGTTATCACCAGTGCATGATGGCAAGTGTGCCAAAGGTCTGACCCCCCCCTCCCCTCTCCTCCCCCAAAGCTCAGTCACATTGAAGTGACTCATACAAACCTCAGACAACAGAGTCAGTGCAAATCTGCTGAGAAAAAGGAACAAATTTAACACTGATACTTACTGCCACGCCAACAAAGGGAATTTTTCTGATGAGTCGGAAGGCCCGCTTCTTGATTCGGGTTTTGAGACCTATAAGCCAAAAAGACAAGGCTCCAGCTGCGGTTAAATGCTGGTGCACATTCAACCACAAATATCAAACAGCTGACTGTGACTTACAGTATAATCACAAGGCAAGACAAGACATGCTCTATTAAAATTGGACTGATGTTCTCAGAGCAGTTTATTCTTATCCCAAAAGCACTAATATGCAGAAATTTCTCTCCAAAAAAGTCCTACCAACATTTACTCTATGAGTTGAAGTAGGAAGGGTAAAGTGGACCTTGTTGCTTAGGAATTCCACCATTGATGGACTGATAGCAGATCTAGAAAGTCTTGTTTATTGAAGGTCAAACTTAGTCAAACAGTATTTTACGGGAGGATACCAGGTGCAGAGTAACAGGAAAACTTTAAAAGATATTCATCAAAAAGCTATTCAATTATTAGCCAACATGTTGAGATGAAGCGAACTGCAACTAACAGTATGACTCAATAATCTTTGTGAGCATAGCCTGTGTAGCTTCAGGAGATTGTTGACTAACTTTACGTGTCTCAGGTAGGCCCACTCTCCACCCAAGTATCAGGTATGAAAGATTACTTTCTTGCTGGAAGAGGAAGCCTTTGACCCAGAGTGCTCCCACTGTTGTGAGGACTGTTGCTCCAATGATCTGCCACGGCTCCAGGTGGGCGCAGTACGAATTGACCTGCCGCCGGCCCTCCTCCAGGTACAGCAGGATCATCTCTTTATACACGTCCAAGGCACTCTAAACATAGAAACACAGCATATGTTACAAAAAAAGTTCAGGCTGCTACAAATGAACAGTCAACTTGCAACACTGCATCCTGATGCAATGAAGTACATTTTATCAAAAGGGTGCGTATAAAAAATTTGCTTATTTTATATTATGTGTTGATCACAGGAACAATACAAAATGAGCCAATGATTCAATTTGAATATTTTTTTAATTAAAGAAAAGATGCATTTTTATTTGTCCACACCTGTACACACTATGCACAGATATACAGACATTAAATTCAGCACCTTAAGAAATACTGCAATTTAGTTTAACATCATGTCCTTTACACAAAGGCCATGCAACTCACTAAAAAACTAGTCAATGCACACTTTAATCTATGAATGATTCTTCTTTCTTCTTTTCCTTTCGGCTGCTCCCTTTCAGGGGTCGCCACAGCGAATCATGTGCCTCCATCTAACTCTATCCTCTGCATCCTCTTCACTCACACCAACTAACTTCATGTCCTCCCTCACTACATCCATAAATCTCCTCTTTGGTCTACCTCTAGACCTCCTGCCTGGCAGCTCCAACCTCAGCATCCTTCTACCGATATATTCACAGTTTCTCCTCTGAACATGTCCAAACCACCTCAATCTGGCCTCTCTGACTTTATCTCCAAAACATCTAACATGAGCTGTCCCTCTGATGTACTCATTCCTGATCCTGTCCATCCTCATCACTCCCAAAGAGAACCTCAACATCTTAAGCCCTGCTACCTCCAGCTCTGCCTCCTGTCTTTTCTTCAGTGCCACTGTCTCTAATGAAAGACAATACACATACATCATGAAACATGCTCCAACAACTCAATTACTTTTAGGATGACCTTTTAAAGACCAGTAACTAACTTTCCCCAGTGCTACAACATACTTCGACAACACACAGAAGAAGTTACTGAAGTGTTGATAATCGAATAAGCTCTCCCGTAATGCTATTGATCTTATGCCAGCTGGTAGTCAGCTTTATTTATATACCTAGCCCAAATTTCTAATTTCACAAGTTAGTTTACTTACATTGCCAGTCATTACCAGACCTACAAATATCCACCCCCACTAATGCTGTCAGCAGCTTTTCAGTCGATCAATTGTCTCTTCCTTCTACAGGTGAGAGATCACTCTCAGCTAACTGGACGACTATCATCAGACTCCTTCCAGTACTCAAATCAGCAACAACACATCCAGCAGTCAATCATGGTCAGACCAGACAGACACTTTGCCTTTAAATTGACAGAGACATAACTGATATAGTTCTAAGCCAGATTGCCACTAAATGTTTCATGGCAATCTGTAGCGATGTTCTTCAGCATGGAAAAAGGGTGACTGAGCTGCCTTATAAAAGCAGGTTAATTATAAAAGCCATGTGAATGATATTTCATACGTGCAGCAAAATTATCTTCTTATTATCTCTTCCCTTTGGTGTATTTATGACGCAGTATCAGGTAGTGTGATAACGACGACACTGGTTTCCCCATCTCAGCCACAATCAGATGGAGAAAAGCTTAAGGTTCAAAAGAAAATATCTTAAGTAATCACAATTCTTGCTGGCTCAAACAAACATCCCATAATAGTGCAATGAGGCAAGTTCCTCATGTGCAGGCCAAGCATTTCATTTATTATGTTTCTCAATCACTGGCTCAACCTAAAAGATGTGACTTGTCATTTAAGCCTAATCATTAAAAAAGGGAACTTTTGAAGTGTTTTAAGACAACTTTTGGTTTCCTAGTGAATGAAGCTTTAGTAGAGAGAACCCAATGATACACCCCTGTAGCAACACACAGTTGTATGTTCACAATCTCAGCCTAAAATGTAAACAAATGTTAACCTAAGTTGCGACCAAAAAATTTATTTTAATTAATAACACTTAAATCCTTGTATTGTTCTTGTAGATATTTAAAACAATGACAGTGTATGTTGACAAATTATGTAAACCCTTCGGCAAAGGACAGCAACACAAGCTAAAAGGAATAAGCAATTGAGCAACATGTGAAACCATAAATAAAAAACCATAAAAAAAAATTATCTTAAAGAGTTTAGCTATTCATCAGTTCACTGTTCTTAAATGAAAAGAACTTAATTCTATTGCAAGTCTCCCTTGAACTGGGCATCCACTAAAGAGGATTCCACAACTACAGTGGGCAATATGGCCAAAAGAAAATCAGCACTAGCAAGGCTTCATCTTTTATATTGTAAACCTTGTCATGAATAAAAGTAGAAGCAGTTTTGTACTGAAGCAAAGAGGCAATGCTGACCCAAAGAGGCTCTGAACCCTTCCAAAGCACAGGTGACCTAAACTCTATACTGTCCATTCACACATTCCAACAAACAGAGCCTGTAGCTTTTAATAATAACTGACTAACTTTAAGACTTATATGTAGCTGTGGTGTTATTTTTTGTCTTTTTATGGGTTTATTTTGCAGCCTTTACCTGCAGCTCTGATTACTATAGTTTGTTGACTGGTAAAGCGAGGAAAGGCTGACAGTATACATTACCGTCAGATGGAGAACTGCTAAAACAAGTCATTGGAACTGGTCACGAGTTTATTAGACTACCATTCACACATCATGGTTGCAGCCTGTGGCTATGGAGGTTAGGACAGGTTGGTCTCCACTTTGACATCATTTCAAATAATATATTCTCATACAGGTTTTGGGGAGAAGCAAAGGAAAAAAGGGCATTATCGTGTGTTGACTGGAAAGCCTGTCTTGAGTTTTCATTACAAGATATTCAAAGGTACAAAGCTTGTCTATGATCGCTGGCACGCGCCCATCATAAAAAATGATATTTGTTGTTGTTATCTAACCACAGTGCAAAAGGCAATTCTGTCCCTTTAGATCTAGCCCTCTTTCTCTCTTACCTAACACACTGTCAGGCTCGCCCACAATACTTCAAACCAGTCATTGCTATGTTTGCCTCAGGAAAAACTTAAATTGGCTTCACACAAAGACTCTTGTACTAGTTTTGTCCTGCTCATTGTTGATCAGTTACCACCCATTCCTTTGCTCCCCTACATACAACATTTGACTATTCTGTAAGGAGAGCTTTTGTTATCTCTGGGGGGAGGTTATGTTCTCATGGAAATGTACTGGGTGTGAGGTAGCTGCCCCTGGATACATCAAGAGAAACCAGACAGGGAGCAAAACATCACCAGTGCTTATGTTCAAAGAGACATCAGTCAGAGGAAACTAATTACAGCTGTAATGTCTGGAAAATGTTTCCTTCAACCACCTGCAGAGCCTCTAAGCTATTATGCCATGAACTGGTATTTAGGTCAAAATCAACTTAAGCCTTTGGGGTTACATCTTATTTCTTCTGTTTGAATTGACCTGGATGAGCCAAGAAAGTGACAGCTGGAAGTTAAATTTTGCACTGACAGCAGATCTGTGTCGGTCGCCCTCTAGTGCGAAATCTTTTGTGTACCTACTGCAGATCTTCTCCTATACTAAAAGTTGATTCTGCCCGTTTAAGGACAACCCCACAAATCTCAACAACTCTCTGGTGGCAGTCCTGGGAGTAATGCTTTGTTTAAAGTTCCTGCAGGTTTATGTTGAACAGGATCTCTAATTTTAAGCAGCAGGAGCCTCAATAAACAATAGGAAGGAGCTTTGAAGCTTTTGCAGAGGAAGTACTCTACAGTACAAGACACATCATCAATAAGGAAACTAGTTTTGCCTTAATAGCAGAGAAATATGCAGCCATGTAGGTCCAGGCAGTACTGTTACTTTGTATTGTTAACGAAATATGTGACGTGTGATGCCACAATGTGGTGCCTCTTACGTAGTCTCAAGGGCTAAAATATCAATGTAGGTTAAATGTTTTTTTTAAAAACAGCTATAAAACGGCAACACAATATAACATTGATTACAACGGTTATTGTCGAACTCGTTGTTATTGGGTTTTAAAGCATCCCTAAGGGCAAAACAAATCCAATCATAAGCTTATTTCATTGCACAGACACAAGTCATCCCCTTCTTTAGCGTCTTGTAGCAGCACTGTCATCGTCCCGTGTATCACATCGTTTGTAAACAATGTAAAACAATACCTACCCAATAATCCATGTTCTCTTAGCTGAATTTCACCGAAATTCCCTTTTTTTTAGACTACTAACTCTAGAAAGTCATTCTCAGCAACCTGCTCAGGCTCTTCGACTTCTCGTGTACATGCTACTACTCAACACATAATCTAGCTAACCTTGATTCAGGAAGTGAGTCGGCCCGATTTAACTACGCTCCCTGCGCATGAGCAGATCTGACAATGCTGTGAATGCATGTAGGCACCAAACCGCCTGCTTTCATTGGGTCGTCACATGTTTTGTAAATCTTGTATTTGCAAAAGCGAAGGGCTTCGCTCAGTGAGACTCCGAACTGGTTGAGTTAGCAAGACGTGATGCTGCTCCTCACAAGCTCCACAAGTTCTAGTTTAGTTCTAGTCTAGTTAGTAATAATAATAATAATCACCAGGACTGCAGTAGCTATAGCCAGGGCGTATAGGGACAGTTTATACAGTTCTATTTCTAATCTGTTCTCGAAGGTAGTCATGACTATATCTACAATAATTAATATATTGTTATTTTAATTAACCACAAACCAGAGAACTACTATTGGATTAATAAATATAATATATTAAATATATATTCATTCATCCAATATTGCTGATATAAACACTAGACACATAACACATAAACAAAAGACATTTAAACTGCCATAAATCTGTGATGTGGATTTTGCAAATTGTGATGATTCTGTGGTACCTTCATATTTACAACTGTTTTGGCCTATCAATTCTACTTTATTGTACTTTTAGTTCCCATATACTGCTGAAGGCATCATTTGAGGGTTTTTTTCCTTCTGTGAGTAACAGCGCCTCAGTGTAGCCGAGCAGTGGCACTGCAACTCCAAAGGCAATACGATAAAGACCATGCTGAAGATACATAATTATTAAAGTTCAGCACTAAGTCTGTGCTGTTGCAGAGTGTTTGTGTTTCTATATTATTAATGCTGTGGCTGAATTGCATTGTTGTTATCGAGCTACAGGGGCTTCAGTTTTACACAAGTGATTAACTTGATATGTTTTAGAGCAACATCTTTCAAACATTCTCTCAGTCAGCTCACCTTGTGGTGCACTGAATGGATGTGACGCTACTGATTATCAGGCCTTATCCAGTCGAATTAGTTGGCCTAAAAAGTGAGCTTTTATCTTAGTATAACTAAGTTCTATATACCCATTTGAAAAATGACCAAAATGAACGACTTAAAAAAATGTTGAGGTGAATGTAAATAAATTGGTGGCTTGGAACTTTAGGAGCTGTCTCCAATAAAACGGGCCGTATTTGCTTTAATTTTCTGGGGAAAATAGCAACCATGTGGTCCACGTTTATAAAAGAAAAATTAATTGTTTATGATCGACTTGTTGCAATACAAAATACTAAAACCCAAAAAACGGTATTTTATTTCTTCCAAATACTTCCTGCAATTTAGGCAACAAGCAACCACAGACATTTTAGAGTCAATTTCAAATATTTAGTCCCGTTACACTGACGTCCTGTTTGAGCGTAAAGCCTTTTTTAAATGAACAGTGATACATTTTTACATTTATAAATAAACGTTGACGTAATGTTAGACTTATTCGGAAGACTTCATATATTTGTCGAAAGAGCCCATGTTATTGTTCTGATTCACAAAGAACCACTAATGAAGACATTGAAGACAAGTTGTAATAAACAAAGAAAAAAAAATTCTGCGTTACTTTAAGGGGTGAAGAGGGCAACCTGCAGCCACAGCCCTATTTGTGCCTAAAATCTAACATCTTAAGAAAATACCGTCTCCAAAGGACAACTATTTCAGTGTAATTGGTGTACACTGTCTTCAGAAGCTGAGGTGAGAGGTACAATGCACTGGCTGTGAAAGGAAACTCCAAAGCACATTAAAAGTGAATTACTTCTTGTGTAAAGTGTGTTCGGGGTCATTCTGGTCACGACGCGCGCATCTCTCCAAAAGCGCACACGTCTCCAAAGGCGCACTCCATACTTTCTAAAAGCCAGTCACATTGTTGAGGGGTTCCACAAGAGGTGTACATATGGCATCCGGGTTGCAATTAAATGTTTTAAAGATGTTTTTCCTTTCTTAAAGAAGTTTCTTTTTTCTTTTTTTCTCCCCCGGCAGCTCTTTACCAGAGAGAACAAGAGGAGGGGGGCACATTGAATGGCTTCGCTGCTAGTTTGGGATGACAACAATCTGGTCAGCGAGTTTTTGGACTTTGATTGTCCCCCTCAAAACGTACTTCAAACAAAAAGCTGAGGACGAAAATAAAGCCCCACCTGGTACCTCTGTTTGCTAAAATAATAATAAATAGATTTCGTCTAATAAATAAGCAAAAGAGACTGTAAAGTGAAGTAGTAGAGGAAGTATTAATCAGGAGCATCGGACAGTTATCACCTGCTCTGGAGCTCGCTGAGTTTATTGTTAAATATTGTTAAATCACTTTTCGTAGCAAGTCTGCTTCGATATCTGCTATTTCCACAGCAACTGGGCGCTCATGTTTGCCCATACTTTGCATAACAAGCAGGACACTACAGCACACTGATAAAAATCAAGGAGAGAGACTGACAACTTCAAACCCACACCTGTCCATGATATCCGAATATGGATATGGCATCAAAGATTATTTGTAAAGTGCTAATATTCAGTTTACTTTAGACTTTTCGTGCCTTTTATAACAGCAAGGCACCATCTCCTATCTCACTGGTGTATTTGTCCAGTTTATTGAAAGCATATGGTTATCAGATTGCTCCTAAAACACATATTTAGACAGAAATTTAAAGAGAGTTTTTTGTGGTCCTTTGTTGGCAATTGTAAATCATGTTTGATCTCTGTCACACTGCCCCTGTCGCCCTCACCAGAGCTGAAACGTATTTGCGTATCGTTGACATATCTTTACTTTTCCAAAAAATAAAGTTTTATTACAAAAATGCAATGCGCAACCATTTTGTGGCGATAGTGGATATGTTTTTGGAGATGTCATAGCGCACAGATACAGGGTCGCAAAATAGAAAAAGTCAAGCTTTTATTATTGTGCCACACGACAAGACACTTAGTACTATCAGTTCACAGAACAGGTTTCACCCTCTCCAGTCCTCTTAATTGTGTGGCCTCATGCGTAATTGTCTTTGTCCAAATACCGGAGCTTTACGCAGCAAGCAAGTTTGCCCGAATATCTATGGGATTAAAATTTAACATTTACTTTGTTATGGGTTAGATTTTCTGAGCTAGAATATGAACAGGACGTTCCCTTTAAACAATATTTGGCAGCTCCCAAGAAACCATTTAACAGTTCGGCCATTTTACAGAAGCTTACACTTCTTTAATACCAACTTCACCAGCTCCTGCGGTTTGCGCCCAGTCAAATTACGCAAATGCAACCTAATTACAATCACTTGATTAAAAAAACAAATAACCGTGGCAACAGCAGTTTTCACTGGCATGGTCCTCTTGCAGTTGATTTTATAAGCTAGTTTGCTCAGTGACCATGAATAACAGGTATAGTACCCTGCACGGCGAGTGCCAATATTTTTAGTGCGTAAAAACTGGCGTTACAAGTACCCCTTAAGGATCTGATAACATGTACAAAGGCAAACTCGCATGCGATTAAAAAATGTAAATATTTTCAAATAAAAGTAACACAAAACAGCAAATATTTGCGTACTAAATTAATCGTTCTTAAACTTAAGAAATACCAACCGTCCTAATTTCAACATCTACTCATTAACATGAAAATGTGAGAAAATGTATTGCAGCCACGACTGCTTTCAGTGGAGCTGACCAATGAACATCTACACTACACCTATATTTTACCTGTCATTTTACAGTGTTTGGTGCTGGAGGAAGAATATGCCTAGAAATAGACTCTTGCGTTTGTGATATGCGTAAAAACACTTGGTCACTAGCATATAGTGTATTTTCCAAGATGCTCAGCGCTGGGATTGTAACGTGGAGTGGTTATTACATCAAACTATTATTACCACTTTTTAAATAGTAACTGTGGATAGAATATAAAATCATCAGAGGCAACGGCAATTCTGCATGCTGCCTAAGTTTAAATATGATCTGACCTATATTTGTGACACTTTACCACGCATGTATTTCACTGAATATGACACAAAGAAATACAGCATTGTGAAAAATAAGAGAGAGAGAGAGAGGGAGAGAGGGTGAAGGACTTCCTGCGTGGAAGCTGATTGGCCACTTGACAAGCGCTGTTGATTCAGGCGTCCACCGAGCAAAAAGATAAGATAAAGGCCATATAAAATGACAGAGATGCGCATCCATCCCTCACTGTCAGCTGCACAGATACACTCCCTGCTTCTTCAAGCTATAAGAGAGGGTTAACAAGAACTGCTGGCTGTCTCTACAGCTTCACCTTTCACGAGTATAGGTAAGTGCAAATATAGTTACGCATCTTAACTTTTATTATTTAGAGATTCACTAGATAGTTATACAATGTTCTTCGTAACGCGCTTCATTTTTGCCACGTAGAAAAGGAAAAAACTTCCCAGAGAAAATTAGTTCAATCATTTCAGTTGGCTTAGAGACAGTGGCACTGAAGAAAAGGCTGAGCTGGAGGTACTAGATCTTAAGATGTTGAGGTTCTCTTTGGGAGTGACAAGGATGGATAGGATCAGGAATGAGAAGATCAGAGGGACAGCTCATATTACATGTTGTGGAGAATAAGTCAGAGAGGCCAGATTAAGGTGGTTTGGACATATTCAGAGGAGAGTTGGTGAATATATCGGTAAAAGGATGCTGAGGTTGGAGCTGCCAGGCAGGTCTAGAGACAGTGAGCTGCCAGGCAGGAGGTCTAGAGGAAGACCAAAGAGGTGATTTATGGATGTAGTGAGCGAGGACATGAAGTTAGCATGTTTGAGAGAAGAGGGTGCAGAAGGTAGGGTTAGATGGAGGCAGATGATTCGCCTGGAAGAGAACAGCCGATTTTACATTTAGATTTCAGTTAAGTAGGGGTTTACATTTTTGAGGCTGATGGAAAAAAAATGGAAATATAATTTTTGACTTGCAAAGTCTTGCATTCACTAGATGATCTTTTAAGACACAATTCAACATAATTTATTGCAACGTCTTGTAAGACCGTGGTAAGAGTTCTTGTGTATCAGAGTTACTGATTGGATTTAAGCTGGTGAATAACTGTTTGCTTCATTACACAGGATGTCTCCTGAAGTACGATGCACTCCAGGTGACTTGCGCACACCCAGAGACGCAGTGGCGCACAGACTCTCTCACAAACTCCGCAACATTGTGAATGAAGCTGGTGGGACTTCAGAAGACTACAGAATAAATGTTCATGGAAAGCCACAGACATTTTTCCGAGGAACAGAAGCTCCTTCAACAAAACGACCAAAACACAAACCCAGATGTGTGAAGTCAGGACAGCGTGGCCGGCGCAGAATGAAGGCCAACGACAGAGAGCGTCACCGGATGCACAACCTTAACTCCGCTCTGGACGCGCTGAGAAGCATCCTGCCGGCGCTGCCCGAAGACGCAAAGATGACAAAGATCGAAACTCTGCGCTTTGCATACAACTACATCTGGGCTCTGACCCAGACTCTGCGCATGTGTGACCAACGCGCATATGGGGAAGATCAGCTGCTAGTGGAATCGTTTCCGAGAAGCCCGTCGAGCGTTTTATCTGCTGACTGGGAATCCTCTTCACCTGTGGAGTCTGGTTATGTGACCTCGGCTGACTTTGAGCCGAGATACTCTTACACATCGGTTGATGAAATAAACTCTAAAATATTTACAAGAAATGAATCCACGATTCCTATTGCCTTCTATTTTAAGTCACTATGTGTTGAAAACGATCTCAGAAATAATTGAAACTGACCAAATGTGTACCTAATTTTTGCTTTTTTAATCATAATGTCACATCTGTGTGTTGGAAAGCCTCTTTCCTGCGTTGTACTGGTAATTTAATCCATACAATGAAAGACATTGTCACAAAAGAAACCTCCGAAAATACAATCAATTATTTGGGAGGACAAACCACTGGTTTTCGCTGAAAATTTTATTTGGCAATAATATTCAAATGTGTTTTTGAGCCATTTCACTGAATAACAATGTTTATTTATTTAATAAAAATGTATAAAATATGCTGAATGTCTTGTGGGTAAAAAAATTGTCTAATATCATGAACACAATGAAAATGTACAAACAAATGTCCAAAAACAAATATTACTGTAACACAGTGGTTGTCTTTCACATAGAAAAAAGGGAATGCCATCTTATAGTTGTAGATGCCAAACTTATTGTGCAAATTAACATTTTCAAATGTAGTTCATTATGGTCCTGCCTACCAGTGACAGTACTGAAGCAGAATGCAAGAGAAGACCATTTTCTAGTCTGAGAAGTAGCAAGAGCTAAATGTTGGAATGTCTTGGATTGTGTTGTGGCGTCCTGTAGTGGCGTGCAGTCCGAGGCCGGGTTCAGTAAGCACTTTACTTGGGGAAAACTGTGACCACGTCATAGCCCTCGGGTGGAGTCACTCGCTCACGTGCGTGCTTCTCACAATAAATCTGGTCCTCCACAAAGAAATGTCCCTTCTGTTTCAGGTTGACGTCGCAGTCTGCACAGGTGTAGCACTCAGGGTGACGGAACTTGGTCCTCAGCTTCACCACCACCCCACTGAAGCGGACATACACATATAACATCAGGCTTAATAAACACAAAGTTCTGTTCTTTATTCAGATTCTAACATATGACGTTGATTAAAATGATTTGGTATGTTCACTGTAGAAGGTATTTAGCCACACTCCAAGGGTAGTATTTTGAGAGGTGAACATGTTAAACATGTCATTTTAAAGCTGTGATCATCCAAATGGCTTTTGTAACAGGGCTCATTTGTTTGGAAAGACTTTCTACAACATTTCTGAACCGGGCTTTGTGTAACTTATTAGAAGCAAAACACCCAACATTTGTAACAAAACCACAGTGTTGGGTGACGAGGTTTGTGTCAGATAGGGACTATGGTCCGAGCCCTAGGAAGGCTAGTCAGGCACATTTATGTAGAAACTATACGATTCATTTTCATAGTTTTCAAAATGGCATAAATATTGCAGTGGCAAAAGAAGAACAAATTAGCTAATACTTTGCACATGTGATCTTGTACTGCAACAATAAAATGTGTTAATTTACCAGATAAATGGGAGAAGATCTAAATTGGGCCTGAGCAACAACAATAGTAAAATCCACTGAAACTATAAAGTTTAAAGAAATTATAGTTTTATCACATAAAAAAATAAAATATAAAAGCTATGGTGTGGAATCAACTAGAATAAATTTTATGGCAAGACTTAGCAGAAAACGAGCTTCAGGAGAACTGCTGGTTTTTGTTTTGTACTTTTCAATAACTCAACCACAAGAGGGAGACACACTAACCATAGACAACAGAATCTTTGGGTTGAATCAGTGTTTTGAATTCTACTTTTACAAGGTTATAATTTTTCAGTTTTAGGTTGAAACTGTCAGAAAGGTGTTAATTGTACAATGGGTTAAAATGGGTAGGGGAGTCGCACTGATGTGCATTATAATAAGAGGTGGTTCTAACATTTTAGCCCCCCTCGGCTGACCTCAATAATGTAAAAGTGTAAAAACTTTAAACGGCATTCACAGTCACCGCTGAATCTCCTGAGGCAAACCCTGAACACAGAACTGCTTTGACAATGAATTTGGATTTAGACAAAGCCATAAATAGCCAACACATTGCTTATGTGCAATGCCTATAAAAAATGCAATTTGTAAGTCAACAGTGCATTCAATACTTACACAATCCCCGATCCGCATTTGTCACACATGGGTAAGTGGTCTGCATTCCCCACTGATGATCCAATCTTTGTTGAGGGGGCTTTCACACTCCTGAATCCAGATGGTTTATCAGAGTCGCCTAAAAAAACAAAACAAAAAAAACAAATAAACAAAAAACCTTTTACACATCTGTAATTCTTTTCATTCGTAGTTTTTATATTAGGCAATGAGAAGCAAATCCATTTTCTAATCTCTGATTTAAAAAAAAAAAAAAAAATACCACCCTCAGTCCGAAAACTGCCATTAACAATAAACGCTGGCTTACCTGTCTCAAGAATCTCCTGAAGCACCTTGAATGAAGCAGACTGTCGAGGAGGTTCACTCGACTCTTGGTTCTCCTGCAGCATCTTGTAGACCTCTGACTCTGCAGCTACAGGGGGGCGCTTGCCTGTCTTTGATGGATCCAATGGGGCTCTAAAAAGTGAGTGTTTACATTTCAATATCTCTGCAGGACTAGCAGGATGCAAAAAAAAAAAAGCAAACAGCAAAGAACTTTTCGTTATCAATGACCTTATAAGATAAGGTTCATTCTTTAAATTTTATACACCATTTAACTTTTTTTTTTTTAACTGCGTTTTAAAATTGTAGACTGCCAAAGTAGCTTAAGTGTTACATATAAGATTTAGAAACACTTGTCAGTAATATACTTTCTTGTAAATGTATACTTTATACTATAAATACACTTTCTTTGCTTTTTAAGTCTGTCTTGAGTTACTCTTGATCCCCTTAGAACCCAACGTTGACCCAGACTGGATCAAAGGGTGTTATTTCGGCTCATCTTACTTGGTGTTGGGTTCATTGGGTGCCGTAGTTTTAGCTTCATCTACAGCTGAGTTGAAGTTCTTGATGTTCTCTGAAGAGTAAAGACCAGAGGGGTTGTTGTACTGGTTGGACACGACTTTGGAGCCCAGACCAGTGAAAGGCAGAGCACTCCTGTTGTGGGTTGAACCTATGTGTTTCACCTCCTAAAAAATGAAAGAGAAAAAAAACAAACAAACAAAAAAAAACCCCAAAACTTCTGTTAAAGGCTTTTGAGAGCAAAAAGATGAGTGCAGGCATCACATGTTTGTGTGAACATTCTCTGAAACATGCAACACTAGTGCAAACAGTAGTGGTCACACATTTTGACAACTTCAAACATGCTCCTATTTTCTAAAAACTTCATAGGTTTTGTACACGTACAAACATGTAGCTGATATCAAGGGAGTTATGAATATTACTCAACACCTGTAAGCACCCAACCTCTAGTGTTTCATACATTAGTGTTGCAACTTGCAATAATTTTAAAAACTGTGTTTGGTAAGAGAGCTTCTTAACTGCTGCTTCTAGTTTAAAGTAAAGTCACACAAGTCAGCAGGATATGATACATGACTGTGGTTTCTGCCTTAATTATAGCTAATGGTCTTTCAAGACAAAGACGTCATGATGCTGGAATGCTATCAAAGTGGGCACATAAATACCACCAAATCTAGCTCATGCTTCATGGTAAGAGAGAGCATGGAAATGCCTCCAAATATAGCTAATGCTTCAAGCATCTGACAATTAAATTGCAGTATATCCCAAAGTCTATGCAAGTAAATGTAAATGTACAAAAAAAGAAAAGTGGAATTGCTAGCATGTTACAATAGCCTGAAAAGCATTATTGTGGCTTAAAGAATTAAAAAAGTGTGTTTCAAATAGTGCTTGAAATGTATAATTCTGTGTTTATATCAAAAAACAAACAAACAAACAAACAAAAAAAAGCGCAACATACAGAGCCTAGGACACATCACACAGTTTCCTACATGAATTCACACTTTGGCCTCAACCTTCGATTTAGCAGGCAGGAACTGAGGCTTGCGTCAGAGCTTGGCTGATAAAATACAATCTCCTAGGAAACCTCCTGTTGGGAAGTAAACAATGACTTAATTCTTGGCAGTATGGAAAAAGAGAGAAGAAAAAAAAAAACGCCACAAGGATTTGCAGGCGTGGTGGGAAAGGGACTGTTTAAGCTTCCAGAAACTATACGTATACCTGTACATGGGATTTTCCCATTTCAATTTAAATAAAATGAGTTGGGGAATGGAGGCAGGTAAGGAAATCATTTTAAACACTCAAGCCCTGCTTTTATGTTGACACATACCCGTGGCTCAGATGCAAGATTCATCTTGTACGGATGTGACCTCCCCTCCTCGGATGAAAGTGGTGACCACAATTTTGCTTCTGACCTGCAGACAGAGGAAGCAAAAACAAACAAACAAACAAAACAAAACTTGAAAGGTGCAAGATTTACAATAGCTTAAATGTAAAACTATTCTGTTTCTGGGTGTGTTTTCCAATGTAGCTGCACATCAACTATTTTGCCTGTGTCTTTAAATGCACAATGGACGTTGTTCTGTTTTTACGGCAAGACTCCATAACAAGAACCAAACTGAAGACATTTGGTTCAATATGCCTGTTTAATCCATTTTATCTTTGTTGCTTGAAATGATGTGGTGCCAGAAATTCATGAAGCAATATTATGACATGGCACAGTATTACAACATAGCTATACATAAACTGGCAGACATGCCATTTTGAAAACATGAATAAACATAGTGTCACTCCCTGAACACCTGGATTGTGGCTGAGCTTGTGCATACCATACAGGCGCATGCTGTTTTGTTCTACCTGTCTATGGAAAGCACCATCTCATCTATACACCCCTTGATCTTGTTCTGTGCTTCCAAGTGAGTCATGTCGTCTGTTGATTCTCCATCGATGGCCAAGATTATGTCACCAATACACAGGTTAGCCTCGGCAGCTTTACTGCCAGGGTTGACCTAGAACACAAGAGAAATCATTAATTAAAAACCTTTTGGGGAAAAGCTTGAATTGAGGCTTTTAGGTTTTTTGAAACCACCAAAAGCCAAGTTGTACTTTTGTACTTTTTAACATCTATTTCTGAAATAAACACAACTTAAACATAAAATAATAGTTCATAGTTAGATGTGCCCTTATAGCCGGAAAATGTAATTCCCCGATAAGAACTCATGTCTACAGTTCTAATGTTTCACTGAGCCTTGAGGGCGAGCACTGCCCTGAGGGCAAACACTGCACTCAAGATAAAGGCTGGAAGCAGACAGAGTCTCTGGCACAGTCCAGGAATTCCTAATCATTTTTCCATGGGTGGAGAGGACAGACCACTGTAACATTTACAGCAGAAACAACAGCAGCTACTTAGACAAGGTAAACAATAGAGAGTCATATTCTAGTTCATTATTGCCACATTGTAAAACATGTTCAGGTGATATCCCTTTGTGTGTGCCATTAGTCTTGTAAAGTAACTGCAGCTATTGCAAAAGCTTGGATTAGCTCATGTGTTTCAAAATAAAGCATTTTAAATGTTCTTGCCAAAGTCTACAGCCATGATGAAACACTGGTAAATGTGGACAGGTTTAGCATGAACACAAAATGTTAAGGTCACAAAAACAAGATATTTAAAATAGCATAAACCTAATCCAGCAATCAATGACTTCAGACCACCATATTTGAAGCTCTTTAGAGTAACAGAAATAAAACACCCAGGCAAGTGTACTGTTTAAGCTACTGTCATGTGCAAAACTTAGCACCCTCTTATTTTCAAATGGCAATTTGGTTTCATCAACACAATATTTAATGGACAACTAGCTGTATATCTAAAGTTCGTTTTTAATAAATGTAGAGGCAAGGTAGATGCAAACTTTAAATTTTCATTATTTTACTAGAGCCTTTTTCCTTTATATACCCTCATTTCCAATTTGGTTACTTCTGTTGATGAAAGAACATTTGTAGTTGCTGCATGTGTATTGTTATTATGTTAGGTTTAGAGTTTTAAAATAAAGGGTCCTAACTTTTGCACATGATTGTAGCTCAGCTGAAATAAAACGTCACAGCAGAGACCAACACGGTGAGGTAATGTTTGCTAACATAGTCTTGGTTTAACGTTAGCTTTCCATTAACGCCGCTGGTTTACGTTAAGTTGGTTCACTGACGTTAGGTTTCTATCCGTATAGTCTTAGAAAAATCGAGAGGAGACAACAAGTGAAAGTTTTAGCCGGGACAGGCACAGATGAGTGTAGCAGCTAACAGCAAAACGTAACGTTACTCACCCGGGAAATAGCCAGTGGCTGCTCGAAGTCCTTTCCCCCAACCAGCCGGAATCCCCAGGGCCCAGGACCCTGCATTTCCACCCGGAGAGGCATGTCGTTACTTGTTAACAGAGCCGACTGAAGTTAGCGTCAAACTGTCTTTGAAGGTCTGTCCCCGGCGACCAGTTCACTTCCTACAGCATACGAAAAGTGCAGAGATCTATAGGCCGTAGTCCCATCAATACCGGAGAGGGGAGGACTCTCAGGACTCAGCTGGTCGAGTACAAGTTTTCTCGCCGATAAGTGAGAGAGAACGAAGATCGTGTATTGTGTGAGGAAGCATCACTCTTTAAAGTGTGCGGGGAAGGTTGATCAAGCCGTCAGGTAAGAATACGGTGCTGTAAAATCTACATGTCACGTGACACATGCATGACAGCAACTGCTTGTATATTCATTCATTTCCGAGACATTGCATTTAAGATAAAACCCGTGACAAGCTTGTTTTGTTTGTCATCAATTCTCATGAAAATAATAAATGAAATATATAAATTTATGTATAAAAAAAACATAATCTGTTTATCAAGAGCCTGATATACATTGTTCCTTTGATTAAACGTTATATTGCGTTTGTATTAGATGGCGTGAGTGATTTTGAAGAGCTAGATGTATTCCAAATTTTATTTATTTATTTGTTTGTTTGTTATGTAACTGGTATTCTCTAATAACTTTACAATATATATACACATCTGTCTGATGAAATCACAGTCTAACATTTGTTTGATGTTGAACTTTTTGATTAAAAGTAACATATTTAAAAATGAGTAGGGTGCTTATGTGTTGCCCAATAGGACTTAACGGTTCATGATTGGAAAATACTTTGCGGAGTGATCCTTCATCACTTTTCTAACTCTCAGACAAGTAGTACTGTTAGTTGTAGGGACGTCGGCCTACCGGTACGTCACCTTGTTATATGCAAGCTTACCATTTATGGTAGAGCCAAATCCCAGGATGTGGAATGTGCCACTCCCAAAATAAAAATTCTTGCCCTAGGAGCTCTGCTGAAAGTGCAGAGAAAAGCCCCAGGCACACTGACACAATGAAACACGTCCTCTTTTGTGGGCTTACCAAACTCTTACAAAATATGCGCTTAATCCAGGTGAAAAGGATCCATTTCTGTAGAAACACATCTGTTAACACCATCACTCTAATTGGATTTTTAACCAGCATGTGTCACAGGCTTCACAGAGCAGCTAGAATAAGCTAGTAAAGTGACTGATATTACAGAAGCTATCCCTAATTTCACCATTGTATTTATTTCTATAATTGCCCAGGGTGTTGTCTAAATAGTATACAACATCAATAATAATCACTACATAACAAGCCACATTTCACCAACCCAAACTAACAGCTCCATTTACAGCACAAATGCATTTGAGCAGAGGATTTGTCTTTTAAAACACACTTCACAGAAGACTGTGTTAAAAACTGTGTTTCATCACAGGATTCCCTCTGTTTTCATTCAGTTTACAGGAAGGCAACTCACACCAAATGGTTTAAATTGATTTATTAAATATTGCATAATACTGAAGTCACAGCAGTGTATAGAATTTTATTTTAATATTGTCAATGTAACAGCACTGCAAATTGAAGCAAACAAACCAAACGTGTTGCAGGTTGTGTGTCTCATCAAACTAGTCCATTGTTATGATTATTAATCATTATGTTGAAGCACTGTGTCACACATTTAGGTACAGTACATGACAAGTTCTTAGTAAATGTTCCCCCATCCCAGAGACTAAGACTGATGGGAAAACAATTGTTATATTAAATATATCATGGATACATTTCAGCGATAATCAAACAAACAAACAAAAAAACAAAAAATGAAAATGAGGCACAATTTTGCTTCAAACGTAAGGAATTATGATCCTCACAAATGGCAGCGTAATGTTCATATGTGTCAAACTTCCTGTGCTCATAAACGCTCCACTCTGTGCTTTGCCAAAAAACCTTCAGGTAAATAAACCTTTGCAAGTGATGAGAAGCTCAATCTGATGCTCCCATCACTCACAGTCGACTTCTTATTTTACATATTTACAGTCATTCTTGTGCTGTGCTGCATGTGTACACTGTTTGAGCCAGATTCATATACTCATACATTCATACATCCTGTGATGTTTTACAGAGCACAATATTACAGAAAGAATTAATTGCGAGTTGTTTTGTGGCTAAATGAGGGATTGCTTATGTGACCACTATAGTGTGTTAGAGATGGAGCAAAACTCATCCTTTTCTTGTTCTCTCATGGAAGACAAACTATTTTATAGCCTTTGGGTCCACAAACTCCCAACCAATCAGCACATTCATGAGAAGCTAGTGTTACACAGGAACAAAAATGTTTGGCCAGCATTTGGAAGGAAAAACATGCTTTTGTGGTGTCACAAAATACCTGAACATTATATCAGTGCTATACAGGCAAACCCACAATGCAGTGCATTACATTCTGTTTTATTTTTCTGAGTAAATACTTCATTTCAGAGAGTCTCAGTGGTGCTTATTGCATGAAGCAACACCTGATTTTGTAAGAGGACGAAACACTGAGTGCTGCAGGATTTTATTAAATACTTCATCGATTTTTAAACTTCATATATCACTAATGTTTTAGTCACATACAGCTTCAAATTATGGTCCAATAAGGGCAATCATCACTGCACTACTATTGCTTACACATTCAAAAAAACTGAGATATACAGTAACACTGTTAGATTTATTAAGTGAGACTTTTATCCTTCAATACTTCACTTTGTATTTTAGATTTTGTATAGAGCTAATCAAAGAGTTATCCTGAATGGTAGGCCACTGATAGTCTGACACCATTTGATTAGTAAAAGTACGTAATAGTAAGCTTCAGATTCCTCACTAGAGCAACCCTCCTGGTATTTTAAAATACCTTTTCAACAATTGTCCCTAAAACTACACCCATGTACTACTTTGGGCAGGTCCTAACACGCACTGAGAATTTTTTGCAAGTACAATTTGACAGCTCTGCTAAGGACTGGGGAGCATACTTCAGTGGTTGATGACAATGAGGAATTTAATGAAAATACAAGCAAAGAAAAAAATAACAATAATTATCATGCTTCTATGTGCATGTGTAGATAACCTACTCTGACATGTGGTGTCTCTTACAAGATCGGATGATGAAGATGTGGGAGCTTTGTCCTCACAGGAAGACGCCCCTGATGCTTTGATAGCCGAATTCAAAGCAATTTTATATCAAGGAGATATTAATGTTCAGTGTGCAGACACAGTTAACGTTGCCATAGCTTGTGTTTTCTTTGAGCTAAAGGTGCACATATAGGGGTGACAGTGTTTCCTGCTCTGATTTGTTTGCCAATCTCAATTTTATACTGGATGCTATACTTACTATGTGAGTCATTCCACTAACTGCATTACCCAAGTTGGAGTCATTACATATGAAAATATGTAGCCAATATTTGAAGGCCTCTTAAAGTTTTCTGTACACATTTACATGACTAAAACATACAATCTTATCATTAAGGGCATGGTTAAAATCTCATATGCTTTTAAAAAAACAGCATCATTTTATAAGACACCTTGTTGGCTGTACTTAAAACATTGATTAGCTTTTTTTTTGCCACCAATGAGTAATCTACTATTACTTGTTTGGTGGGATCTCCTTTACCAAACAGGAAGTTAAGTGCTACCGCACCTATCCTGTCGTTGAGCTGGAATCAGCTAACTTACAGGCATCACCCATCAGCAAACACAGTTTGCTTCTATTTTAACAAAGGAGGTGTAAAATGACAAATAAATAGTTTCTCAAAAATATAGGATGTGCATATACTTTTTAAAGTTTTTTTGAGGCATCCATCACAGTATTGGTTTCTGAATTAGATGAGATGTCAGTATTTTAGTGTTCATAGTCATGCATGCGGCTGTTGAATTACAACCTTTGAATAGAATACAAAGACAATACTTAAGTGGTATAGAAAGATTTTTGGGTTACACTGGGAGTTTTGGGAGTTTTAAATACTGTGATGTTCTTCAAAAGTAGCCAATCTTTATTTTCCTGTCTGTATGTCAGATTAATATTTCTAAAAAGGCTTCACATGTAAGGCCTAATATATTTATAGTTATTTTCTTACATTTTGAATGAGGTAAACCATCCAAGAATTAACCATCACATTAAATACATCCATGGTAAATTAATCCCAACACTGAATTTTTCTTTTGCAAGCAAACGCTAGACAAATAAAAATAATTATGATTAATGAAATGCATGGTTTGCATCATGACAAACATCTCTGGTGCTAAAAGGTAGCTCATGACAAACCGCTCCCACCCCCAAATAATACAAAGATACATTCTGACTCCTCCAAAGTCCATCTCAGGTAATAAAATCTGCTCTTTCTGCTGCCGGCCTCCAGACTGAGGTGCTACTTGAACACTTGCGCAATGGTTAAATTACATGGACGAGATGGAAGCTACTGTGTGTACTCTATATTAAAAGCTAGCTTATGGTAGGTTTTCACACAGAAGATTCCACATGTGGAACGGACAAATTCTGTTAAGTGACTGTGTATTGAATGATCAAGGTGTACACCATATTGAGGTTTGGGCAGTGAGCATCTCTGTCTTCGCCTCTTACAGTTTGACATACCTCAGGCCAAACTGATCACTTTCCCAGACAAAATGGAATCGCCTGGCTAAATGACTATTCTAACCAATCAGCCATGCACGATAGAAATGACTTCCCAAGCTTGACAGGCAACCATGTGTTTTAGCCAGATTAGATATCTTTACAGTTTCACCTCCTTCACGTAATTCCCGGGGAAAGTCCCAAATTGTTTTGTCCTCTTTGAAGTTCCTGTAGAAAAACAGAAAGAGAAACTTAGATCAGAGAACAGGAAATTCAAGTGTTCTGTCTCAAAATTCTAAATCGATTTTGTACAAAACTATGTCATCTCAGATATATTTGAAGTAAAGAGCAGGAAGCGTGCAAGCACATTGCACTCTTCAAAAAGCCTACATATAACATTGCACACATGTGGTTCTTTACTGTCATTCTTCAGAAACCCTATATGGAATAATGTGACAGCGCCAGTGTGACTGCATCTCTGAGGAATTTATCCCAAGGCACATACCAACAAACCAGCCGTCATCGCACTTCTCCATGACGCTGACGAGATCTCCCTCCTGCAGCTCTAGCTCATCATCGTTCTGTGGCACGTAACTGTACAAAGCCTGGAAACTGGAGCAGGACACAAAAAAATAATTGCAAATTTGCAAAGCTGAAAAGAGACGAAACGTTATTCACTAAAAATAAAAGGGTGGGTGACCTAAAGTGCAATTAAAAAACTGTGTAAAACTAAAACTAAAACTCAGATCTTACTCACATTCCACAGTTGAGACGGCTCGGCTCCGGGCTGCTGCTGTGTGACTGGGGTTGCTGGGAAATGATGAGAGATTGTTTACTGAGGTGGGGGTGCAGTCTATGGACAGAATCATGGGGGCGGTGGGACAGGGTGCTGCAGTACCTCACCGAGGTCTCAGCTATATTTAAGATCTCATTACACACTGCCTCCTAGTAGCAGGTGAAGTCATCAGAGAAAGACAGACAGCAGGCCCACCGAGTGTCCCGGAAGAGGCCGAGGTGAAGTTGAAGGGGAGAGGTGAGGAGTTAAAGAGTTAGGGAAGGGGGGTGAAGGAGACAGGAAGGTAGCTCCAATAAGTAGAAAGGGAAAATCAGGTAGTGATCCGTTAAAAGCCAGAAGAAAAAGCAGAGGAGATGTTGGAGGAACCCAGAGGGATTGGCATGAAAAGGCAAGACACCAGAGTGAGAGCACGTAGACAGGAAACATAAAATATTAGTTCACTTTTTAACAGGTAAAACCTAAAGGAATAGTTGGACATTTTGGGTAGCGCTTGTAAAAGGTAAACTGTATTTTTAATAAAGTGTATAGAATGAGTGGGGAGAAAAGCTAAATGGGCCAGTAAACCTTTGCTTGACTTGTTTTTTTCAATTGTCTATATGTAAATGATCAGACAACCTTTCCAGTAGGTTTGAACTACTTTCCAATAAAAAAATCTAATCCTCGGGTTTAAACAATGTTTGTGCTGTATTGTGTTGATAAGTGAGCTTTGAATAACCAACTTTGATGCTGCTAAAGTTAACTGGCCATTCAGTAACATATTTAACAAACCAACAACCAAAAGAGAGATACTTATCTTTTTAATGTTTGGCAAGAAAGCAAAAAATAAAACCAAAATGTTGAACTATTCCTTTGATAAAAGGCTGGTCCTCTACAATCTTATATGTGCAACTGTATGCTGCACAAATAAGAAAAACAAATATAGAAGGCATAATGCCTGTTAAAGGTGATGTGAGTAAAATGGATGTTTGAAGATGGTAGGTTAAAAATGAAGTTACATAATTACACAATATGTTTGTAAAACTTTTATCATCTTACCGCAAATGAGTTAACATTGTTGTTATCCTGGATGTCAAACAGCATCACAGGGCTTCTGGAGCTCTGTCCATGATGGTCACCTTCATTCTTCACAAACTGCAACACAAAAATATCACATCAGTCTGGACATAAAAAATAAAAGCTGTTCCCTGGTGATGGCAGCATTGTCCACCTGCTATAGATACTGTCATACTGCTGAGACAGTCAGGTTGTAGGTTTCCTGCAGGTTGAAATTTTAGCTTGCAACACCTTTTGAAATAGAAACCAACACGTGAAACCTATAAATACTCACTAATAAATATGTCACTGTTCAAAATAAACGTACAACTTCCCAGTGCATTCAAGTTACCACCTCTGCACAGCACATCAACATGCAATCATATGTTAAATTTTATGTAGAAAAAAATTACTTTGAATCTAAATACAGTCCTGGAAATCCAAGCACAACAGCTGCTCTTACAGCTAGGAATCTGAAACTCTTCTTTTTCAACACTGTAAAATATTAGCGTGTTAGTAGCGCACAAACACACACAACATCATGCATATTTGCAGTCTTCACTAATGTGATAAAGGTGAACTTATTCTGCCTTTAATAAACTACCAGATGTATCTCTCCAACTGGCTAAAATCAACTTCAGGCCACATATAATTTAGCCACAACATGTACACTTCTGCTTCAGTATGTCTAGTTTAGGGAATCAAACTGTTGCCAAAAGCCCATGTTGCAGAGTGATACAACACCGCACACCATGCAGAAGATACCTCTGCAGGGCTATTTTGCCTGTTGCCCTGGGCTGCACGGCCCCCATCCCCCTCTGTGCCTTCCCCCTCTGTCAATTCCTTCTCCCCCCTGAGCCAGCCCTCCAGCACAGGCCATCCACACGGGCTCATGCTGCGTGACAGATGTGAAGAGGGATGGGAGAGTAGGAAGTCCTCCCCCTGAGGAGGGGTGAATGTAAGGAAGGGAGTGGTTGAGTTAGGCCTGGGAGGGTAAGGCGGTGGGAGCGGGGAGGCTGATGGGGAGGCCATAGGTGAGATGCAGTATGGGCTGCCGGTGATGGGAGGCACAGGGCTGACAGAGAATGGTGGGGGCAGGTACTCGCCGCAGCGGTAAGACACAGTGGGCAGCGGTGGCAGGGGTGGGGTGGGGGCAGCAGGAGGGCTCCCGCCTCCCACAGTCAAGGAGATCCACTCAGAGGAGATAGCGTGGACCTCGGGGGACACGGAGCGGCGGGGGGAGCGAGGGAGGGGCAGGGGAGAGGTGGTCAGACGGTTGAGCTTTTTATAATAACAGGAGGAAGATGATAGAGGCAGAGAGAGGAAGAAGGGATGAGAGAAAGGAAAGGAAATGAAGGATGAAACAAATTCACTAGTAACAAAAAAAATAAATTAAAGGTGGGCATCAAAGTGATCACAATAGCTAAAAATGTAGGTAAACGCTCAATTACATGTTCTACCATCGACCTGTCAGTTTGGCTCCTTGTCCTTACCTGAGGAGAAGTATTAGTGCTGCGCTGTGGCGACTGGCTGACAGGAGGGTCTGGAAACTCCACTCCGTTTCTGACCCGGGGCCTTTTGTGCACGTCTACATAGGTGACAGGGAAGATGCCTTGCCGATTAGTGCCGGATATTTTGCCTTCGAACCAGTTCTCATCAACTCTCCGAATCAATGTGATCTTCTCTCCCTGCAAACATAGGAGGTTTAGAAGATTGTTAAATATTGTTGAAAACTTTAATGTTTTTCAGTGTGTGATAATTAATTCCTTCACCACACCTTTCTGAAAGACATCTCCACCACTGTGTCTCCATTGAAGTTGAAGCGGGCGATAGCCTCTCCGTATTCTAGGACCTGTACAGGGGCACTTTTCTTTGGTTGGGCTTTCTCTGTGGGGGGAAGGAGCTGCACAGGAAGACAAATAACAGAAATGACTGAGCAAAGAAACACAATTTTAGGAAGAAACGAGAAGCAGTTTCTGAGTTTGTCATACATGTGAATCAGAACATATTAAACATTCTTTAATTTCTACAATTAGCTGCCTTTCAAGAAACTTCATTGTGAGAGAGAGAACCCACATACCTCAACGTAGCTTCGCGGGAAAATACCAACTCTTCCATGATGTTCCCCTTCATACCAGTTTTGATCTACCTGTCGAATGATGTACACAATGTCTCCTTTCTGAAATGGCAATTCCCTAGAAATCAAGTTGCAGAGATATTAGTTTCTCTCATAAAAATGAAAGAATTACAATTTTAAAACATCAACATTTAAATAGTGATTTCTTCTCTGATAATAAGCAAGGTGGAACCAATATTACCACATATGTGATTTTTACAATATTTTAAATCAAATAAACAGCCTAAAAACAAATGCTCCCAGTTTTGTATTGGACTACCTCTGCATTGACTGAATTGGCTTTATCCTGCATCTACATAAAATTTCAGATTTTTCCTACTTACTTTAGAGATTCTGCTCTAAAGTCAAAGCGAGCCATGGCTGGAGTTTTCTGTGCAGGAAAAAAAAACAAGCATTTTATGACTCTTTTTTTATGACTACAGCTAGATACAGTAAATATAAATCTTGCACACTAAATACTCTTATGTACACACACCTTTGTCACTTTTTGGCCTCTCTCTGTGCTTTATAATTTACAATAATAAAGAAGACTTTCTGGTGTTCGTTGTTAACTGTAAACCTGGGTTGTCCTTTCAGAGTCCCCTCTGTAGACAAATATTTTACCAATGACAGCAATGACATGCTTGTGACTGACCGGGTTACTTGTCCTCTGAAGCATGCCCAGATAGAAACTATAGTGGGTTGTTTACAGTAAGACTAACCCTCCAAGAGTTCAGAAAAACTTTGTTAGAAACACTGGCAGAACTGATAAACACATTCTGTATACAGTGTACCTAGTCGACTGTGTGTGCAAAGTCTGTTGGAAATGTTCATTTATAAACTCTACAACAACTATTGCTCTCATCGTCTGAATTTTGACTCAGAGGAGAAAGCCATCTGTGTCTGCAGAAATCTTGCTGACAGGCTCATCACCACCCACCCCCTCCCAGCACAAACTGGGACTCACGCACAAACTGACAAAGCATCTGCCATCACTTTTCCTGCTTACAGAAGGATGAGACAAGCCCTGCATTGTACCTCTATGCCTGATTTCCTTTTCACTGTGTTATCTGTGATGTTGAGCAGGTCTCCGAAGCGCTCGTTGGTGATGAACTGGTGGTGCGTTGGAACAATGCCCGTGTGTCGCCTCGATGCTGTGTCAGCCTCTTCCTGTTCCCGCTTCAGCCGCCGCTGCTCCTCCAAGATTTTCTGCCAGGAAACCAGACTAGACTGTTTGTTCCCTGCAGATATGGGTCTTGTGTACTCTTTTATTCTTTACTGAAGCAGTCAGTGAGGTTAAATTTATGAAAGTTTGGCTTGAGTTTAAAGTGGATTCACCTCTTTGTCCCCATGACGTCTCCGCAACATTTCATCCTGGCTCTCCCCATGGGCTGGGGATGAGTCTGAAACAGAAACAGAGAGAGGTTTATACTGCAAAGCCTTTTCAGTAAGCCCAAGTAAAGAACAAAACTTTTCAAACATAAGACAATGATATTGTAGTCAAATCCCTAATTCTAATCAACAGAATCATAAAAATATACAATAACTACAGTACAACCACACATGCTTTAAATGAACACTAGAAATTCTGAAACACTAAAAGAAAAAGCACACACATGTCAAAAAAGCCAAATGTAATCCTGCATGCGCATAGGGATGAACACAGAATGATCCCATGTGTGTTCGTGAAAAAACAAATGCAGGAAAGAAAATATGAACTCTATATAATATTGTACCTTATACAAAATAAACATCCTGACATCATGATTTTACTGATCAAGTTTCAGCTTGTAATTTGTTACTTAATTTGCTCCCCACATCACCATAGATGTTTCATTTTGTTTCTGATGCTCCAAGTACCAGCTGTTACGTAAAAGAAATCAAAGCAGGAAAACATCCTGTCTGGCTAAAACAAACCTTTTATAGTGTGAGAATGAAAGATGGCAGATGTAAACAGTCCCCAATAAGCTGGGAAATAAAATATGAATACAGACATGGTGAGACATCAATTTGAGAGAGTGTATGCAATCTTAGGTCATAATAACCTGCTTAAACATTGCAGTGGATTTCTGGGATTGTTGTTAAAGATGAGGTTATAAGGACAAAATTTGACATATCATTGTGGAACATAAAACGTTAATATTATATTTCCTTTTATATGACCCATAACCATGTAACAGATTCATCTGGTTTGATGTAATGCTTATGCAGGCTGTAGCACTCTTGCATACAACTCAAATCTGATGTCAAAAGGAGATATACATTACCAAAAGCTGCCGAAGTGTTTTGAAAGGTTTGGGGGACCATAATCAATCACAGAGAAATGGAAGAGCACCAATGGGCTCACAATGAGATGGAGGCTTTCCTGCCACCTTTAAACAGACCACACAGACTAGAGATGGAAGGTGGCGGAGTCGCTTTGTAGAGAAAAGGGACACAAGGTGAAGACAGAGTTGATAAATGGGTGACCACAGAGGGAGGAGAGAGGAGGGTGACAGTGGTGAAGGGATGAAGATAGCCACCTCTGCGGTGAGCTGCCAGCGGCTGCAGTAGGTTCCCGTTGGCATCCAAGCACTGTCCATTACTCAGGTAGTCAGTGTTGCCTCCTTCAACGTTACTCAGCCTTTCCAGGACTTCCAGGGAAGACAGGCGCTGAGGAATCAGGGGTCTGAGCTCAGGGGAAAGGCTGCAGTGCCTCTGGGTGCCCATTGTAACCTTGGTGGCTAAAATGGTCCTCCTTGTCTGGTGGGACTGCAGGTTCTTCCGTAACCTAAATGGAGCGGGACCCATGAGGAAGAGGTTCCCAGGCAGTGTAGTCTTCTTCTCTTGAGGTGGCCTCTCTTGTTGAGTCGTGGCCTGCTGCCTCTCGTGCCTGAGGATGGTGGTGAAGCGTGTGTAGGAGGCTGGGCAGGATCCTTTGCACTTGCTGGGTCTCAGGAGGAGCTGATTGTTCATGTGGTGCAGGAGGTGGTCTTGGTGGTGGAGGAGATGGTTGTGTTGTGGAGGAGATTCTGGAAGCTTTGATGCGCATCCAACATTTTGTTGGATGAGTTCTGGGGAACCTTTACTGAAGATCTGCTCCACCTCTGCCTCGGTGTTACAGGGGAAATTAGTCCCGATGTTAAACCTGTCAGACTGGTCAGAGGTCAGACTGCCTGGTGACGAGGCCTCCTCCACGGAGGTTTTGCCTTTTTCGTCCACTGGGGAACTGGAATCTGTCTGGGTGACATCGGCTACTAGAAGTGACTCGGCTGACACTGCAGATGCCATATAAAGATGAGCGGGGCTTTGGTTGGGACTATGGCTGTTGCTGGAGTGCAAGGTGGGCAGAGACGAGGAGCGGCTGGGTGCAGCGCTGAACTGCTGGATGATCCTTTCAAACTCGTTGACTCGTGATGACACAGCGTCTCGTGGAATGTTATCTCCATCATCAGCCTCTGACCTTTCATCACCCTCTCCATTTACCTTCTCAAAAAGAGAAGCCAGGCTGCGGACGCTGCCGTGGGGACTGCAACCTGCCGAGCTCGGTCGCTGGATGTGATGCATGGTCCTATACAGGCTAGAAAAGTCAGACTTGCTTCTCCTAATTGCAGGGGAAACATCACAGAGGCCATCTGCACATATGCTGGCACAGCTAGACCTAACGTCTGAATGTTGCCCACTATCTTTTTCCTCAGCTCCAGCAAAGTCTCTGTCACATGGTCCTGTGTAGAGATCCTCACAGCTGTGGGCCTTTGGGTGCCTGACAGCTTTGGTCTGGCTTTCCTGACTGTCACCACTGGGTGGCAGCAGCTTGGGCTTGAACTTAGAGGGCAGGATTTGTGGTATGCAGGCTTTAGCTGCAGACAGAGGCTTCTTACTCTTACACTGGTTACCTATTGCATTACTGGCAAGAACTGATCGACTATTTACAGAGGAGCAGGGCGAAATTATATAGCCATTCCCACCTTTATAATCCACTGGCAAGCATGCAGGACAACAGAATAAACAACATATTAGATTACAATGCTCACAGGTTTACACACATACACGTTAAAACTGAGTCAGGAACATTTCTAAAGACCAAGTTCCGTCAAAAGTAGATGAAAAGAGGAAGTAGACTTGATGCATTGCACATCAAGTAACTGATGGCTATTATACTAACAGTGTGGTGCTGCAGTGAAGAATTCTGCTTTGTAAAAAATGGAACAAGGGGAAACTGACTGTTGATTAGATTCCTGCATTATCAATGTCTCTATAAACAGCAACATAACAAATAACATAAAGTAAATAGCAACATGCCATGAAATGTTCTGTGTTGTTTAGGGTCATATAGGAATTTGTAAAACTAACACTATAGTACCAGAGCAATTTAAAAACAAAAAGACAATAAAACAATAAAACGTGTTGTCTATTTTGTATTTATTCTGAGGCTAAACACATTATACACACATTGTTGCATGTCCTGCTTTGACCTCCTGTATAAAGTATATTCTCCTTCTCTACTTTTAGCACTTACGCTGGTAATAAATGGGCTTTGGACACTACCTTTAATATACTGCTGCCCTAAACAGCTGTAAATAAAATTTATCCTGATTCAACCTGATGAGTAAAATATCACTGTAAAAGATCTCTAGAGAAATACTTGTGTCAGTTCTTGGCTATAGTATGCGAGTGGTAGCAGATGGAAACCAGGAAATGACACAACACTTTGACATGCTGTGGGACTCTTCTGTATCACAAGTGACCCATCTGTTACATTCATATCTGCCAGAAAAACAACACAGACAGGAAGTAAATGAGATAATTAATCTATGTGATGTGGAAAGTGAAGAGTTAACAGTTTGGCCACTAAAGTGCCCTCGAGGAGATTATTATTTTTTTTTTTAAACAAAAAGATTTTATGGGAAACAAGCACATGATAAAATGTTTGGTTTCTAGCGCTTGTTTCTTACTTTGGGCGTGTTAAGACTTCACCTTGTATGTGGGGAACAGTAAGTGAGGCTAATGATCAAGGTGGTGCCTCTGGCAGGAAGCTAACAGAGAAGCATGCTACTGTAGTCAGTTGACTGGAGTGGCGAGGTTTCCAGTAGGTAACAGGCAAAAATAAAAATTAGCAGCTATTTTGGTATATCTGGGTTTCAACACCATTGACATGCATGTTCTCTTCTGAACTGCTGTAGATATAGTCCATCTATTAGTTATTATTGTGGAAATATTCTTAATGTTATCTCTTGAGTGGACTCTTTCTGTGTTGTTCTGTTCTTAGGTATAATGTAATGACATGTCACGCATGCCTTTCTTTTTCTTCCTTACATCTTCCCCTCACCTCCCCCAGCATTTCTTTGCTCGACCATGTGCGCAGGCATTCCAGTCCCTGACCTCACACTGACAGCTGACTTCCTCATGCCTGCCCACCCTCTGTGTCCCTCCTGTTTATCTCACCCCTGCTTGGATGGATTTTAAAGAGCAATGCTTTGTTTATCTCGCTGGTCCCCTCTCATCCATCTCTCCCTGGCGCTGGAACACTCTGGAGTCTTGCCCTAAGCCTGCCTAGTGACTGGCGACTCACAACTGGAGCAAGAGCGGGGAAAATCCCCAAGGTTAACTTCCATCGACTTAGCAAGGCAACCTCACACCCTCCATGAGTTTTCCAAAGCAGATGGCCAATACAGGTCTGGTGAAAACATCCATGACATCAATAATAAATCAAAAGCTACTGGGGTAATGAATGCTGCGATGTGACTGGCCAATGCTGTGATGTCTGGGAGCAAAGAAAATGTGAGGATTTCAACAGAAAGGTAAACGGAAACACATGTATCCCTGTCTGACATTTTAAATGATCCAACATAAGTGTCTGTAACTCATTGGTTCTGTCTCAGCAGGAAAGGCTTTTAATGGGCCGGCTGTACTGTCTAGCCCAACATCCAAATACAAAAACATACGCACACCTTCCATTTTACTGGCCACATGTCCTACCTTTAGAAGAGGAGGAGCTACCATGGCGCTTGTTTAGGGCCCGTAGACCTTGTAAGGGAATGTCTCCACCCTCCAGGACACTCTTGTAAACTTGGCGGTCGCATTCTGGAGCCGTAGGCTCACCCGTCGATGATCCTCCGTCCTTCTCCACCTCGCTGTGTCCAGACTTGCTTGAGCTGGACAGGAGTGAGTGAACACAAAACAGCTAATTAAACACACTCCAGTTCATTCAGAGGAGTTTTGTTACAAGTTTTTATGATAAACAGAGGCACACAAATTGGAAAATAAGCTGTCATATGGTTCTTATTTAGCATATCTTGAGGTAATTCCTGTCTTCGCAGACTTGTGGGAGACAAAATATTTAGAGACAGAAAAAGCCACACTTGAGAAAGAAAGTGCACAATTTGGAGACTGATGTTGAGAGATGAAACATTGGCTCATAAGCATAAGTTGGCATTCTAGACAGGCCAGCAAGACAGATGTCTATAAAAATTCTCTGGACATTCCTACATAGTGCATCAGCTTCCACCATGCACCTTTACATCTCTCGGGTTTACTGTCTTTAACATCCTTTAAATGTACATGGATGTATGCACATTCAAGTGATGGAGGCTCCAGTGTCATCCAGTGAAATAAAAAACCCATACAGAGCCTTTTCACTAAAGATACTTGTTTTTCTAAATGTGCTTAGATTTGCAGTGGTGCCAAGACAGATTTACAAGCTTGCACAAATGTATGGCTACATTACCCCTTCATGTTCACTGGCCCAACAAGAGGCTCTTTCACAGCTGTTAGAAAAATGTGTGGACTGCTGACTGCAGAGAGCCATTAAAATCATTTTGGTTCTAGGTTACCTATAAGAATTTACATAAGGTTATACAGGAAATGTACAGCACAGGAGCCAGGCATGATTTAAGACCATCTGTTGGGAAGGGTTTGGTGAAATCAACAGTCAGTGCGCTGCCTCAGAGCGAACCAATGACAGACCTGCTGCAGGCAAACTATAATGTTCACCTGTTTATATGGAATGATGATAAGTCTTTTATTGCACATATGAATTATTGCATTTATAGTAAAACAGAGTATAGTACAACAGCATGTCCTTAGATTTAATTCACGTGCTAGTTTAGCTTTTATTCTCTGGTGTATTTTTTCATTTCTTTGCAAAGATGTCCTTTGAATGTCTCAAATTGCAATCAGACCTTGAGGGAAAAAACATCCTGCCTTAAACATATGTTCCTTTGAAGGAAGTCAGTTTATGAATCGAGGCTTTGAAAAGTTTTAGGTAAATGGACTTCCACCACCCTTCATGAGAAACCTCTACCTTACAAAACTAGAAAGAAACCAAAGGATGAAATCTGGATCTGAAATATATTTTCAAATACTCCACTGTGATGACATAATGATTATAGCAGATGGAAAGGTTTTGGCAGAAATGGAAAGAAAACTTTCTTCTGGGCTGGAGCACAAGACAGTCACCATGGTTTAGTTCTAACTTCCTTACTAACAACAAAAACAGAAATATTAGTCCCAGCTTTCGATCAGGCTTATTCAGTTTTCTTTCTATAGGATACAACCACTGTTCATAATCCAGTTGCTAATTCATTCTGAGATAACGGTTTTTAAGCTAGGCAGTAGTTCCCTCTATCTAACTGACATCCAGGGTACTATGTTTAAATGTCACAGCACCTATGACTCCACTCTACTATTCCCTACCCTTCTAAAAACATCATGAAATACAGACAGAGGACCCACTGTTCAGACAGCTTTTTGGTTTATGAACAGGATCTCCTGAGGAAGCAGGAATCCCCCAGCAGCAAGCGGGCGAGCTCTAAAGGGTGGAGAAATCTCTCCCTGACATTTATTTTCATAACATGCATTAAAAAATCATCAGCATATTGGAGGATTCAGAGCACAAGACGTTGAAAAAGAAGGATAAAGATGGACTTACTACTGCTGCAGGTCGGAGGCTGTTTCCAGGGGGCTGAAAGAGGGGGTACTCTGCAACAAACCAAACAAAGAAGTCATTGATAGATCCACAGGAAGGTCTCCTCCAGCTAGAACAGAGGCAGGAGCATTAGCAATGGGCAGATTCTGTCTGATTTCGCTGTCTGTCGCTGCTCTGGGCTTCTCTCTCGAGCTGCCAGGGTTCTTAGTTACTCTGGACTGGGCTTGGCATGAAGGAGTAAGCGTGTGTTTTGGCCTGCATGCAAGTTGGAGAAAACAAGCGGCGGTGAGGAGAGTGGAGGGGGTGGGGTGGTGGGCGTGCATCGGTCAGGGGGCACCCATGTGGGGAGGGGGCTGTCACAGGCTCAGCCAATAGGCTGCTGTCTCCCAGTGAAGCCGTCTTTATTGTCTGGTATTGAGTCACTCTCATTAACAGTAGACCAGACCGGGACAATTAACCAGCTGGTGGTGCAGGCAGGCCGAATTACACACACACCCACTCTTCTTTACACACATACACAGACACACACACACACACAGGCAGGCTGAATTACACACACACACACTCTCCTTAACACACACACACGCACACACACACACACACACACACGCGCACACAAACACACATATACACACACAAACCTTTACGAAGGCAAATGCTCACAGACAAAGTAAAGAATACAGTAAAACATTCATATAGAAAAAAGAAACAGATATTCATACCAATGTTATGGTCACAAAGAACAAAAACATAAAGCCAGGAAAAAATATAAATAATTGATCAATAAGAGTAAAGGTTGTTGTTATCTAGAAGCAAATATTATCTTCAAACCACTGGGGGGGGGGGGTCGTACAGTGTGGTAGCACCCACTGGTATTTTGAATGGTTTACGGCCAACTAACTTTAGCCCACTGTTTCTGTTGCTTTCCTCTTTTCGGACGTCACAGTGGGTAAAAATAACAGACTTGACACGGACACTATGAATAAGAGCGCAAGTGTTGTTTGCAAATACGATTGCACAATCCCTATCCCAACGAGCTCGACCATGCTGTTAATACCACATCCACTTCCCCATGGTGCAGCCAAGCCTCTACTTCCCACACCTATGACCAGACAAGGAGCATTCTCAACAGCTCATCGGCCACAACATGCCTTTACACTTAGTTGCCAGGGCAGAATGTCATTAATAACCTTTCAGAATAAATGCCTACCTTCATAAGAACAGAACAAATGGCTGGCAGGTCTACAGTTTAATCTATTTATAAACCTAAATGTTCCATGTCTACTTGGAGAAAAAGTCAGTGTCATTGAATAATCTGCAGCTCTTGCTTGTTCCATGTCTTGAATCCCCCTCAAATCTAAATCCGGGAGAGAAGACAGTGTCCTCTGACACATCTGACTAATTGGACTTACATACACACAGTACTAGTGGAAAGTAAACAAGAAAAACAAGCATGCAAGGCTTATCTGGAGTAAAGGGCTGGAATCTTAATCTGGTTATTTTTAAACTGTCTAAATAGGGTGGGTTTGTGTAAAATCTTTAGATAAAAAGGTAAAACCATTAAAACTGACAAAGATGCACAAAGAATTTGACAGTTCATTCAACAGTGGAAGACGTCTGAAGCTGTATATGGACATGAAGGAAGGCCTTAGTGAGTCAGGGGAGCACCGATGACAACGTTTCTGCAGAATTTGCATGTTTCCTAACAGGTGTCCCAGGCTACTCAGAGCTTTGGATCCTGTGTGCTGCTTTCATTTTCAAGATAGCGATCATGAGTAGGTCATGGTAAGATGACTCCCAGTCTTTCCAGCATATTATTTGTTGATATGTTCTCATTAAAACAAACCGTTTTAATAACCGGTAATACTGTTGTACCCCATTCATCTCATTTCCTCTAAATGATTAAAGCTAAAGGTTAAGTGTATAACAGAGGTCTAATATGAAACAGTCTGGCAGGCTTATGGAGTTGCCTCCTTTAGAATATGTCAGGTGGCAGAGGGAAGCTCAGTGCTGAGACAGTGTGGCAGCAGCCCCCTCATCAGCATATGCTTGACTAATGGACTCACACTTCCTGAGCATAGTTAAGTTTTGAATTCCAGGTTCAGCTAGTGATGTATATCAAAGAGCCTGGTGAAACTGTCACTGCATGTGTTTCCAGATTTATCTTAAACCTAAAACCTTGACAGTAAATATTCATCAAGAGCGATCTATTACTGTGATTATAGGCAGGTGCCACTCTTAGTGAAACTAGAGGACGACTCATTATGATCTGACAGAACAGGATTATGAAGAGGGAAGTGTGGTGCAGTCTTGAAGGATTATCAAATGCATTAGCCTCCTATTGATATTTAGTTGATTAGCTAATTAGCAACATGAAACCAGAGAAGATTTTTGTTTTTACACTGTCAAGACTTTTTCCCTACTATAATGCTATTCTGTTAGTAGAAGTGGTTCTCCTTGGCACTCTGAAGGCTATTACTAAGAACAAGCACTCACTTGAGAGTGAGTGCCGATACGTCAATCAAGCCTCAATGAGCCAGTCTGTCTGGCTGAGCCTTAAGGTCAAATAGTGCACATACCAGATGCAGCTTTAGAAGTGACTTTGACATTAAACAGGAGCCAATCATCAGGCCGGGCTCCTCTGGCATGCATCCAGGCTGCCATGAGACAGAGTGGGTCGCCTCCACCACTAAACCTCCTCCACATATACACAAACCTGGAACAGGAGACTCTGCCCCTGAGTCTGGCTGATGCTAGAATATGACCTCATGTGGTAGTCAGTGGTGCCACCTCATATGATCCAGGGTGTGGCGGTGTGGCTCTCACTGACTGAGAGCGAGGAGAATCAACATCTGTTTGTGGGCGCCCAGGTGCCACGCTTGTCTGATGCCAACTAAGGCCCGAGGCATGGATTTGTCATGACACCGTATACTGCTTCAACAGGCCTGACCCCCTTTGGATATTCTGGTAAATATACCAGATAGCAGATGGGCAGCAATTATTATTTCAAGAGCCTTGGATTATGCTGGAGCCCAGTAGCCGCACGGACTGCAGGCTCTCCAAGTGATGAGTGACTTCTGAATGAATCACCCAGCCAAGGCCTCTGACTTATGATATGTATTCTAGTTGGCAGCATGCAGGTCAAAATGAGCAAAACAAAGTGTTAAGTTAACAGCATGGAGGAATGGATTTGCTGGCATGGCTGGCAATAGAAAGCAAAATCCTGTTGTAAAGGAAATATGATAGTGCCCTGTAATAAATTCATCATTTATCATTTGTACCTCTGGATTTGCTGGATCATATAAAATCGTGCTCAATAATCAGCTGCATCAAATATTAACTGTCTAGACTATGGGGGGATAAAAGTCACAGCTAACATAAGTTGTCAGACAGTATTCGGTTGTTTGAGCTGATGCATACAAACAAATGTTACGTGAGACACTTCTAAAGACGAAGCAAAAATAGAACTCACTTGAATATTTTACACATAAGTGGGGCACAAAATCCTTTAAAATAGCATAGTGATAGTGTGAAGAATGACAACAGCTACTGCTTATCAAGTGCTTAGTAAAAATCCTACAAAATAGAAATTAAAGGTGGGTCTCATTAAACTATGTTGATCAATTTAGTTAAAAAAAATTCCTCCGACACATGCCATCAGATGACTTTTTTTGAGCAAACTAAGTTACAAAGAAAATTATTCAGTACAACATAGAAAGTGAAATTGGGAGCAGAAACTGGAGTAGTTTTTACAGACAAACACGGTGTGTTTAGGCATTATACATACATGGATGTTATCACATGCAATAAAATACACTGTCACTTTAAAGACAGTGACCACTTACCGCTTTGTCAAACTCCATCTCTGAAAAGAATTTATACCAAGGCTCATTCTCTATATCTACATCTTCTGGACTTACATCCTGAGTCTAGGGGCATGGCAATGGGAAGAGGAGGAGAAAGACAAAGAGAAATGAGTTCAGACAGCACAGAAAATACATGCCAAGGTAATGAGCCTATCAAATATTTTTGGTTGAGGTGATGTTCTTCCCTAACAATATAAATCAACACTAAGTGATCTCACTCAAGATGAAACTTCATCACCACTAGAGGTTATGATAAAACAGAATATTGAGTTTGAGAACAGGTTCACATTTTTTAGGTTTGTTTTTTTGAACTAATTTATTCAATAAAGATGACACTAAAGCAGCCAAAAAGCTGACTGTAGACAAAGGAAAAACCCATTCTGGGTCTGGGTCACAGGTAACTAACTAGTCTTGGCTTGACAGACACAAATCCTACAGCTCTGAAGCCGCATGTTAACTTCAGATTAACTTTCTAAGGGAAATTTGCATTTCTACTATTGCAAATAGAGTAGGAAGTCTCTCTGTGTCAGCATGGACAACAAGAACAAAGGTTCAGCCACTAAAAACAGAGCATAAAAAATAAAATACACATGACAAATAGAAACCTATGCTTTGTTTATATTAAACAAAAGTGTTCTTATTTAAGGTGAAATACATATTTATAGTTTTCATTGAAATTCTCTCTATTCACCAAACAAACACTGGGGCTAACTATCAAATTATGCAACCTCTTTTTCTCCAGGTACTGATACATACAGCACAGTGTTGGTGCAGCCCAACTTAAGGCACCACAGAGTCAAATTAATGGACCTAACACAAAAAATGAACAGCTAGTGCATGGTAGACACTAGCCTGTGATAACTAAGCTTGTAATTAAAAAACAACAAAGACCGTAACATTTCAGTGGTCCCAGGATGAACTGGAGCAAACATTAATTAGTGTATTTGTTGGTACTGGAACTGGGCCACATCTTGGCTAACATCTACTATATTGATGTAACTGAGAACCACACAAACAATAATTACACAATCAACTACCTACCTATCACAGTAATAAACATACTCATGTCCTCTATTATGCAACAGGAAAATATGAAAGCCTTAAGACCAAAAATCTAAATGCAAAATAACTGTATTTTCTGCTAGTAAACAAATATACTGTAGCTCTGGGTGACTAACCGCAAAAAATTTATTTTAAGAAAGTTAAAAAAGTCTTATTTTCTTTGTAAGAAAGAATAACCTTGTCAAGTATATATATAAAATCTCTCAGATAATAAATCTTATGTTGTCTTAGGAAGATTTTGCAGCTAATATTGATTTACCCGATAACAAGCTACAACAATGGTCTGCATAATGCTCCACGAGAGCAACAGGATTGTTTTCCTTATTCTAAGAATAAGAGCATTTACACAACTTTTCTATTTTAGAGTTTTTTGAAATGGCACCATTTCAAATTTGTTTATATATTTTTAATACTGTAATTGTCAACGAGTGCAAGGACTTTCAGATTCTACAATAATTATCAGAGAGGAGAACCTGAGCTTCACATTTCACATTTTAAAAGAAATGTATAATGTTCTATACAATACACATACAGCAATACATGAATGACTGAGTGCTGTGCTCAATGAAAACTGAAAGTCTCACGTATTCATACAAGGATGACCCAATTGAATACAACTCAGCTATGCTATAATGCACTTTAGCCATCTTTGAGAAATATACAAAGACAGAGATGAAGATAGAGAGATGACTATAATAAGTTTTCAACATCATGTTGAAAGACTAACATTGGTGTAGTTATGCTAACGCTGTAAGCTGACTTTCTTTTTGTGGCTTCATTTTGTTTTTCAATAACTGAATTTTGCGTGACAAATTAATTGAATTGGCTATTGCCTGCCTTACTACTACTGTATTATTGCTGTAGTAATGAGCATTAATACACTTTTGGGGTGTGGTCACTGAGTAAAGGCAGTGATGAAAAATTTGGCAGCTGACAGGAACTATGTTAAAGTTTAACTAGAATTAGAGATTAACTTAATATGTCTAAATGACTGTTCAGTTTGTACTGTATTTTTTTTTTGTCCTTTCGGCTTATCCCGTTAGTTCAGGGTCGCCACAGGGGATCATTGTCCTCATGTTGATTTGGCACAGTTTTTACGCCGGATGGCCTTCCTGATGCAACCCTCCCCAATTTCTGCCGGGCTTGGACCGGCACTGCATAGCTGGGGATGGGCTGTTAGGGGTTCAGTGTCTTAATTCATTCACTTTAGTAAGTTATTCTGAAGTTCAAGTTTGTTAACATTTGTTAAATAATTTTACATCTTATTTTAAGCTGATTTAATTAATTTTTTAACTAATCATTTCTTAAATTCAGCTTAATAAGGAGACCATACTTATTTAAAATATGTCTGTGGTAAAAAACTGGATTGTAATAACCACAATTAATTTGTAATTTGAGCATTTTTTCTAGTTTTAAGGCTCATTGCAGTTTTTCAGCAGTTAGATTTTTTGCTAGTTTTGAGAATCCTTGCTAAGTTAAATTTGCTTACCCATTTAGCAGATAATTTTAATAATAATACAAGGCATTCTGACTATATTCAAGAATATTTTTCATATTTCCAGCAGGGCTGTTTTTGGAGAGCAGCTACAAAATTCTCCATTAGGCACAACTCACTCATCCTTAGAAGACGACAGCCCTCAAGGACACTGAATAATGCTGTGGTACTTGATTCAGCAGAAACCAAGGCTACAGATGAAAGTACAGTACAAAGCATTACACTTCCTCTTAAGAAAACAAACAGGATTCATGTTTTCTGTCTGTGCTGGGGTCCTCTCACGCTGAGCTTATTCATCGAAATAACCTTAAATTGAAGACAGAAAACACAATGACTGTCCTTCTAAGTGATGCCCCCTTGCTGCCGAGCAGGATCTATCACCGCAACATGACACTCTCAGGAATGTGTTGCACATGGTGAATCAGACCAAACAGATGTTGCCTTCCAAGCTATTAGTGAAGCTGCCACTGAGGGGCATAGATACAGAGGTGGTGTAGATGGTGGGTGGAGTAGGGGACAGCTCACATGACATACATGACAGAACGAAAGGCACACAGTGAGAGAAAGAGAGAAGAAGACAGGAAGCTAGCCTACCTTTCTCTCCAGCTTCAGCACCGATGATTTTCCTGGCTCGTACTCAAAGATGCTCTTGGGCTCGGCGCGGTACTTCCTGGTGTCTACCTTTTTATCTAGGGGCTCCCACTCGTTTCTGTGGAGAGGCGGGTGTCAGGGAGGGGCGGGGTGTGGGATGGAAGAGAGCCAATCCTTATCAAGTAGTCTCCATGGCAACCAGTATAGGCTAAGACGTTTTTTAATTTAAACATGACGTCTGCCCTCTTTATCCCTGCCCTGTCTCTCTCCCTCCCTCACGTTCTCTAATGATGATATGTCATAAAATTCAATTCACATTTGAGCCAAGTCAGTAACTCAATTGGGTAAATAAGATTGGACCCAGTGACACAAAACAGAGTGTACCGTTTCCTGTGAGATTTTTTTAGCAGACAGCTAAATTATTACAGGATTACAGGATAAATTATGGTTCAGAGAAGAGCAGAAATAAGATTCTCAACATGTAAAAATCACAATTTTATGAATGAAACTCTTTGTGGCTGTCAAGAACATCCAACAGCATTACACCCCTTCATAAATAACCACTTTGGAAGAAGGAAAGTCACTCCTCAACATGTGATAGGCAGCAGTAGAGGGCAGGAGTTAATCCTCCATCACCTGTCCTCCATAACTCTTTCAGTCATTTCTTAGAGGGAAGATCATCCTGTGTCAGCGATGACATGTGTGTGTTTGTGTGTGTGTGTGTGTGTGTGTGTTTGTGTGAAGGGGTGAGAATAACCAGACTTCATGTAAATAGTAGAGGACACAGTAGTGGAAGCCAGTGAGGACACAATAACCCTGGCAATGCTGTGTACAGTCACGTTTAGTCACACTTACACACATTTAGACTATACATAAAGGTCAATACTGCTCATCAAAAGATGTACGTAGTTTTTTCTGGAGTGATAATAATAAAAGGATAACATTATTATAAATTAGTTATAATATATAATAATAATTGTAATATCATACTGAGAGAACAGATCTACTATTGAAGCCACTGTTTAAAGAAAAAGTACTGCATTTATAGTGAGCTAAATTATAGAACCTGGCCTTTGAAGAACTCTAAGTTGTAAACAGCTTCTTACTTCAAAGACAAACCTGAATCATCCTGTGGTCTTGTGTTAAGCACTAAATCGAATATTGGTGAGTTAGAGTAGATGTAGCAAACTGACCTTTTGGCAGAGGGTTTGAGGGAAGAGGTCCGTGTTGGCACTGGCATCGAGAAGGTTCTCGAATTGACCTCAGCGTCACTTTTTGAGCGTGGGACAGTTTTCACTAAAACAGGCAAATAAATGTGAGGTTGCAAACATTGCACTCAGCTGAATTAATGCGACACCAGTCTACTGAAGGTTATACTGCTTAAATCTCACAGCACATCTATAATTTGGAGTGTGGTATTTGTATCAAATTGCCAAACTCACCATCTTCCAAGTAACCAAAGGGAGTGGGACCATCATCTGAAAGGGGGCAAAAAACAATCAGTCAAAAGTAATTTCTATATCGTAGGTAACACAGTAGTAAATTATTCATAAGGTATTAAAACACATTTTTCCCGTGTCTTCCCCCTGTCTTCACACCTTCCATTAGGCCAGACTTTATCAAATTCAATCAAAGTTTGCCAAATCGAAGCACTTAACAGGAAGCATTACTGAGCTAAAAAGGGATCTGAGCATTGATGGACATCAAGGCTTTGAATAAGTAATGTATTGTAAAGCAAGAAGGCCATAGCCACAACATTCCGACTGATCTTTCTGTAAACAGTATATTTGCTGTTAGGCTGCATTTGCAAAACCATTAAACTCACAACTACATTTGGAAGTCAATGGGCTGAGCTGAACCGGAGAAAAGCAAAAAAGGACTTTCTGTCATTCTGCAGAGCTAAAACCAAAGTCATGGACAAAACCCTAACCATAATCATCTTAACTGTAAACCCAGATATTAATTGGTTGAAGTTATTATTGGCAGCAAACAGACTGAGGGTTGCAGCCTTGACCAGGCCTGGACACCCCACAACCCAAGTGCAAAACAGCAGCAGCATCTAGTGGCGTCTACACTACACTACAGCCCAGTTCGGGCATTTGAGAAATTAACTGCTCTAAACTGCTCTGTTAGTTGGTTACGTAAGGAGACAATGAACAAGTTGTTTAAATTCAGTAAAAGGGGAGACTACATGCTGGCCAACACTATAAAAGCCTGCATATTTTTTTTCCTAGACCACAATACTTAGGAGATACATTCGTGCTCAATCAAAGAGTTATGCATAAATGAGCATAATAAGCATTTGCTGTGTTCCTCAATGGGCTTTTCACCCACATTGATATATGTAGGATTCAGATTCTGTTTGATCAATCTTTTAATAAAAGCCTCTCAATCCATTGAAGAGTGACAACAGTGTAATGTGTTCGCTTTTGGTAGGGGGGGGGGGGTTACTTATTAAATCTGGACCGCAGATTTTGCCTTTAACTGTATTTGAGTTACATCAGTTAGTTGCTCTAATGTATGAAGGAGAAAGGAAAGAAATATGTTTAAATCCTTTCAAATACTTTAGAGCTGCGAGAGTTGTACCTGTACATGTGATCAGGCATGACAGACTAAACACAGTTAAAGTATGTGAAAGGTCCCAGGATGACGGCAAATTAGTAAAGCCAGCGAGAGTGGAGTTACTGCCATCGGATACCTTTTGATTTCATCTGATAGTCATAGTTCTCAGGGAAAATGTAGGTGGGGCGGTAAGGGTTTTCCTCAATAGGCTCTGAGTGCAGTGATGGAGAGACAGAGCACAGTGTGACATAATATACAAACACATATAGAAACATACACAATACTTGGACACCAACAGAGAAATAGGACATGCAAAACAGGTTAAACACACGAAGATTGGAAATGGTAATTAACTCTCTTACCGGGTATTCTGTGTATCTGTTTGAACATCGTTTTATACCAGTCTTTGGACTTTTCAGTGTTCTGAAATTAGAATGTAGGCATTTTTAATAACTAAGCACATCAGATTGTGCTTTGTACTTTTCAAACAGGAGTATAATAGGCCTGGTGATGTTCCAGCACATGTTTTTTAATAGGAGCCGTGACTTGTCACAGCTGTAACTAATACTATTAACAATGGTTGCATTAAATCCAGGGCTGTCCTGTTGTGTGTTCTGGAAGCATAATTGAACTGTTATCTTTGTTATTGCTTGTAACACCTGTGCTTTATCTGTTATGACAGGTCAAAATTATTTCCTGTGAGAAAAGATTTATTGCTTAAAAATAAAACGAAAACCTGAAATCAGCATAAAGCAACAAGACACAATAATAATAATAAAGTTGTTTTAGAACTTCTAACCAAAAGATCTATGTAATGTATTTAAATAAGACAAAGACTAATATGAACCAGATGACACAGATGAACAAAACATCCTTTAAACATCTACAGAGAGTAGATTAATCTTCATTTGACAGTAGTTTTGTTGCTCACCCGCACAGGCACAATGGGCTTGTTGAGAGGACTGAAGACGGGGGAGTGCAGTGATAGTCGCAGCCTCTTCTCGTCCATATCAGGGACTGGACTAACTGTGTCTCTCACAGGATTGGGACTTTTATCCCGCTCTGGAGTTGGATCTGTAAAAACAAAACAAAACTAAACTAAACTAAACCTGTAAACTGGACAAAACTAAAAGTACACAGCACACGACAGGTCAAAGGAGAGGTAACACCTGGTTCAGTTGGGGCTCTGCAGTAAAGGTCACGCTGAACTATTGCATTAAATTACATATCAGCATTTACAGATAATGCAAGCTGAATACAATAAACTTCCAACTCTAAAAAATTCTTATCCTGTTCAGTTAAGCTATACTGGATGGATGGTAAATGCTTGCTGTCTGGCACACTAAACACTAAACAATCCTATGGTACTTTTATCACTAAATATAAAATAATGAAAAATGCTAAAGGCTTGTAGCACAGGTAGAAAAAAATCAGAATATCACAGAACTGATTCAGTAATGTCTGTAATACATTGGCCTACAGTTGGCTAATATCAATTACATTAGCCTTTAGAAATCACCACACACAAAAAAGAAATAAACTAACTTCCTGAATTATAAGGGTGTGTTTTATTGCTAATGAAATTAACTTTTTAGTTGCAAGAAGGATAAATGTTTTCTTTTATGTATTCTAAATTCTGATTCGTGTACTATGAAAACAGCAGAGGTACATGTGCAAAAGCAGCATAATATGAATAAACATGAAGTGAACGTTAAAAACAATCATATGACAACTTTTATGAATCACAAGCAGAATATCAGGGCATTGTACAGTATGTCATGTGTCATGTACAACAATCGGTAATTGACAGAGATTGACAAAGATTTTGGCTTTGCAATAAAACTGTGGCTACACTCAGCAGTCTTAGAAATTAAAAATAAATTGCAAATATTTGTGAATCTATGGCATACCTTCCAAATGAGAAAGATGTTTTTGCTGCTCTGCTGTGAGAGAGAGACAGACACGGACAGTGAAGTGTGACTAAGCAATAAAGCAAACACGTGAAAGCACTGCCAATGTGTTACAGTGAGGAACGCTGATCGACTACAGACATGAAACAGTCAAGAAATAGCCCAGAGTAAATTAAAGCTGACTGTTAAAATGCCACACAGACACATAAAAGTTTTGGGTGACAGCAAGTTTCCAAACTTGTCCAGGAACGTTTGCAAAACTGGTGTCCTCACCTCGGTTGTGTTGCAGGAGGACTATGGTGGGGTTAACTGTGCTGGTGCAGGGATAAGCAGAGCTGGAAGTCGAAGTGATGCAGTTCTGAATATTGGTGAAGGATGGAGCCTGATTTTCTTTGATGCTTTCAGGTGAATTAGCCTGAAACAGTCCAGAAATAAAAAAAACATTTATGTTTCAAGGAATTTCACAGTAACCAAACACCCTACAAAAAAGAGATCACACAGTTCTCATAACTGTAAAACCACAGAGAACTCAACAAAGATCCTGTGTTAAATCGTGTGGAAGTAAACGTACCTGGCACTGAGTGTTGTTTACAGGAGGTAAATCAGCTGTGATGTTGTCCCCTCCCACAGCCAGTCCTGTTTTAGAGCTGTCTCCATTAATCTGGTTTGTCCAACCACCTAAAAAGAGTCCAGAACTCTCTCAGTTTGGCAGCCAGCGCAGCAAGAATCAGAACACAGAGGACGATACTAAATAATATAGTATTTCAGTGAATGTATAACAGAAAACCAGAAAACCATAACAGCTAATTGCTCATAAAATAAATCTTCATTTCTTTCCATGGGGTGTGAATGCTTTCCTTGGTGGTTTTCATGCACAGAAGTGGTAATATCTCCAGGAAAGGAAAAAAAGAATCTCCCACAATCTCTGAACTTTGCTACCAGAACAAAGCGCCTATTCAGGGAGCTGCAAAGACCATTTGTTCCAATGGCCTTTATGTTCAGGCTCTACAACAATTAAACCATCTCCCCAAAAGCCTTGGCTAGCCTCCAATCCAGTTCCAGTATTGCTCTATGCAACAAACAAGCACACAGTCAAGGCCCTTTGGTCCAAAGTTCAGTGTGGGAAGGGTGCAACAAAAAATGTCTTTGACACTAGAAAGAAAATATGAGCAATCGCCCTTAATCACAACTCTGAGTGCGCCCTATGACTGAGCATATACTTCAAAATGTGACGTTATATAATGCTGACATCAAAAAGATCCCTGAAAGGTATGTGAGGAATTTTTACAACTAAAGGACATGATGAAATACTCCTTAATTTTAAGCAACATACTCGGTCCACATTTTACAAGGATTTTACCTTTTCTTACACGATTTCAATCCTGGAAATAGTTTTTCATCATGCAGAGAGTTGTTGTGAAATTCGATGCATTCACCCTGACTTACTTGGCATCGTGATCACGTTTGGCTCTTCGCTGATGCAGCCCTCATCATCTATGTGGACGAGGGTGGCCCTTAAGGTCACGACTCCTTTCCCTTTGCACACTCTGCTTGGGTCCAGATCTAAAAACATTTAAAACAAGAGCTTCACTTCCACAGCCCCTAATTATTCAAGGCATAGTAGGCTTCTGTTCTGTGTCCCCAGTTTGCACTCCTCATGCCCCAAATGATCAAAATAAGAATGAAACATCAAAACCAGGCCATCAATTAATATCATACTCCATTGCAAAACTAATTGCCATGATCACATGATCACTGTCAAGGCTAAAAGTAGAGCAGCTGGGGTTTGTCCTGTGTGCTTCTTATCTTCCCAATACAGGTTGTTAAAAAGTGAGTCTTAAAAGTCTCTTCTAAGTTTTCTTTGTATTAGGCGTTCCACAGTTGCATGTGCTGTAAGATTGATAAGGTGGAGAGGATGCTTCACCTGCAGCAGGAATTAGGTCAGGAGAGCCTTTCATGGTTGACAGAGGCGTGATCTTGACAGCGCAGACCGATCGAGGACCTGATGGGACATACACACACACAGAGACAGGATGACATTTTTTGTATGTATTATATGCAAGGGTTTTACTTGTTACTGGTTAAGATAAAACCACCGTATTACCGAAAAAGTGCAAGAAATAGATTCAATGTCTATTCAATTTTCATTATGGTTTCAATGGTTTTCAATAAAGGGCCTAGGGTTTGTTCAATGGGCATATCGTGTTTTTTATTTGACATATCTGTATAGACTTGTCTTTATTACGTAAAGTGCCTCAAGATGACTTTGTTGTGAATTGGAGCTATATAAATAAAGTTGAATTGAATTGAATAAAAAGCTTAATGCATATTTTAATGTGCTTTGCATTAGCATTATCTCCTATTCATTAAAGCAAATAGAAAGAACATATGGATTCTGAAAAACTGCAAGAGAAAGCAGCAATGAATGACTTTAAAGGATGCCTTCACTGACATTGAACTTGCTTCTTTTGGTTCTAGTTTGTGTAGTGTATGTACATAAATGCCATTAAACTTCCCTTTTACTTCCCTACATTAAAAATATCTCTCTACTGAAAAATGTCTCTCCAGATGACATCACTTGGAGGAACCTTCAGTTCAGATTATGTTGCTCATACTAGCAGTAGGAGTTTGTAATCATGGTCAACCTGCTTGCCCAAGGTTCCCCCAGATGACATCATCTAAAATCCTAATGATGAAAAAAATTCAATGCCGGTTGATGTCATCTGGAGGAGTTTTTCAGCTAGAAGCAGAGGAATATTTTAATATAGTGAAAGCAGAGGGAAGTTAAAAGCATTAACGTGCATTTACATCCTAAACTAAAGTCATAGAAAGCAAGTTCAGAATCGGTGAATTCGCCCTTTAAATGAACTGATTTAGCTTTATTTTGGCATGGAAGACATGATTACACAATCATAGGAAGATATTAATGAGATGCAGTGAATTCCTTAATAAACTCAGACAGAGCGCTGACTTACTGGGGATTGTGGTCGGTCTTACACTGCCCTCTGCTGAAGAGCCCTGAAGGAGAAACAACAGGGAAGACAAATATTTACCACAGTGACGTCAAGGAAAGGAGCTGATACCTGGAGTGTGTATGTAATTAAAATTCAGCCTACAGATATTTGAACTACAAAATACTCAAAACACAAGTACACAGTTAAATCTAGCACTGATAAATAATTATCCCCGGTGTTTGTACTGTAGCTTACCGGATGCAGGCATACATTTAGTAAAGAAAGGTTAAACAGCTTGTAGTTTTTTGTTTGTTTTTTTAACAAGACCCACGAGTACACACGTGATTGAGTGTAACAAACCACAAAGCAAAACAGGGTCCCCACCTGAAAGTTAAGTAGATCTGATATACAGTGTATAAGATCTCTGTAAGCTGCTTACCAAACTTCACATCAGAAAGATTCTAAGATTAGCAGAGGAAGTTTGGTAAACAGGCAAATGCATCACTGCAGTGTTGGGTTGCAGCCTGCATTAAGTTTTACTACTAAGGCAGTAGTAATAAAACATATAGAGGAAATTTTACTCAAAGAGCTGCATTCATTGCAGCTTCTGTACAATAGTAGACTCCGTAAAAGCTATAATCAGCATGCACATGCAGCTAATGAAATTATGGTGGTACTCCTATGGTTGCGTTACACACTGAAATGAGATCTAGTGCAACCAGAAAGGAAGTTAGTGAACTTGCATCTGTTTGGTAACTGATGAAAAGCATGTCAAATGATTTAATATAGTCATTATTGAAAAGTGAATACATTTCCAAACACAAAACAATAACCTTTAACATTGGTTATAGCACAATCTAATAAATAAAATTATATTTTTTGTAGTATCCAACCTTATAGGTGTTATGTAAAAACATTTTGTTGATCCTTAAAAACAATTTAATATTGGAACTGCTACCTTTAAGAAATTAGTGAGCTAACTCTGTAGGTGCAGATGAGTTTACACATCTTTATTTATTTGGTTTTGGGGGGGAGTTTGGTCTGCCTTCAACCATTATTATGAATTTTAAAGTTTACCCATATTACCCTTTAAGAGCAAGAAGGGAGGGAGTGAGTGAGAGGAAACATATGTTAATCTGAGCTACATCAGTTGAGCATGCAGAAGCAAAACCAAGGCCACCAGAGAAGTGGCTGTGAAACACTTCCCATCGCTACGCTAGGCCTCCCATTGTGCTCAGCCACCACGAATGATTTAGGAGATGTCCCCATTTAAAATGCCAAGAAAGGGGCTAATTGAGTCAAGACACAAACACACACAAAACAATAAAACACTTACTCGTGCACATAAAAATACAGAAACACACTATTCTTATTTGTTTGCTATGGTTGATGCTGAAGGAATTTTAAAAAGTTCATCTCAAAATGTCATCTCCAGTATGCTGCTTTGAAACTTTGTACCATTGCTTGTTCTGATACTGACTCTGTGTGAGCCTGTGTGTATTTACACTTGCCTGTAAATAAGTCAGTCTGCAGAACAGGCAGGGGACTGATGTTCCAGCTGGAAACCTCCACAAATAGGCCTTAATGGATGAGGGAAAATAGGAGCATTTCCAAACCAGTCCCGTGGGGACACAAAGCACAAACCTTTTAAAACATCTTCCAGTCTTGGAGCTGAGCTGTCCCTACACATAAGAAATACTGTGTATTTATTTCCCATCTCTCTTTAATAAACTCAAGTCACTTCCTGGCCCCCTGTGTCCCAGAGAGACAACACATCCATGATCTCATTTCTAAAACCATTACCAGACATTTGTTTGAGGAGTGCTTACACTGACCTAAACTCAACTTCCACTGTGTCCTCAGATGAACCCCAAGATGGTGAATATACAGTAGAAAGACGGAAGTGGGATCATTTGACACTCTCACGTATGAAAGATAATCTGAAGTTGACTGTTTGCAATGTTCAGTTCACTGTTTAAACACATGAGAGCACCCCTGGCCTTTTTAGGAAGAGAAGCCTTAAGGCAGAGCTGGGTAAAGGATACAATCTGTGAAAAACAGGAGGCTAGTGGGGCAGAAGCTGTGGGATGGCCTGCCAATAGCAACAGGAAGATAAGTTTGGACTTAATCAGCCAAATTCCTGTAAATCAGCAAGTTACCTAAACGTACCTTATAATATAGGAAGATTTTTGATGGCTCTGCTTCATGAATGGCTATTCAGTTATATAACAATGATTACAGGAAGGAGCTAAAAGGTTAAAAATGTTCAATTTTTCAAGCTTTTAATATCAGGATCTCATGGTGAACTGGCTGTTAGATTAGACTCGTAGCCTCATAGGAATAACACACCAAGTGTACATTCAAAAATTTCTGTGACATTTCCTTAAAAATGAGGAAGAACACAAAAACTGCCACAGATGCAAGTGACAATCCTGCTGATGTTACACATCTTCCATTTGTCTCCAAGGACACCAAGTTTACAGAACTGAGAACCCCTCAAACAGCGCAGCTGTTATTCAGGCACTAAAATCAGTCAAGGTTGAAAAAATTACTTGCAATGAAACACTTTCTCAACTCAAATCTGTCTGTACCTAAAAGCAGGAATATGCAGCAAAAGCCAGATGATTCATCCCATTTTCATCTCTCAGTTCCACTATGACATTACACTTTCTTAAACATACAGTATTGAATCTCCGAACTCTCTCATGCATGGCTAAAATACCTTTCCAAAAAACTCCCAAAAGACCATGGTCATCCCCAGGGATCACCGTGGATGTGGGGAGATGAACTACATACTTGAAGCTGTGCACAAATAATCCTTAATCCACATGTGTCAGGTCCCTCTGAAGCCCCCTGAGACGTCTGGCTGAGCGGTGAGGGTCTTGTCTGGGTGGGACGGTCCCAGCAATGAACTTGACCCTCGCTATTTAGAGGGTTTGTTTGTTTTTAACAACAGGCATGTCCAGATGGACCTGTCACCACATCTCACCTGGGAATGTGGCACCCACTAAACAACTGCACAGACCACCATATTAAATCCTCTTCCTCCTGAAAGGCTCTTGCAGGGCCAGCACATGAGAGGCCAACAGACTTGTTGACGGTTTCTGGAATTCACTACTGGGTGACTCAAGTGTCTGCAAGGCCCTAATGCCTCAATCGTCAGTCAGCATGTTAAACTGCAAAGACTTTTATTGACCGCATGTAAATGTATATTTAGAACCCTGACATGAAAATCTTTCCAAAAGGTAACAATTATATGCCACCAGAAATATACATATATATAGTGTATATAGATACTACAATGTGAATTGGTATCAGTAACTAATAATTACCATTTGCTAGTCATTTATAAATCAAAAATGAGAAACACCATCTAGACCACTTGCATATACACTTTATAGGAACTTTTGATGCTTTTCTTCAAAAACGAGCATTTATAGCATGAGATCAGGTCATAAATAAGTTAAAATCATAGCAATGATTGACTCCTGTAGAAGTAGTTCATCATTATTCTCTTGTCTATGATTAGCGTAGCTTAGCATAAACACTATAAGATGGAGGAACTAGCTTGCCTGCACATTTTTGATAAGTGTAAATTAACAGACATGACAAAATGTGTTAGTTAGTGTTGTCACATTCTTATAAGCAGCTAAAGTAACGCTACTAGGTGCAAAAGTTTCCATTCCCTTATTTTGAAACATCAAAAAGGAAAAGAAGAAATTCTGTCATTAACAGAATATTTAATGTAAATGGTCTGCACTTATATAGCACTTTTCTACCTATTGGCACTCAAAGCGTTTTACACTGCTTCTTATTCACACTCACACTCACACACATACAGATGGCCAACACTCACCAGGAGCAACTAAGTTGGGTTTCAGCATCTTGCTCAAGGACACTTCAACATGTGCCTGGAGGAGGTGGGATTGATAGACAACCGCTCTACCTTCCTGCACCACAGTCGCCCACATCGAGCTAATAGAAATGTTCCTTCCTCAAAAAATGTATTAGGTTATTTTTTTACTTTTACTAGAGTGACACAGACCTATGCACCAGTATATTTTTCAGTATTGTACTGTACCTTATAATTGTACCTTATCAGTGTAAGGGCATGCTAATGTAGCCATGAACCTAACCTAACTAACAATGCACATTTGGCTAATAAAAATGTTCTTTCATCATCATACAATAAGTAACAAAAATAGTCAAAGATTGTATTAAAAAGAGTAACATTATGACAATTACATTTAAGCAAATGTTTGCATCCCCTTTAATAAATGAATGAAAAGATTAAGGAACATTGTACTAGCTGAATTAAATATTATACAGATGAAATCTGTTTTACTCTTTTTGACATTTAGGGGGATACAAAGTTTTACACCCAAATGTTGCAGTTTCCCTGTTTTCAGTTTATGTTAAGCTAAGATAACCGGCCGTTGGCTCCGGACTCTAATTAGTTTACTGCCATTAGACTGGTCTGACTAAGCATGTTAAAGCACACATAGATTTATTGTAGTCTCTTTGGAATGTCTACTTTACTAAAATGTAGACCATTTTATACAAATGACTGGTTGCAAATGGTTGTGTAAAGTTTTCTGGATACTCAGGCTTTGTGTTAGGGTCTAAGCAATGGTTGATTCATATTTAAAGGATTAGATTACATTGGATTTGATAATGCTGTTTCAGCATTTCCAACTTCATTATTTTAATATATTTTGAATCTGGATATATTGTCAGACACAAACCAGACACCCTCTATGCAAAGCTTATTTGTTTCTCTATCATAAAACCATTAACCAAATCCATTAAGTGGTTTATTTTAACCATCTTTAAGCTCAATGTCAAGTGAATTAACTCTTTTCTGAAAGCACTTTACTGAGGTTTGACCTAAAGGCTCATTCTGGGCTTTTGACTAATATGACTCTCCAGCGTTTTACACCAAAGTTGATAATGTCTCTTTATCTGTCAATAGGTTTTCATTTCAAGAAGTCACCCAAAAGAAAATCTCCCCCAGTTTTTCTCTGAAGAGCAAGTAAAAGATACAACAGAAGTTAAAAGGACTTTCTTCTCCTCAACATTTGATGAGTAGTAGGAAGTGAACATTACAAGAAATGGTATTAAACAATTTGATTACAGTATTAAGTAAAACATAAGGGAGCCACAAAAGGGAGGCTTTTATGTTCTTTGTATAGTGTAGGTGATAAGAGTGAAACTCCCACATTATCAAATGTGGGAAAAGCAAACGGGATGATTTCCAACAAACTGGTCTTTTCTATCAACACCTTTATGAGTTCAGTATCTTAACCAGCCAAACAGAACATTTTCTATCAGCAGCAACAAACACTTTATCTGACTACGGCTCCAGATTCTCTCTGTCTGCCTTGTCTGAAAACTAAACAAGGGTGTGGTGGTACCAAGTTTAACAGTGAGGTATTTTATACAGGGGGGCTCTCTGTGGTGCAGTCAGAGCATGCCTTAAAAGTGAAATATGTTATTACACAAAAGAGCTCTCATCACACACTCAGCTGTACTATGAACGCAGAGAAAGAGCTGTTACATAACGCCTTTTGACTTCTGCTTTGTCAACAAATGACAAAGAGGGGAGAAGCTATCCAGCGCTGTGCATGGATCCCACCAAACAGCTCCAAACATGGCTCGAAAGGGCTGCTCTGGAAGAGCAGCTTATCCCTCCCTAATTGAGAAGCAACCCATACCTACCCCTCCACCCGCCTAACTCTCTTCCATAAACAGTTTCCCCACTGGACAGCCGCCTGGGATTCTACACATTCCTCTACCAAGCTATTTGAAGTTCATTTCAAACACTTGCAGCATAAAAGGAAATGTATGTAACTTACACACTGGAGTCATTACAGGCAGGATTGGGCACTGATGTTGACAATGGAGGGCATTTAAACCAAGAGTTCAGTATATAGATACTGCTTCTATGTCTGAATAAAGAAAAATGACAGTAACACAGGGAGTTGATGAGTTTCTAGAGTAGTGTAGTGTATCACCGGCATATTTCAGATCCTGTTTTGACCACATCTGGAATCTGGGAATAAAAAAAAAACACTCATACACAATAAAAGGTGTGTCAATTTGGGATTGAGGAGACCCGCAGTCCATAAGAAGCCCTGATACTGGATGTGGAACATTTTGATAATACGTGTGAGGGTCCCGAGAAATCCGCAACTAGCCACATGGACCAAACTGCCTGTTACAGAAGTGTTGGAATCAGGCAGCTTATAACATGCCTGTTAGACTTTTAGAGCCAGTGTAATAAGACTGAGCTGACAGTTTACACAGGGTGATACATCTTCACTGCAAGGGCTCCAGGCTACACGCCAAGAGTGCAAAAGCTCGGATCACAGACCACGGAGTGAGGATAAACATGGAACTGAATATTCAAGTAGCTTTGTGGTGTCTCCTCAGGGGGGCTTTTAGAGAATTTACTTTTGTAGGCACTGAGTGAAAGGTTCAGAGAAAGAAAAGCCTTTGAACAAATACGGAGACAGTCATAACCCTAACATAACACACAATAAGTCACCAAACTGGGAAAAATCTGCAACATCCACAATATACTGAAACTTTGATATGATAATATAGTGACACTTAATGTAGGAATATAATTTTGCTCATTTTACGTCATCATGGAAGATAAGCTCAGCTGTGCACAGAAGTTTTCTCCTGACTCAGATACAAGGCCATACTGCATGTTAGGTGAGTGGCGGTGACAATTCAAATCCTTGTGTGAGGGAGCGTGTTTCCTCGTCTCTGCTGGATGTTTTGACTGTGATGTGGAATGGAAGCTCTGAGTGTGCTCCCCAGTATAGCTCTCTAAGCACCTAGGTGACAGGACTACTTGATAATTGAGTCATTGGATATGGTGGCTAAGCGTGAATATAAACAGCAATGTGATAATCCAGCAATTTTAAGTGCTATGAAGGTATCTTCGTGTGAAATGAGCATGCAGCAGGACTCCAGAGGGTCCCCATCAGATTGCTATTTTGGGAACGCTGGACCACTCTGACTTGTCCCATCATAGCCAAACACAAACAACAGGCAGCTCCATCAATGCCTGGCTTCCTAGGTAACAGTGTAAATGTCAGTTTTCACAACTGTTTTTGTAGGGATTGACTTATAAACCTTCAGTGCACCAGTGTTACTGGATAATTCCGGTTGGACATGATGCTATTGTTTTCCAACAGTTGCTTTCAAATGTTGGGGGTGTGGTATTGCTGGAGAAGGGTGCCGCTTAAATCTGTCACCAAAGCATAAATTGTATTTTCACAGCCTTGTTTACATGTGTTCATGATCAGAGGGCCTCTTTGTGCCACAGACCTTGAAACACTAAAGCACAACACTTCACCATCGCTTTCAGCCAATGGCAGCCGACAGAGAGAGCCGACCTAGGGGGGTTGCTAAGCAACTTGTTGTAACATTAACATGGAGTGGAAACAGAAACCTGGTGTCTGGCTGAAACATCCGGCCTGATCCAAAGCCATCCGTCATTAACAATAAAGACAAGAGTGTTTCCTACAGGTTTTGTCTGTTTCAGCCTCACTGGGCAGTTTGCATGAAGAAATATACTGATATAAATATCATTAACCCAGATTACTTTTGTATTACATTTTGATCTACATCAAATATAAGTTTAAACTCATTGTGAACACATCGGTACAGTAGGCCTATACTATATGTATCAAATAAACATATAGAAGTGGTTGCCACAATATGTGCAGAATTTTACTTAAATAAACAAACTGTAAGTATTTCCTAGTTTCTATTACTGTGACAGACTTCCAAACCACATGGGGATCTTGGAAAAACAAGACTGTGTGATCTGGAGGCCAGCTGGCTTTAGCAAATCTTTAAAACACAGTTTTGAGATTTATAATTCTGAGGGTTGCTCATCTCAAATCTAGGGGATCTGTGTAACGTGACTCTGGACTAACTTCATGAAATATTAACAACTGTGTGGGATTCATTCCAACAGCTCCCAGCCTTACTCTAAAGGTTATCATTTCTGTTTGTCATGGCTAAAAGATTGAAATGCCACCACCTTGATATACTGTATTCTGTCTTTGAAAAGCTAAAACTAGATCTTAATGGCTCACAAAAGCAAATATAACATTTGGTTTTAATAGTTTTGTACAGCATTACAGCAGTGACATATATTTTACACTCAAAACATCACTGGTCAGTAGCTTAAGGATAATTCCAAAAGAAAACTCTTCTTTAAAATGTCAAGTCAATCTTTAGCCTGAAACTGCAGAATAGTTTGCACTGAGGCTGATTAATGTCAAATAAACAAGTATTACCTTTCTGAAAGATAAATTCTACCAGTGTAGCCTAGAAATAAATATGCTCAATTTCTTCAAACTGAAAAATTATATCCAATTTGTGCAAAAGAGACATGGCAGCCTTTTGGGTGATTGATTAAAAAAGGGCTCATGGCTGAGCCTCGATACTGTACCAAGCATTTGCTTGACGTGCCGGTTCCATTTGCCCAGGCAAACCTGTCCTATGTCTGTGTAAACATCTACAACTCTTCTGCTAACATGCTGTGAACCAGAAATCTGTTTTATGTGTTGCTAAACTACTACTGAGTCAACATTGCAGTGAAACTGAAAAACTTGTCATCCAGAGTTGACACACGTATATTTGAGTATTAATATGTCAACAAAACACAAGTTAAACATAGCAGTCTTTGCTCATGTAAAGTCTATTAACATGTTGGTAAGTAATGGATGTTGTCTGCTTTTTGAGTAAAGATATAGTGTAGATATAGTATCTGTATGAACTGTTTGACCAGAACAGTTAGTTTTGAGAAATGAATTTGGAGTAAGATACAGTCTGACTGGCCTTGCCTCTGTCCTCACACAGCGCTTTGATTAATTATTTGTGCTAGGGTTAATATTTTAGGAAGCTTGTGCTGCGTCATGTTACGCTTGTTCCTTTTAGAGTAAAATTATGAATGAAAACACAAGTGAAGAGATCTGCTGAGTTTCAAAGGAAAAACACACTGCTCACTGACAGTGCAATTAATTAAAGATATGGATTTATTTTACTTTTCTAATTTATTTAATGGGATTGATAAATAAGAGTTCTCACTGGATGTTTTCACAACTTGTGTGGACACATGGAGTCATAGGGGACATATATAGAGTACGGTAAATACCCTGAAACCTTGGAAATAATTTATTACAAATGTTTACGATACATTTTTATCCTTAGTAGCAATTTACCTCAAAACTGACAAAATAATTGATGTTACTCTATATGTTTGTTATTTAAATTTCATATAACTGTAGTTGCTCGTTACATACAACTTTAGATACAGGTAAAAAGTCCTAACCGGGCCTAGTTACTACGACTTATACACATACAGCAGCCAGTTTGGATTGGCAATGCTGTACTGTATGTGTATGTAAAGTCCACACTTGTGTTGTGAGACAGTCGTCACATGTTGTTCAGGCATCAGGCAGACATGTTTGTCAGACCTGAACGTGAAGTTTAACATTCGTGGATCCACTGGGTCAAAAACTGCAGCAGATACTGACACTTGTGTAATTGTGCAGTTACAAATTACAGTTGTTCAGGTAGTCTTGCATACTCACAATATCTCAAGAATACAAATTGAAAATTAGAAAAATCTCTCTCACAATTTTCCTATAAAATACTAATACAACGGGTTTTATTACTACTATTCACAATGCAGTAGTGGACTCCTGAATCATTAGCTGTGGAGTAAAACAGCTA